>NC_136765.1:11430982-12030982 GCF_947034865.1 Barbatula barbatula | reverse complement strand
TTACAGTACAAATGTCAGCTAAATGTTATACAAATGTACCACATTAAAACTCTGGTAACTAACTTGATTTGCCTCTCTTTGTCCATCCTGCTGCGTGGGAATATTCTCAAACAGCACAGGGCATAAGAGGATGTCAAGTGTAACAGTTTTCCTCCGGCTGCAGGAATTAAAGAGCGCCACAGAAAGGACTGGAGCTGAAAGGTCGGTCTCCAAAACCCTTCCTAAAATGATTAACCCTTCCAGAAGACATTACGGGGTTCAGCACGGAGCACTTGTGCTTTGTCATTGATGGTAATTGTTCTTTTTCTCAGTTGTTGCGTTCATCAGTCTCCTCATTATATGGAAAAAAGAAGAAAAAAAGTATGAATAGACGAGGGAGATTTTCCCACACTTTCTCGGGACAGAAAAGAGCACCATTGTGAGCAGCTTCCCATCCCTATTGCCCTTACACCATTGTTTGACAGTCAGTATTGCTATAAACGGACAGGCTGCCTTTCAAAATGCTCCCTGGAAGAAAAACTGTGAGTAGTGTCCAGAATCTGACAATATCTCCCGAAGTGTGAAACGTCTGACGTTGAACTTGACGGATATTGAACCAATGTCAAAACCCTTCACCTTGTCTTAAAGGTCACATCTTTAGCTACGATTTGGAATGCTCCAAGCTGACATAACTTTGATTGACAGGAGATTAAATAACAGGAAGTTATTTATGAGCTATTTCATTGGATTTTATACCTGGCAACACAACCAGTGATAGAAAAGTTAGGACCCATTGAAGATATAAATTGCTTCCATTTTGTTGGAATGTTTAATTACACAAAATATTGTATAACAGTGTAAAGTAGGCTATGTGTGATTTAATATTGAGGTCATAAAGCATGAACTTTACAAAACACAGACTATTGTGTCAATGTATCTGATGCTATTATGCCAAAACTTTGATGTATACTGTACTGATCCATTATCAAATCTATGCATGGCATCGACAAATTAAAATAAAACGTTACCACTTGGTACATTCTAAAGATATCCCGCTTATTACAATAGTATATTTGGGAAATATATGAAAACTACCGATCCAATGTAAGTATTAAAAAAAACAAAGGTATTGCATTTGTGCTGTCCAGAACGTGTGTCGCCTATTACCGGAAATGAGGTAATGTTATACTGGTGAGCTCTTGTCCAATCAGCACTGCCGTCAGCAGCGGAACAGCAATGGCGGCGAACGGAGAAAGAGACGCGCTGTGTGCTGGAAGTAAACAGAAGCAACCCGGAGAACAGATTTCACACGATGCCGGACATGTGTTTAAAGAATGCGTTGGCTCAATTCTCGATTCCCTGTCGGAGTTTAGCACAAAGGTCTGTGTGAATAGTGCATGTGCTTTTAAACAGTGTTTATGAATCACTATACAGATGAATATTCAAGTCCTGTGTATAACGGTGCAGTAACGGTGTCTTGCTCTTTTAATATCTTACGTGATGATGAAGAAAAATTAAAAGCGTAGCATGTAAGTTACTTATTAAACGGAGAGAGAGAGAGAGAGAAAGAGAGAGAGAGAGAGAGAGAAGCCAAAGGACAACAGGAGCATATTTGTTTGCATATGAGATATTCGATATTAAATAGCTTAACATTGTTTTACAGTTAAAATTGGGCGAAGGACTGTTGAATATCACTGTCAGTGTCGACAGTGTGAACATTTCTGGGCTTCAGCCATCACACGTGTACACCTGTTTACAACAATATATCTTAAAGCTACAGGTAAGTCAGCATCCATGTTGTTAATGCAGAATGTAACCTGTATTACGAAAAGGACACCTTGGCGTCATATGCATTACTTTTGTTTACTCTTATTCTAAGGTTTTCTGAAAATCAGTCTGATTGGTCCATTTGTGACGGACTAAACTGCATTACTGACCGCTGTCCAAGAAAACAGATTTTTGATGACTGTATCATATTTTCACGTCATTCTGCCTCTAATACACTGAAATATACTTCGTATGGATTTTATAAAAAGCGATGTTATATTAGTAAATATAGCTGCAAGCAGTAATAATGGGGCCAAGCCCAAAAATTACCCAAAGGGACATATTTTGGACCGTCAGGTGATCCAATTTTGAAAACCATTAACATTAAATATAGCATTTATATTATCGGTCACTTGTAAAAAAAATACATTTGATCCCGTACATTAAATACCTCTGTCTCTTTCAGTCAATATCTGAGAATTTGAAGCAAATTGAGGTGGATTCTAATGGCCCCGATCCAGGCACAAGTGAAAATACGCTGGGATGCAGACAAGAAACATCAGAAACATGTGAGCAGATGGAGGTTGACTCAGTGAATGTTTCTCCTACATCCCAACACTGTGGTGTGCACGAGGATCGAAACAAGACTGATGACAATGTTCAGATCAAGGCTGGTAAATCTGAGGTAAAGCATGACGTTTATATATACAGATTGATATTGATGATGGAGTATCGTCCCTTGGCTTAAGAGTGCACTACATTTTTGTTTTATGTTTTTCAGAAGTGTTTTAAAGAAACTGCTGGTATTACAAGAGAAAAACTAGTTAACTAACCTAAAACAAAATTGCATTAAAACACATTTCAGTTGTGTTGTGCATTGGGTGACCCGGGTTCGATTCCCCTCTCGCTGTCCTTTCCTGAACCCACCCCTTTCTCTCTCATCGCTTCCTGTCCCTCTCTCACTTAACTGTACAAATAAAGCAAAAATGCCCCCAAAAAGTATCTTAGAAAAACACATTTCTGTTTTTATTATTCGTTTTATATTTTCATGGAGCCATTAAGTTGATAAACTGGATAATTTTCTTCCATTCAATTGACGTCCATTTTTATTATATATATATATATTTGCAGATGTTTCATTTTATGACAGACGTTTACTTTTTGCTCAATTGCCTAATTTGATTGTTCGATACTGGCTATTTATTATTAGCATTTGGTCAGTGTATGACTGAATTGCTGTCTATGGACAGACAGTTCAGTGTGAATGGAGGCCTCCTTCAGCGGCTGCTTTTCCTCAGAGAAAAACAAATAGCCACCCACTTTGAGAGTCCTGAGAGAGGTCCCGGTCCTTGCAACATTATGAAGTGGATGTTCATTACATGCTGAGATTGCATGTGGGCGAAGGACAAGGAGGCCCTCATTTTTTATTGCTTATTTATTTACAGTCGCTATAATAAAAGGCCAAAGCAAATCACAACCTCAAATAGTTGCGTGTGGAAAATGTTTTGATTCCTGCAATAATTGTGTCCACTGCATTCACTTGTTACTCATGGAGCCCACATGGCCCTAGTATTGCTCATTATAACTAAACAGTAAAAAGAAGACCATGAATTGATTTTATTCTCAATAGCTCATCAATCCGACCCTCATTGCCCTCTCTTGCTCATTTTCTCAGATTGAACGCAGGATATCTGCATTTATAGAGCGCAAACAGCTGGAGATCAATGAAAACAATGTGAGGGAGTTTTGCAACGTGATCGACTGCAATCAGGGTGAGCATGGCAGGGCAGCCTGGGGAGGGTGGGGGTCGGTGGGATACTGCACATCAATTGCCAATGTTTATAAGAGTGCTGATTTTCATGGCCGAGGGGTCAGAATGCTGGGCTTACAATACAAAATGCTCTTATTCGTTGCCTAAAGCAGATCTTTGCTTTGAACTTATTTAATTTGTTAGTTATTAACCAGTGCATATATGTGCATTACTAGTAAAATGTTTGAACACACATTACTGTCTTTGTGATTACTCTAAATGTTCTAATTTACCTTTAGCCTTAAAAAATGTGTTTAGGGTGTCAGGATCGATCACTGAATATTCCAACATTTTACATACATTATATGGGCAAGAATTTGGGGACACCCCCTCATAATAAACATGTTTACATATTCCAGTAAATTCAATCAAAACAAATATTAATGTTATAGTTTACAATACCATATTAAAGAATCTTTGTTGGAATAGTTTTGTGAGGGCCTTTTTCTGTTCTGAAACGACTGTTAAGAAAGTCATTGATAGGTTTGGGTGATGAGTGTTTGGCTCAAAGGTGTTCAGCTCTGGGCAGACCAGTCGAATTGTCCACAATGGCTGAATCAATTATTTATAAAGAGTCTTTCTTTGTCTTCAGGGGCATTGTCATGTTGGGATAGAAAATGGTCCTGCAAACCGTTGATATAAAATTGGAAGCACACAATTCTCTAGATTGACATTATACGCTGTAGCATTTAGATTCACACTACAAAAGTAGTCATACCATGTTCTTTAGAAGGGGACGTCCCAATACTTTTGTCCATTTTGGGGCGGTTTCCCGGACAAGGCTTAAAACTAGTCCTAGATTAAAATAAATGTTAGAGCTGTCTTAACTGAAAACACTTAGCAGTGACGTATCTTAAAATACATAATTGCCACTGTTTTGTCTGAAAATGCACAAAGGTAATGTTCTTTGTGAGGTATGTTTGTGAAAAAACGACTTAAATGTCCTAATTTAACTAAGGCCTGGTTTAAGATAATCCCTGTCCGGGAAACCACCCCACAGTGTATTAAGTGTAGCACCTCACACCACAGGACACATCAATTTGATAAAACTTATTGATAATTATTTAAGCTACACACTGTTCATGTTTTAATGATGTTTTAAATAGCATTAAAGAAGTTCCCATTGATGCTTTATATTTGTTGTCTGCTTCTACCTAATCCATTAAAAAAATGTAACTAGAAGATAACTTTAGACTGTTTGTACATGAATTTTCACTCCCTTGTCATAATTGAACTATGAATTATGTCGAATATCTACAACTTAACAAAAGCTTTTGTTTTATTCCTTTTGGTTTGTAGAGGACAGCTGTGCCAGAACAGATGCAGTCTTTACGCCATATCCTGGTTTCAAGAGTCATGTCAAAGGTTTATTCCATTCTATTGCATTTTTCCATATTTGCACACCACCCCACTTAACTATGTAGACTATCTTGGGCCCATGATAAATAATCATATTACATTAAATATGTTGTTTCCACTCTTTGTGCTGTACTTCATATACCTATGCACAAATACTTAATAAAATCGGAATGATGTGTTTCAGAATAATGGTCGCATTATCAATGGTGGTTGGAGTCATGGATCAGTAATTGTTTTCCTTTGCTATTGTAGTGACACGTGTGGTCAATACATATGGACCCCAAACCAGGAAGGTTCACATTGATCTGGGAGACCATCAGCAGGGCTCCATTAGCAGAGACTGTGGAAATCTTGTCATTGAAGAGAGACTTCATAACATGGAAGCCCACCTGAAACTTCCACCAGGTTAGCTAGATCAATTTAAGTGCGGCTCGCCTGTTTATAGTCATGTCTTTGTATTTCTATAATAAATATTTCAAAAAATATATCTGTAACTCTGCTATTTTTCTAAGTCAGAAGTAAGGACACTGTGTGTGCTGTTAAATTGAGTTTTGGCTGTTTAACGCTGTCGTTACTGTATGTGTCTTGTAGCAGGTCCAGTTCCTCAAAGCGTTTATCAGCGGCTAAAGAAACTTGAAGATCGAATTCTGGAGCTTGAGGGTCTTTCCCCAGAGTACTTCCACTCCACAGTAAGTGGTGGGGAGAGAGAATGCGTGCGTGTTCTTGTTTGTTGGAGAAGTGGATGATCAGATATTGAATTAATCTGCGGTATCATTCCAGAAGTTCCACTCTCTTGGAATGTCCACAGTAGCTTATAAACGCAGAGGACAAGGCACTGGATCACTCTTTTGTCTAAATAAATCAGAATATCAAGACACACAATGTGTTTATTGTGGAAAATAATAGTGAGGGACGGTAACTTGAACATGTAGATCTGTTTTCCGAAAGGCAAGCTCACACTATAGAACTGTCAGACTACCTGAATCGCTGTGGTTCTCAAACTACACAACAAGATATCTTATCGTAGCAGGATGCACACTGCACAATACCGACAAAGTGCACACACTGCAAGATCTTTGGTCAAGAGACACTCATGACCAACGGTGAAACCAGTTGATGGTTCATTTCTGCCACATATGGGATGAATATGAAGTGTTGAAGTGCTATTAAAGGCTTTTTATAGTCTAGTATACAAACTGGTGCCTTTTAGATATTTGAAGAGGACTTCATATGACCAATTTAACACTCTTTTGTAATGGTAAAGAATTCCAGCAGTTTTTAATTTCTCTGTGTATGATAACTTGATCAATCTTTCTCTGGTTAAACTGTGGTTGGCTTTATTGGTTCCGCATATGCATTGCATTATACACAAAGCGAAGAAGGCACAGATAAATTACTGTTGCTCATTTATCAAGCAAAGTTGAAGTGATATAAAGAAAGAAAGGCTCGGACAAAGGGTTGATTGAATATTAAAACGTACAACATTTCATGTGGATCTCAGAGAAATATAGATTAAAGAGACAAGGTTTATTTATGCCATATGACATTTTTCTATTTCTGGCTTTTCAAATGTCGGTACATTTTAGCTAGACAACCAAGTGAATTAGTACTTGGGTCAGTGTGTCAATAGTTTTTCTGCCACAGGTTCTGTTTGTTTTTACACCGCACAAGTCCTTATAACGCTGTATTTCCTCCCGCGCTCACGACAGACGACCAAAGAGTTCTTCAAAACCATTAAAAGCCGATATGGGTGATATTTTTTCCCTCACTTCAGAATTTGTTATCCCTGTCAGATTGTAGCCCATCAAAGTTAGCTGAGTAAGTGCTCTTGAACCATTTCGACGCCTCCTCACACCAGCTTCACTTAGTTCGGTGCTGGACTGAAAGCTAGCTGATTTCCATGTCCTTTACAATGTATGTGTGTTCGTGTATTGCCTGTAAAGTGGGACGTTGAGTGCCGTCAAATATGCTGATCTTCTTAGTTTGCGACGGCGCTTTTAGCAAATAGAATGAATTAATTGAACTCTGCTGACCATGGCTGAGCCGATATCATCTCCCTGCTAAATGGGCTCATGGGCACAGCGAAAAGTGATGATGAAAATGAAAATAAATTATGGGTAACGGATAAAGAGAGATGGACACTATAAATGAAAAGGCCATCGGGTCACAGGAGAAAAAATCCAGTGGCCCCCACTTAATGCTGTTAATCAGTGAAAGTCCATGGCAGCGCTGGTCTGTTCCAAGTGACTGAGTGACGATGAAGGACATCTCTGTTTTATACTCCAATCATGTGATGTTTCTGCCCACTTACTGGTAAACGGCCTTGTCCTTGGTTAAATGTATGGTTTTGGCTTCCTTTAAATTTTTCCCTCTTGGAAATTGTTTGCACCTCTTTCTTTTATTCTGTGAATAAGGTCATAGTGGAGATTTTTGTTTAATCTTATATTGAGATAAACGCCATTGAAAGACATCTCATGTGCCCTTATCTTTATTTATCTGCATTCATTTTACACACCCGTTTCTTTTCTTTCAGAATTTCTTGCACAAACGGCCTAAAACCTCCGTGTCGCAGGTATGTTCCATTAGTGATGCATTTATGTAGTCATGGGGAAAAATGTGAAGGTCTTGCTGTTAAATGAGAATGTCGCGGCTGATGAAAACGTTCTTGTTTTAATAGAATTGCAGTCTCGCTGAGCTCGATGGGAAGATCAGCGCCGTCAAAGCTGCCTTGCTGAAAAAAACAAGCGTGTTCCAACCCACAGACGCAGGGGAGTTTCCATACTGACATACAAAACGGACCTTCTTAAACTGCACGTGGATTTCATTGTTTTTCATCAACATTCATTAAGTTCTGGATGTCGTCCGAATATTTAACAATAGTGCGTATCAAGCTACGCTGATTGTATTTCATTACATAAGGAATTGTATGGTTTACAGCATTGTAACAACATTGATTATTTTTACATGTAAATTTTATGTTCGCATTTGTTTTTGTCATTATTCATGTTACTTTTGTATGCCAATTATGAATGTTAATAAACACAAACATGAGAAATGCATTACCTTTGTAAGCATTTTTACTCGCAACATCCCCTCTATTGCCTCTACATAAAGTGCAATAAGCTGCTGAAATTGAAATCTTCAGCCTCGGAATATATAATGTATTTCATTCAGTTAATTATTTTGGGTCTCAAGAATAGCCGTTTTGAAAAGAAAACCAAATCTGTATTAAAATGATAATGAACTGTAGTAGTTATTATCGATTAAATAAATACAATCATTTAAAACTGAAAGAAAAACAAATCTTCATTCTGTGTGACCATCATAATAACTTGACAGAAATAACAATCATCCATAATTTATCTGTGAAAGAAGAACAGCAAACAAATCGGGATTGTTACAAAATAAAAGCTTTATAAATTTGACTGCTTACATTTCAGGTGTGCAAGATAAAATACTTCAGCAACCATGTGAGCGAGTCATGAATACGTAAATGTTAAAAGCGATCTGTGATCATTACAGTACATGTGATTGAGGGGAGAAGTCGTGACTGCTTAAAGAACATGTGAATGTGATTGCTAACGGCAGGCAGTGTGAACGGACAGAAGCAGCTGCTGTGACTCTCAGCATACATCTGTAGCCCGTCAATGCAAGTTCTCCTCAATTAGGATTCGATTTACAAAAGAAAGTTGGAAATACTTTCCAGTGCACACATGACTGTATTACAACAGCTTCATCTGGGTTTTATGATTGGTGAGAATGTTCTCTTTCCTTTAACCTATACGGGGGATTTTTTTATCTCGCTGTACTGCATTGCAGAAGCTGTACTTTGGGATTCTGTTTCTCTCGCCTAAGAATTGCATTCAGAATCCACCAACTCCATGGTGACAGGTAATTAAAACGGCCTGAGTGAAGGCTTGTCAAAACACCAGACTTGTTGAAATTCTCCGTGTGAGGGCTGCGATCTGTTATAACGGTGAAGTGGGAAGCAAAAGCTAACTCCTCCAGGTGTTCAGACAGAACTCTTTAATTTTTGCTCCAGCTTTCTGAGCCACAAAAAGGCCCGCAATGCACCCTGGGAGGTGTGTACTTGAACGGTAACAAAGCAAAAAGGGGGAGTTGTCTATTGTCACCCCCCCAGCTTTTGTCTCAGGCTCGGACCCTTATGTGGCTTAAGGGGAACAAATTGGCTTGACAATAACAAATGGATTATAAAAGTGAATTAAGGCCTTTGTTCTGAAGTACGGCTCACCAATGTCCATTTGTCCCTCTGGTCATTAAGATGTGAACGCGGGCTAATAGGCAGGTGAAGTAGGCCGGTCTACATCAGCGTCTGGCAGTATCTGTCTTTTGTTGACATTTACTACAGTAATGATTTCTTGTCTGGCATCATTTCTTCTTCTATAGGAGACAAAGTCTTTAATAGTACAGTGTTGATCTGTCTTGTCAATAAATATGTAAAGCTGAAAATATAGAAGCAAACCAAATATTCAACATAGGTTACTATGAGAGTAGATGGAGCTGTTTTGAGTCACTGGAGGATTAACTCTATTCCCCACCCCCAATCACTCCACTTCACCCTGCTATTCTGTATATAGTAAAAGGTATTTCCGTCCCAATTTGCTTACTGGTTTCTCTCTGTTCGCCGTCTCCCCTGCGCTGCCCGTATGATTAAGATTGGCGATCTCTAGAAAAGCCAGTTCGGTTTTTCTCTGCTTCTTTGGTTCTCTTGCATTGTGTGCGAAAGAGACATAGACTCATAACCATTCATAACTCACAAACTCTTAATGGGCTTCAACCCTCCAAAAAGGAGGAAAGAAAGCTTTTCTCCCCCCTCCTCTCGCCTGTGACTAGTCAGATTCAGTCTTTCTTTCCCCGTGGCTCTGTGTCAAAAAAGACTGTTGCTCGTTTGTGCGGGGAACAATGGCGAACAGGGCTGAATCTCTAGCACTGAACAAAGGGAAGAAAACAGGTTTTTCATTCTGTGGAACATTAGATTCTGACACATTTTAGCATGGCAGTTTTTTGTGGGTGATGAGTGCAGTGGCTGGGCTCTTTAAAAAGGACCACCTGTTGGCTAGCAGGCTGCTCTTCATTACGCCAGCGACTATTATCACAGAGAGAGGAGCTCCGCAGGGGAGTTCTGAAGTTAACCCTGCCAGTCTGGACCCGCACGCTTCCTGCCATGCAGCAGGAAGTCACACGCTCATTCTGCTTCAATGACACTACTTGAAGAGGTGTCTAGATGTACTTTTGTGCCGTTTTTTAATGGAATGTAGGCAAATTGTCAAGGCATTTTATAAAAAGCGACGGCTCTGAATAGTCATTTATTTCACTTAAGACTTTACTGAAACATTTGATAATAGGTTACGGAAATAAATTGAACTCTTCATTAAAATTCACTTGCTGTAAATCAAGTTGGTGTTTTTACTGTTGCAATAATTGAAATGTGCAAAAAATTGATTTAATCCTAAGCATTTTTGTCTTGTTTTGTAGTACAAATATCTACATTTTAAGTAATTTTATTATTTAAAACCTATTTTATGAAAGAAAATTTTAGAATGAATTCATTTACTGTATATATATAGAAAAAGATTAAGAGACCATTCTCTCATTTATTCAGCATTTCTAGATTTGACCATTCCAGTCCAGTGTCTGTTGAATTTCAACTAAATCAAACCTAGTGACAAAGTCATCCAACAGCAATGTGAAAGACTGGAACTTTCCTGACTTCATGTCACTTTATTACATTGAAACTGCAATCAAAATCACATCGAGATTATCACAAACTTTTTTGTAACACATGTACAAACATTACTGTTGCATTGTTTAAAAGTGAAAAGGAACTTGTTTTCTTTGTAGTTTTGAAGTCTGAAAAAATACAGAGCATTTGTTCTTTTGACTCATTTATCCAGTTTTCACTCATTTTTATCTTTTTATACAAAGATTTTTTTATTTAAAATTTGGGAGAAATATTGTTAGTAGTTGATTATTTTAATTACACATCCTGTAGGCTACATACAAATAGGAAAAGGTGCTTCACTGCAGAAATACATATTCCTACACAGTACTTTTGTCTTGTTTTCAAGTCCAAATATATATAAGAGGCACGTTGACCTAAGATATAAGTTCTTGTTTTTGACAGTTATTATCTTATGCTTAAAACTAGGAAAATATCTACTTATTTAGTTTAACCCATTTTTTTACATAATTTCTGTTATATTTTTGACATAAACATTATTAATTTTTTCATATTTTTTCAGAAAACAAGAAGTAACATCTTAGGTCACTTTGCTTCTTTATTTAGATGTGTTAAATATTTGTACTGAAGGACAAGGGTAAAATCCTATGTAAACAAACCATTTGTTGCAGTCTACTAAGGTTTGCATTTCATCCCCATGCGTGTTTCCTGGGAATGGAACCCAAGTCCTTGCTGTTGCAAGCTCGGTTCTCTACCTGTTAACCTACAGAAACATAAGATGCATACTTAAACCCATGTAATTGAGAGCAATATAAACCTCAGCTTTTCTGTAACCTTTTGGACTGCAATTGAAATTTGAATAAAAGGCAATATATTTAGAAACCTTCAACCGTGTATGCACAGATTATGCCAAGGAGAGTCTAATATAACACATTTTCCGAACAGCCAAAAGGCTGTGTGGCTAGGCTCGCTGGGGTTAAAATGTGGCAGTTATATTGCCAGGATGGAGCAGCAGGAGCCGAATTCAGGCAATTACAATCAAGTCAGGGCGCAGTTAGAGCGTGGGCCTGGAACACGAGTAGGATGCTGATGAGGCACTTAGCCACACAGTCTCAGCCATTGGCCCTCTCCACTGACTGCCACCCCCCCTGCTGGATGGCCATAGAGCCCTGAATCCCATGCTCGCGCCCTCTCACCTTAAGACGGGATATATCTGTGTCATCACGTAAACACAGACTAGCTGTGTGTGATTCTTTGGAGATGGACGTATTTTGTTCTCCAAAACTGGTGTTTAGTCCAGTAGCGGTGTGTACGTTCCATTAGTGAAACATTAAACACTTGACCGCTTGATTGGATTTACCCAATTATTAATGATTTACACCCAGTGAAGAATTGAGAAGCAGGAAAATGGATTAATGGCTCCAGGGTCACTCAACGCGCAATGTGTCCTTTGCAAAAACATGCTGCATGTAGTGAGTTTCTCTCCTCTTAAAAAAAGAAGCAATACCATCTACTCTACTGCTTTTCAGAGCACACCTACACCCACGTTTACGCTTGAACACAAATACACTCTTGAACGCTGATGCATTAGGTTGCACACCTGAGGTCTGCGCCTGCCCTGTGTGAGCTCTAATCTAGGGTCCATTCATCATAGTGGGCCCATCTGAATCACAGAGCCGAGAGGAGGGGGTGTGTTCCCCATCCTGATTACTCCAACCCGTCCCAGCTTCACTTCGGCCTCCTGCAACGCCAGCATCTACACAAATCACTTCTTCCCTCCTTCTGGTGGCTCGGTATGGAGGAGAAGACACCTGAAAGCAATTAGGGATCCAAGCGTAGCCGAGGACTGGTGACTTTTCGAGAGCTTTTCAAACTTTCCCCCCCCCACAGGTTGATGTTTTTGTCATGCAAAGACACAAACCTGATTCTGAAGCCCTCGAAATGTTCAGATGCCCAGCTGCTTCTGGATATTTTTAGTAATTGCGTGAGAAAAAGAGTAACTTTGAAATGATGTTATCCAACATTCCTGAAGCTTTTAGCTGCTAAAATGCAAATTAGAGTAATGTCTCCCGTGGCATGAAAACCTCATTTTGCGGCATCTGAGCCGTAATCCACATGAAATATGTTGCCGCACAGGCTCACGTTTTAGCAGGGCTCTGTTTTGGACTAGATTGCTGGTTAGACACCTCAATTTACTCGTGGCTTTCTCTCACTCAATGTTTTGGAAGCCACTTCCCATCTGTATTGTCGACTTGGGGGTTCTGTTGTCCTGAAACACCTCACTCCCAATTCCTTTTGTAATGGCTGTTTTTTAACAGCGCTTTATCTTCCCCCAGATCCCAGGCGCTGGGCTCGGCGACTCCATTCTTCAAATTATTCCATCTTTGCACAGAGAGAGAAATTGGATTGTGTTGATCCCGATTTTGCAGCAGGGAAGGTGGCCGCAGCATTATCCTCGGTTTACACTGGTGACGGAGAGGCAATCACACCAAGGCCTCACTCTGACACAAACACTCCAGCCTCTGGATGAGGAAATTACACCACGATAAGTTCTGCCTCTGTGACTCGAGGTCACACGCTGCCTCACACACAAGTGTGATCACCTGCTAAAAGGTATTATTCATGAAGAATCTGTTCATGTCTAATTTCACTTTTTTCAATCAAAGCATGAAGACTCTGTTCACTCTAAATAAAAGAACCAGGGCCTACAATATAGCACTGAAAGTGGTTCTTTGCTCATAATCAAAGGGGAACCACTTTTAGTGCCATATAGCATCCTTTCCATGGTTCTTCATAACATAACATATCAAGGTTCTTTGGGGTGACCAAGGTGCTATATAGCACTGTTTCCATATTAAAAAACCTGTTAAGCCCCTGTATGGTTCTTCAGCCGTTCTATATAGCACCTCAGACATCCCAAAGAACCGCTGAAGAACCAAGATATGGTTCTATATAGCACTAAAAGTGGCCCCCCTATGATTACGAGCAAAGAACCATTTAGAGCTCTTGTAGGAAAAGTAGTATCTGATAACATATTAATTTAATCAACGATATATTTATATTACACTTACTTTTTATTTAGATTTTTTACACTTAGATAAAAAAGGAAAACTATGTTATATTAGCCTAGTAGCCACCCTTTGACTAGAATTTGCTAAATTATGCTCTTGGCAAAAGGTCTCAACCTGGGAAGCTCTTTAAGGGGTACTTAATGGGTTGCCATATATTTAGGGCTCTTATTGGCAGATTTTTCTTCAAAATTTCTTCAATATTAAACTTTTTGTTTTCTAATGAAACTCAAAATGATATTTTTGTCCATAAAAGCAGATTTAGTCATTTAAGCATATGTCTTGAGATTAGTTTTTAAATGATCATTAGAACTATTAGAATTAACCTTGCAATTCCAGTGTTATGGATGTGACATTTTCAGTCAAAACTTGAAATATCAATTCTTAGAGAATGTATTTATTACCAATAAAAAAATATTTTACTAAATCCCTGTTGATAGAGTCAAGACATCAGAAAACAATCAGTCTATGCAGGAGTTTTCTTTATTAAAAGAGGGAAAAATTAACGTGTTACGGATGTGACTAAAAAAGGGCGCATGTTTTTGTGCGACAACTGACTTTGTAGGATTTTTGTGAATTAAAATGTAAAAACCAAAAGCAAAAATATCCAAGAAACAGAGAAGGGATGGCTCTTCGTAGAACAAAAAATAGTAGCCTATATTAAAATGCTCATGTGCCCAATTATGAGGAATATGGATAATTATGGATGTGACAATTCACCTGCCAGAGAAACTAAGTCATAATCAAACCAAATATTGACCTCTGACCAATCAGTATGGTGAAAACCATTTGAATGGAATTTCCCAGTGCATATACTATGTATATTATGTAATATCAAGTGAAAATTATTCAAAAATATACAATTTGTTTTATTATATTATACAGTGAGTGTCATATACTTAGTTTTATCAACAAGTTTTTCCTTTTCAAAATGTTAGTGACATGACAAGAAGACCACAATGCCAGAGCGTTGCCGTGCGGTTGCTATGGTTCGAGTGGTTTTGAGTACGTTGCTTTTTGGTTGCTGCGGCATTGCTAGGTGGTTGCTTGCCTTTGATTGCTTTCTTCTTCATATCTACACATAAAAATGTATATGCATCGCATAAAACATTGCATGCTTATATCAGGCATTTTCTATTCAGTGCAACACAATGCATTTTGAAAACAGTATGGGGAAATACCGGTGGAATTGTTACACAAATAAAGACAAGCGGATAAGCGTGCCCCACCGCATAAAAACGATCCATTAACATTCAATTGTATCAACCAGCGGGCTGAATTTGGGGATCAGGAGGACCTCTTTGTGCAAGAGCCCTGACCCACTACTATTTACACACAGAGAAGACCCAGCTGATACCACCCCAGCAGCACTACCATGCACATCCAGACCTGTCATTACCTCCCCGCCTTCTCTCTCAACACAGCACAGCCGTCCATTTCCACAAGAGACCTTAATCTCTCCTCCAATAGGCAACTCCTGTTAAACTCCTTGACATGCCGAGCCACGCAGGAGATACACGGGACCCATGAATAATCAATAGCACGCTATTTACGCCAAGCCGAGACGAGCATGTGCCACAACAGGTCATTTCTACCCGCGATTGCTTGCAGATTAAAGTTAGAATTTCAGAGGCGGATTGGAGGCGAGGGGGTGGGGGCGAGAAAAACCAGAAGAAAAGAAGAAATTAGAATAGAGATACAGAGACACATGTGGGCTTGCCGATAGTTAATTAGCCGGCTTTCATTTCATTTTGGTGAAGAAACGCTTCTCAGGACGCGGAAAAAATATCATGCTCTTTTGTACGCCGAGCCCGCCCGCGTCACGTACACGCATACAGTACCCACGCAAGCGCACACACCTACGTGCTAGCATGCGGATACAAGGACCGAACCCAATTTCATCTGCAAGGGGCAGAAATCAATCTCATATCTCTCTAGTTAATCCGCAATGGCTCTCCACAGATCCTGAGACTAATAAGGTATTGAGCAGGTGAGGCCAAGGGATGCAAGGAAACAGCCAGCGTGGAGGAGGGAGGGGCAGAGTCTGGCTCTATTCCAGTTCAATTATGTGACTTGTGTAAGAGAGTGGAGAGTGGGGAGACAGAAGAGAATAAGAGAGAGAGGGAGAGGGGCAGAGAGGAGCACGGAGAAGAAGGAGTGCAAGACGAGAGGCAGAGGAGGAGTACTAGGTGAAAGACTTTAGAAAAAGGGGTTGAGAAAGGCATGTAAGGTTGGTTGAGAAGGAGAAAGAATGAGAGAGAGAAAGAGCCCAGGGGTGGAGGGTTAAAATCGATCCCATCTGTGGTATGATGGTTAATTAAAGCAGCTCTCGAGTAGACTAAGGATGAGTGGTTTGGCTGGGATCCTGCAGGCAGGCCTCTGATTGCTCCTAGAATGGCTGCTTTCTCAGTTTTGAGAGCTGCCGCTCTTCTCATGCATCGAGTCGGAACTGCACAAATGCGTGTTTGAACAAACAAATTGAGACAGACGTTCACCTAAGAATGATTTCTATTTGTGTATTCTCGTATATAACTCTGGCCTAAGACATGCTGTGGATGTTTGATTTGTTGGATTCGACATAAGACGTCTGCTTGCTGCCTGCTGTGCATTAACATTTGTGACCCTGCCTGTGAAATCCAGCTAAAGTCCGTTTTTGTGATGTATACATAAAATCACCCCTTCGTGTAAAGAAAATCCTGTGAACATATAACCTTTATATCTTTGATACTGACTAAGTTCATGTCAAAGATTGAAATGAATGCTTGAAATAAAACTTAGGTTGTAAGACGTAGGCCAAATTTTCATAATCTGGGTCACATATTAATGCGCTGTGAAATATGTTTGGCTTTTATGTGTTTTTAAAATAAAGAAAGCCAGGACAGAACCCACTGCATCAATATTTAGGAAATTCTGTTATTAAAATGGGTAGTTCCATAAAATATTTACTTTTGTATTTTGGTTACGTTCTTGTATTGTATCTCAAATATTTTGATAAAAAATCTGATTCAAGTTTGTGCCTGAGACATAAGCGTTGACACAAATTTGAGGTGCTTACAACTTAAAAACGTTCATTTTTAGCGATTGGCACATTCAAGAATTTTACATTTATCTGAAAAAGCCCTTCCACTCCGGTTAGTTTAAGATACGCTGGCCTGTCTGTATTGTTCATGTTATTCGCATACAGAATAGACTGATTAACCATAAGGGGTCTGCAGCTATGACAAAAGACAAGATTAGCTTCAGCATGTCGAGATTAGCCAACCAATATACATCCAATCCACACCAGCACAGACAAAGGCGAGATTTAGAGGTCTAGTTAGGGCATGAGTTTTCAGATTAATCCACTGTCAAAAGAGGACTCATTAACTTTCTACTATTGAAGCAACAGGTGAGCCTCTCATCTAGTACAAATTCTTGCCATCTTGGTGCCCAAACTTTTATCATGAGCGATGTATCACACTGAGGCGTTCTAAAAACTTCAGCAAAACATTTGTGAAAAGACATCCAATACCAATCCCAGAATATTTGAAATAGGGCCTACAACCCAAATGAATGAAAGTATGATACAGAACCATTGAGTGAATCCCAAGAAACTAGAAAAGAAGAGGACTATTTTCTTATGAAGTGACGGCAAACCACGTAGATTAATCTGTAATCATACTCTTCACGTTGCAGAAGTGTGGCAATAGAGCACATCCCTTCACAGGTGTATGAATTATGTATATATAGAGATGATTTGATGGGTGTGAAAGAGATCGTGTCTGATTGAAATCCCATGCGTCGCACATTACGCCATCTCGCTTCCTTTGCGTGGAGCGCCGGGGTCAGAGCCCCGTGCTAATTTGCGAAGGGCCAACTGCTTGTGAGGAAAATGAGAAAATTATACATTCCAGCAGGAATCAGCTGTAGTTCTTCAGGATCAACATACTGTGCTGTGTACAGCCGGCTTTGTGTGGCAGACACCTGCCAGCTTCTCAATGGCGCGAATCTCTGCATCTGAAACTTAACATACAAACACACGCCAACACCTAGACATACATCAAGAGCTATTTTGTGTCGAAAATGCCAGAAATTGGATGTATCTAACATTTCATGCACTGAAAAAAATGTCGGATTAAAATAAAAATATTGCTTGCACATAATTGCACGATCGCTTTCACGCCTGCTCAGTTACATCCAGCACACGTAGCGTCCATAGGGGACGTTTTCACTATGTTGCTTCAAGATGCACTAAGGACTACGGTCAATGACGTGAGTCAAATTATCCAGACACTACATCATCGAAAACCAAAAAGGCGGAAGTCTTTGAGAGATAAGTTTCAAGCTACACAAAAACTAAGTAAACTTTTGTACTTACTTGAGATTTGATCACATAAGCACTCAACAATGCTCAGTTGAACTGCTGTTGGTTCTCTGAAATTTCAACGTATTGCTTGGTCACAAATTACCTCAACGCTATGAGTATAAGTGGCTTAGCTGGCTGAGATTTTAGTGGACGTACGTCGTCACCATCAGCCTGCGTGCAAGTCCATTTATCTATGTTTAAACGTCCCAATTTATGTTTGTTGAACAAACATGATTTTTATTTGTAAAAGTTTCAGATTTCAGAGTCTTAGCCTCCCACAGCCAAAGCAAAGCTCTTATGGTACCAATCGTAACCAAACACTCAAAAATATAACAAACTCTTCTAAATCTCGTCTAATTTAAATGAACATTAAACAAGTCTTTCTCTTTACTGAAACACACAATTAAAATGACTCTCCACGTTTAACGCAAAGCATGCTGGGAACTGGGAATCCACTGCACTGTTTGAACAATTTTATGTTAACGCAACACAAGTTATTGATGTAGGATTAAGTTATATGACTGAACACTAAAAAAATCATGTTGTGACAATTTGATAGAAGAAATGTGTGAAATTCACTTTTTAAATGAAGTAAATTGGATAAAAAGCAAACATATTTTTCTGTGTGCATTAGCATTTGAAATTTTAAATAAATTATTGTTTCTGAGCAAATCAAGACACCATATGCCCTATATGGTTAGTATGGATCCTTCTTTGGAATGCTGTATTCTGATTGGTTGATCCAAGCATTCTATTGTGATCTATAGTGAACTATAAACCATATAATTGACCATCTTTCTATGGGCAGCCATTTTTTAAATAGCTGTGTTATTTTTCACGTTCACATAATAAAATAATTGAAACTCAAATCAATGTTTCATGTCTTGGTATGTACAATATACAGTTAGCTGGTCATTATTGCCTAATATAGCCTTTCAGGGTGATTCGAGACACCTCTGCAGGGTTAATTTGGCCATAACGACCACTTTATCCCTTACATTGGGAATAGAGAAAGACAGTTCTATTGATTGCAGAAAGCTGAGTTAGACCCAAAGGGCTGTCCAGTTTAGAGGTCGTCGCAAGCTTTATTTCGGATGACGGTTCACACTATTTTGGATGCTTCAGATCAGTTCCCATTTAAAGCTGTCGCTGCTGAGCACCAGACATGTCTGTCGACAGTATTCGAGCGGAGAAAAGAACACGCAGCACCATTTCACCGAGTGTAAGAGTGGAGAGGTCTTCAGGGATGATTTTAAGAGGAGAAAAGCGTTAGGTCGAGCATAGGGTGAGTGTTGAGCATGCTCGAAAGGGCATATCACTCTATTTGCGCACTCACAATATTAATTGTCACTTCCGTTGCTTTTAATTGCGAAGTTTTTCACCCTTGCGTGCCATTCATCCACCACCCCGATCCCTCCTTCAAATACCTTCAGGTTGCCACGACAACGAAGGATCGGAGCACCTCGGTACTCTGGCTTCCCTTCAGCTCTCACCCAGAAACAAATAAACACTCATGTACAGAATCGACCCTTAAAATGTGTTTCACGCCATTCACTGTACGATGTTTCCCATGGGGTTCCTACTTAACAACACTTTAGAAGTATTACAAAGCACGAAATTAAAACCAATAATCACAGCTCACAACGCTAAATCACCTTCTAGCATTACCTCATGGTGAACTTAAGTGCCACAAAAAGAAACTGGCCAATAATTCACCCTAAAGGTGACATTCCACCTGGCCACAGTCACACCCTACAAACAACTATACAACAAAGCCGTGCCCCCTTCTCTTTCTTTCTCTCTCTCGCTCTCTAACCGATAAACGCTGGTTTACTGGATGAAGGCTGATAATCTTGAACAAACATCATTAACTGTTTGCTCCAATCGGCCGCAGAGAGTGTGGCAGTGACTCTTTTGTGCTGTTATCAGGAGTTTAAAGAGGTTTTGTGCCATAATGGGGTTGGCCAGCGGTGCCAGTCCTTTCAAGTGGCGATTCACCCACTGAACTCTCCGACACATGGATCAAAAATTAGACTTTATATAGAGTCTGAGCCTCTAAACGCATGAGGGATTAGAAGGCCTGTCTGTGGACCACAGAAAGTCACAGGGTTCAGTATCCTGTCCTGCTCCAGAGTGACAGGGGATGATTTGTGGGGCGAGAGCGAGGTTGATTTGTAGAGAGAAGATGTACTCAGTGATGTTTGGCCTGAGCTAACACAGGTCAGAGGAGCCCATGGCCAAGATTAAAGGAGCTGATTTAAGAGAGAGTGGACCTGTCTCACTTCCTGCACTATCCTTGATGGGGTCGACATCAACACACACAAAAGGTGCACACCTACACGCACACTCGCTCAACGCAAGGGAAAAAATCTGAACTGCAGAAGCCATTTAAATGTAAACAGATTTGTCAAAGTAACCCCTACACTTAGCTTTAGAAAAAATCAGGCTTTGCCGGCACAAATAGATCTGTTCTTAAACCCAGTGCTACCTTACTGCCTGCGTAGGCAGCTATTCATCATATTGATGCCACGCTAGAAAAGTATTTAGAACACTACAAGAATAAATCAGCACCATATGAAGCACAAACAGAAGATTGAACTCAATATTCATTTGAATAATATCTAGCTTTAGCATGCTGCTAAGCTAAAAACAGAACACTTTTATTTGTTTTATTTGAGTCTAGATTTAGCTAAGCTAAAGCACAACCTACAGACATTTAAGAAAGGGTTAAAAACTAAATAAAAAGCAAATAAATAAATAAATTGAATAAATTAAGGACTTTATACAATGAGTATATTAATGGCGTTCTGCTGTTTTCATGACATGTTTATAACATTTTAATGTTCATAAAATTATTACCTGTAGAGTTACGATTTGATAACATTTAGAAAATGCCTTTTACCTCATTCACGTTTTTCTCCTCCGTGTTTTCTGATTAACCGCTGGAAACAGTACGTGAGTGGGCTGTTCGAGCAATTATTTAAAAAATTTCCGACTATGAACAATTCAACCACGAATCGGAAGTCGCATGTTCTGATTTCAAAGAGCGAAACACCTGCGACGCGCATTACTGTCAAGAATTTTCACTAAGATATTTTTTGTGCAATGCCCCTAGATGACGGTTATTTGAGAATGGCGAACAAGTTGTGATGTTACAAGTTCCAATAATGCTCTAGGTCTGCTTTAACATTAACATAACAATTGGTTTATTAATACTTTTGATATTGAATGAAAAGTTGTTTATATTTCTCAGATCCAGAATATTGTTGCAGTGTATCTTATCAAACCATGTCTATTGCATGTAAATAAAGACTCTGCTCCTGGCCTACAAGACCACCACTGATTTGGCGCCCCCTTATATTCACTCGCTATTACAGACGTATGTACATGCCAGATTCCTGTACGATCTGCAAACGAACGACGTCTTGTGGTGCCATCCCAAAAAGGTAAAAAATCTCTCTCGCGTACCTTCTCTGGATCGGTTCTACATTTGTGGAATGATCTCCCCGCTGCTACAAGATCAACGGATTCTGTAGCCATCTTTAAGAAAACACATCTCTTCCGCCATCACCTGACCGATCAGGTCTGACTTCTGACCTCTTTTCTACTCTTTCAAAAAAATCTGAGCTCTGTATATTATGGTCGGCCTTTATGAGACCAGTTTTTGATCGCACTCATGCTTTTTGTTGTCCTTGTGTTGTTCCAATGGCTTCCATTGTTTACATCATCTGTAAGTCGCTTTGGATAAAAGTGTCTGCTAAATTACTCAATGTAATGTCGATTTAGTTTGAAACAGCCTTCACTTCGGGTGATGTCACTGTGGGGTCTGTGATGCCATTGCTGTTGAGGTATGCTGCTTCTCTGATTGTAAATGGTATGGTCACGTCACGTGCACACACAATGTGAATGATCGTACGTTCGTATATCATCACATTTGCACTAGGCCTACGTTTCACTTTCATGTGAACTCAACTCCAAAAAAAGGGTCAAGTAGAAATATCTGATTGTCTACCAGACACATCCTAGCAAGAGATCGCGAAATAGAGAGAGCTAGTGTAGGTCTGATCACAACCCCTACAGTGGTGAGTAAATACAGTCTAATGGCCACTGATTAATTCTTCATTGCTCTCATTGGCCAAGTAAAGAGAGATGTAATGACCTGTCTGTGTCTGTCATTCTCTTTCTCACCCCCCACCCTTTCTCCCGCTCAATTTTTGATTATAAATTAAAAGGGATTGTAAATGGTGTAATGCTGGTTTGAGTCTCCTGATTGCTGTATTTGATTAGAGAATGTCAGCGCACGCATTTTCCCCTCTCGCTTGTACTTCAATGCGCTACAACACTCAGGAATGCACAAAGAACACAATAGACCAACTGCTTAATACTACCAACTAAACCATAACTAGCTTTAGCTGCAATCAAACACATTCTTTCAGCCTCCCTTTTCTCGCTCAACTCGGTTTCTTTCAGCGTGGCTCTTTGGTGACTTTTCAGAGTTTGTTTCAGGTGTGCAAAACACCAACAAGTGAAAATCACCAGCAATTAAAAGCATTCACTCTTGCAGGTATGAGGAACGTGCGGCCCTTTGTCTGTCTACATTATGAGGGGGTTTGTCTTTCTGAGCATCTAATGTCAGGTGTTGGATAATAATTGTTTTTTAGAACGAATAAGGAAAGGTTTTAAATCCAAGGGTGGAGATGATTACAGATGTGGTGAAACACAACTTCAATTGTTGTTTAGTGGAAAATATGGGAACTTTCTTCAATGGCCTCGGGCATCTGTTTTTCAGGCAGTCATGGGCAAGAAGCAAAGTGTTTTTGCATATGGCATGTTATAGTTTTACCTAGACTTTAAATCCCAACTGGTTGTTTTTATATTTCACTTATTATTTCTCGAATTAACCGTCTGATTTAAATCAGCTGGAGGAGAGTATCTGTCAATGCCACAAATGCACGTCTATACACTTGTGTTTGTTCATGTTGACAGTTATTTTCAACTTTTTGAGAATAAACCCATTAAATGAAGGTTACAGTCCAGAGCCATTGAATATGAGAGTTACGACACTCGATCTTGCCGCCGTTTGGTCATTTGGTTCTTGGAGCCCTCAATAGTTTCAAACAAATCCATGGTGTCAACCTGTTTAAATGGATTTTAGCGGGACAGATAACAGCAATTGTATTTGCATACTTTAAGCTAAATATTAGCACATTGTGTACACCGATTATACGTTGACTACAATAGCAGCATTTTATCCTGGGAGTAATACGGGTATAGGATCAGTCTTGGTTTTTTATTTTAACATTTAATTTCAACTTCCAACTGGTTAAAATGTAAAAACATGCAGTTATTTCACCAATAGAGCAAATGCGTTTGGGATACACTGAAATGAATAAGCTTCAGTGCAATGTTTGGAACTATCGGAAGCTCCATGATGCGAGTTACGTCAGTATTCCATCTTCCTATTAAGGTCTATGTGAGTGGTAACTCTCATATTCAATGGCTCTGGTATAGACTGCAATGCTTTATTTTCAAATATATTAAATAATTGTATCAAACGTAATAAATAAACAAACTAGTCAATAAACATGAAAAATACAAATAAAATGAACTTGGACCATTTAACAATCTATAAAGCCACACAAGTGTAATATAAGCGTATGGATGAATGTCCGCGACAGTACTATCAGACAAAGGGTAAATTACATCACTGTCCGAAATCGTTCTCTCATCTTCACTTCTTCCCCATATAGTGGGTTTTTAGCGTTTGCTATTTAGGGAATAGTGAATGAGTGACCGGGTGAGCGAATTCAGACGCAGCTAGAAGATTCAAGTCAAGATTCATTTGAATCTAACTTTAGCATGTTGCTATGCTAAAAAAGGACACATCTGGTTTCTTAATAGATTTGCAAGATTTACTAAGTGGCACATTTAAGATGATCTTTGTTAGACACATTCAGACCTGTAAAAAAATTGATGACCCGCGGAAAGTAAGAAAGAAAAGAATAGTTGTGGTTAGGAAGTTCACCTTTGGAACTTCCTAAGGTAGACAGAGCTAACATATAGAGTGCTTTTCCACCATCACGCCGAATCGTTCTCGTTGCTTAATCTTTCCACTCCATGCCAATCCATGCCAGCTGGTACGTAAAGGGTTTCATTTTCCACCACAGGGCTGATAACGAAATTTTTTACACAGTTAGACAACCGTGCCAAAAATTCAGAGCCGATAACAGTTTGTGTCGAACCAGGCTCATGTGGAAACATAACTGTAACCGTTTCAGGCTGTGCTTAGAACGTTTCAACGTGATGGTGGAAAAGCACTCACAGACGGTTTCATAACGTGGCCCAAACCTTTGGTAGACCTTGGCAAAGCATCAATAACTAGTTTTAATTTAATTGAATAAAATTCATATACAATAAAATATTTAAGGAAATAAATATGAATATAAAGTGTTTTATTACTAGCCAGACCGATAACCAAACACAGACCAGAAGTTAACTTCGGGCCAGGCGCGTGCGTCCAATGAAACCGTCTATACACAAAAGTTGTAATTTTTGAACAGATGAGCATTGATGGGAAAAAGAAGGTTGTTTTCCTCCCACCAGTGAGACTTCAGCAATCTCTCTTTCACTTCACAGTATGAAAAAGAAGCTCTAGACAGAGCATAAGGTTACATCAGGATGGCAGTGAAGAGATGGGAAAAGGAAAGCTCAAGGTGAGGATCCAGGAGAACAACCGTGGGAGGGTGTTAATGAGAAAAAGGGGGTCCTGTTGTTGGAAGATGCTTTGTGTCAGGCCTCTTGCATTATGTTGTTGACTCTCTTCCTCGGAAGGGCCAGATAATGGGCCTCAGGGTGTAGGGTAGAAAAACATTTCTGCTGGAGAAAGTCAGGCTCAGGGAGGAGGGGTGGATAGTACAAGGGTGAGTTTGGGGCGGAGTTTGAGCAGCTCTTTCTCTCAAGACTCCTTATATCCATGGCCACATTTCCTTCCAGTGTCTTTCTCAAGTCCCTTCCTTTTTTTCTCTCTTCTTCCCTGCATGTCTTCTTAACCTTATGCTTCATGCCTCTTACATGTTTCAGTCATTCAAGACAAGCTCTTAACATGAGAAGTATGAACAACCGGACGACTTACGGCAGCTCCATGAAGTGTTGCCCATAATGCAATAAGCAATCGTTTTATGAATAAGGTAAGATATGAAATGGTAGTTTGAGGCTTTGAACGTTTTTTTCCAGGGTGCATGTTTGCACAATAATGTGCTTTTAATTCACCCTCAGATTAGATTATTTAAGTATCAAAAAATCTTCCAAAAAATAAAACTGTAGAAAATGGGCAAAAGTTTTTTATGTGTGATAATATTTTGTAGTCATTCTACTGAGCTGTGTTTTTTTAGTTGGCATAAACTGTGTCATCTTTGCCACGTCTCTATAAAGGGATACTCTACCCAAAAAGGAAAATTCTGTCAACATTTATTCGCCCTCAAGTTGTTCCAAACCTGTATACATTTCTTTGTATTTGTAAGATATTTGGAAGAATGTTAGCAGGCAACTGGCATTTCTGAGGCACCATTGACTATCATAGTAGAAATAATTATTGAGTCATTTTTCTTGTTCTGTAGAACACAAAATAAGATATTTTGAATGAAGGAAAGCAAACAGTTCTGGGGAACCTTTGATTTGGAACAACTTTAGGTTAAGTAAATGATGACACAGTCTATCCCTTACAATTTTTCCCTGAGCCTCGGTGTACATTTCAGACACAACAAGTCTACAACATTTTGAATGCGTCTAAAAAAAACAGAGGTTTTGGGGCAAACAAATGTAATATTTCAGGAATCAACCATTGAACAGCCTATTTTCAACCATTAATCAACTATTGTGGGTGTGGTTGGGGCTATGCGCCCTTATTTAGGTCTGGCAATTGTTTCACTCCCAGCCTAACAGGTTAATGACTGCATCCAACAAACATTGTCAGGGATTCATATATAACGATACACAGATTACGCAGCTTCTCGCACACACAAACACCTCCCAATCCCACAGCACCCCGTCCCTAAAAGTATAACCATAAACAAAATCAGAGGATACAGTAAGGTCTCTAATCAAGGCAATCAGTGCTGTTTTCAAACGTGCGCGGTGCACGAACAGCGAGCCGGGCTCATCTTTGTCTGCGGTTTAATTACTTGTTTTTGCGTTCTGATGGAGGGGGGTGATTGTGCCTTGTCACCTATTTCCGAAGATAAAGGACTAGCCAATTACTTTGTTTGGATGCTAATGATTGGGTTTCATTAGTGGCCGCTCTTAGCCCCCCTCACCCGGTAAATGAATGAATATGCTATGATTTCAATTATTGGAATTATGAAAATTGCTTTTAAAAAGACGACACGGGTATCATCAACTCTCCGCTGTGACATAATGTCATTTTAATTTCCATAATAGTTTTAATTGTCAGTGGCCCTGTTGCGCGTTAATCATTTAATTGTATTGTCTTTTTCCGTCGGAGACACCCACATCCATCCGCCCCTCAGCCACACCAAATCACAATCAGAATTAGTGGAGGACTTAGCAAAGGCCAGTTGAAGGTGCAATTCTGAAGTTTCAAAGCCACGGCCGTTTAAGAGGCTTCTGAAGCCGTCCGAGTCAACAATGCTGCAAAAATTCTATGTGAAAGTACGTGTCACCTTTAAACTACACGCATAACAACTTTTACACTACACTACGTAACACTTGGCCTTCCGCACTCATTCCTTCTAATGCAATGGCAATAAAAATGCAGATGGCTGATGCTGAGGGTTAATTGGTTCTTGAGTTCTTGGCGAAAAACCGCATGTCCATAGTGAATGAAGCTTCACTTTAGCTGTTGTTTTCATCCAGACTCCTGGAGGAATGCAGCCTTTCAAAATGCGTTTTTGAACCGCTCATGAAAAAAGACGCGATGATGAGCGCGAGGTGCGAAAAGTAGACAAATTACTGGCCAACACGGACCGGCACAATGAAAGAAGGAAACATAGACATGTAAACCATTCAATCCCTGACCCGCGTGGCTGAAGCATAATCAGCTGTAAATTACCTCTGAATTCAGGTCTGTTATCATCAGTGCGCTGCAGACTGGTGGAAAAATAAATGCCTTTTACCATACAAAAGATGAGCATCCCTAATGGTTATGTGGGTCAAGGCCCAGCGAGGCCTTTGACAAGTGACAGAAAAGAATCCTTAAAGATTGCTCTCCAATGCCAGTGTTTCTATAGATGTAAATGAGAGGTTCCGAAGGTTACCGGGAGAATGGACAGATTACTGCATAACGTACACAAAACATAGGATCCATTAGCGCAAAAGTATTTTCGTGGTGCATAGAATCAATTAAAGGACAGATTTCAGGCAAGGCCAGGTTGGTTTATTTTTGTGAGTTGGAACCGGAGTTTTTTTCTTATCTCCATGGAAATAGAGTCTGATGGAAACGGCCATGATCAAAGGGCACCTCAGAGGACGAGACCTCATTCACAGCCGAGCCAAGAACAACAAAAGCAGATTTGAGCGAGGAACAAAATCCAAATCCACACATGAGAAAACTAGGAATGTAAATTTGATATAATACAATGAAATATTTAAGTTTTTGATCAATTAAAAAATCTTGGCAGGCAGGAGACAAAACGTCAGTGTCACTCTTCCTCGCGCACGTTTCGACGCCATGCCGAGCTACACAGGAAGCGGTTCGGTTAGCTCCCGATAGATCGGAGTCAGCGAACACGTGACTGACAGCTTTAAGCGCCTCTCTAACCTCTTTCCTCCATCTCTCAGTGTGCCAGAAAGGGGCGGTCAAGTGAGCCCCTCAAAACTGAAAAAAGGGACATTCAGATGCAACCATGCAGAACACCTCGTTGCCATCCCTCCTCAAGAAGAAACGTTTCTCTTGAGTGCAGGTCAGAATATGAGAGGATGTGAATATGGGTTGAGGAGGGAACAGAAAGAGAGCGAGAAGCTCAGAGAGCCTCTTCCTTAATGTCTTCAAACCGTCTTGAGGTCTCCTCCAGTCTTCGAGACCATGATGGCTTAAGCGTGGCACGCATACCCGCAGTTGTTCGAATACAGAGATTACGATGATGTGTCTGGAATAATGGGATATGCGTAACCTTTGGGAACTGCCAAAATGGTGTCGGTGTTCTCTATGTTTCCTCTTTAGAATTGGGAATGCAGCCACTTCATACATGGCAGTACAGAAAGAGCTAAAGAATGGCACGAAGACGATACGTTGAATACTACACAGATACTTGTAAAACCGTGTCTTGGATTCAAAAGTATAATGGAGAGTGACAAGAAAGGGAGTGAGGCCAACAGACAAATGAAAGTATGGATGTTTCCCTGGGCTTGTGCAAGTATGCCACCTGCTGGAATAGAAGCGAATGACAGCACGGATGACCACTACCTTTCCGTAGGAGCTCGGAAACCCACTTTCTGCATGGTATCTTAAAATGAAATAGTCATCATAGAATCATATGTTTCATCTCTCTGTGTTTCTATCTCGCACACACATAGTCATCTTGCATTTGGTTTGCCTCGGGGAGGCAGCCTCTATCAGGCTCCATTGTGTTTTGAGCGCTGAGAGGCCCTTCTGGCAGGCTAAGGTGGAGAGAGAGGGTTAGAGGCCATACTAGAGAAGAGGGATGAGAGCGATTCAATCGCTCAACAAATGGACCCGGCTAATAGAGGCAGCCTCTGATCCTACCCGACGCACAGCTGGGGGCCTTCTAATAAGAAAGGGTTGAAGAGGAGAGACGAGAGAAAGCGAGAGAGAGAGAGAGAGAGAGAGAGAGAGAGAGAGGGGAAGAGGAAGAGGAAAGGTAGCACGGGCTGCTCTATTTGGCCTAATTATCAATCAGATATAATATTAAGGGTATAAGTTGATGTGCTATTTATAGATCACGTCTTACGACCGTCTCAGGGAAGGTTATAGATTTCTATCTTATTACATGTAGAACATGACAGAACCTTCATACAAACATTTACTTTGGTAGTCTTATATAGACTGGCCGTTGTTACCACAGCTGTTGGAGCTGTAGTTAGCCAACACTGGGATTAATTGTGTATTTTCATGTAACACGGTATTAGCCAGAGCTGTACAGAACAGATCAATATAGCTTAATGTGCACATGTGACTTGTGAATGGATGCATGGCTTTAATGATTTACATTTGAAAGAATGTGTTGTATACATAGCACACTGCAAAGAACACAGCGAAGACCCTACTTCTAACTCATAGTGAGACCCTGGTGTAAAACAAAACTATTGACAGTAAGCTGCGAGTCCCACCCATAGCGCTGCACCTGATTGAGAAATATCGCTTTAACATATCAGATGTTCTTCGTCTTATTTAGGTTTTCTTTTGCTTTGAAAAGTTATTTTCCTTTATTATTTCAAAATTGGCATCCAGTCATTACTCTTATCTTACAAGTATGATTAAGATAGAAAATGGAGAAAAGATATAGGCTAACAAACCATTGCCTTACCTTTGAGTATTTTGCTCAGTTAGGTTTTGCAATCCAAACCCTTGCCATAAAATGACCAAATCCAGTAAGTGTTGCGTTTGATATCACAGCAGAACACACAGCACTCTTATGATGTCATAAACACAACATTTTACTATACTGATCTTTACACTGATGTCAAAGTGCGCTGTTATGTTGGTATGCCCGACACCAATGAGTAATTCAATGCATGGGAAATTTGGACATTTTAAATGAGTAAACAGTACTATGATACACAGTTTTTATTGTACATCTGCACCTTTAAAGCAAATGCCCTATAAGCTATTTAATTGTTGTTTATCTTAAGATGTGAATTGAGTTACAGTAGCTCCCCCAAAACACACTATAGATTGTAATGTGAATTATGTTCACTTCCATATGAACAAAATTTGTATTATTTATTTACTATAGTAAACGGTAAACATAAAATAGTAAATTTATCTAAATATATACAGCTGTTGGAAAAATTAGGAGGCCATTTTAGTTTTTAGTTTTCCTGATTTCCTGATTTTAATGATTTGCTATTTAAAAGCCCGGTTTCACAGACACGGCTTAGTTTAAGCCAGGACTACATGCCTTAGTTTAATTGATAAAAATGCATTAGAAGAATACATTACTGGTGTGCATCCTGAGACATAACAATGGCACTGATATTTTTATAAATATTTCTGGGCAAGTGATATTTAGTTAAGACAGGTCACACATTCATTTTAGTCTAGGACGACTAGTCAGACATTCTATTTAAGGCAAGGCAAGTTTATTTATATAGCACATTTCATACACAATGGTAATTCAAAGTGCTTTACATAGAAGAAATTAAAAATATCCATTTGAAAGAACAGTGAAGAAATAAGAAAAATAAAATGTAACCAGTTAAGAATAAAAAATTAAATAAAATACAGTTTATAATATATTTATTTAGTCTAGAACGACTAGCCTTAAAGGGATAGTATATCCATAAACGAAAAATCAGTCATAATTTCTCACCCTCAGGTTGTTTCAAACCTGTATAAATGTATTTGTTCCAATGAACAAAGATAAAGATATTTGGAAGAATTTTCAAATCAATTCCAAATCAATTCCAAAGCAATTTCCAAAGTGGATGATGTCCCAGAACTGACTAACATTCTTCCAAATATCTTTCTTTGTGTTCATCAGAAGTAGTTTATACGGGTATGAAATGACATGAGCGTGAGTAAATGATGACAGAATTTTAATATAAAATTAAACAGTTTTAAGGTAAAATTTTAATTTTTGTTTCATTCTGTGAACTACTAACAATATTTTTGCAACATTTTAAATGTAAATATTGTTTGTATTTGCATTTAAATGCAAAAAATGAAGACTGGCGAAACTCGTCAAAATAACAAAAAAATGTTTTGTATATATAGGAAAAATTAAAAAAATATATTTTTTATGTGATAACCTCTATTTACTTCTTACTATCTATGAGATATCTCAGTTTTCTTGTCTTGTCATGCTGTCAGTCTTTCGCATTGCTGCTGGATGACTTTGTCACTCCTGGTTTAATTCAAAAAGCATAGACTGGGATGGCCACGATACACATAGAAATACTGATTCAAAATGAACATTTGGAACCGTCTCTCTCTCTCTTTTTTAAAAAAAGTTACCTGGTTTCCTTTAAATTCAACTTTGAATCTGAGTTTTTTGGATTTATGCTGTCTCAGTCATTTTTCGCTTCACATTATCCCAGACTAATTTGATTGGTCAGATAGGGGCCATACCATCTTACTTTTTCATACGTTATAATTACATGTTAAAGAATGTTTGTAAATTTTGATTGTTATACTTGCACACCAATTCCAGAAATGTGTCTCGAAAACAACTTTTTAACATCTAAAGTGGCTAAGATAGTTCACAGATGTTGCATAAAGTCCATTGCAATAGAGTATATGCATCAAACTCTTGCAGCAAACGGGCCGTCCATTGACTTGCTATCTAAGGATGTGACAACGAAAAATAGAATGACAGAAATTTCAAGAAGTGTCTTGAACTGCCTAAAAGATCAGTTAATTTATTACAATACATATATTAATTAGTAACACACAAATATAATTTTTAATTATAATAATTTGTTTGATATTTTAATATAATAAGTTTATTATAATGATCTTCTTTTCAGCAACTGTTATTAGGATATTTTAAAGGAAATACACTTCTTACCCCTTAACTTTTTCCTTTTTGTAAAAATGAAGACTGAAAGCCAAACTCCGATCAACTCATAAATTGTGGTACTTAAATACATAGTGTGATATACATTTGCACATGGTTAATACGAGAGCAGACACTGCATTGAAAATAAATGACGTGTGTATTGGGAAGACAATGAGCATTTTAAATACTTTCACACACAGACTGACCCCAGAAAGAGGGCTCATGAACAATGGCACATAGTGACAGCCTTCTCATCTCCCAGACGCATCCTTTGGAAAGTGATACAGCTGCAGCCCAAGCTGCATGGCCGTGTCACTCTCACTTATACAGTGTCTGCGTCAGTGGGTGTTTGCGAGAATGGACAGAGGATATCCCTGCTCTTAGGACACACAAAGAGCTACTTAACATCCACACAGCAGGAAAGCAGCTTCATGCTACAGATATGGAGGGAGGAGCTTATAGCATCATCCACCGACTTCATTGTGATAACTTTGTTTACATGTACGTATCTTTTAATGAGAGAAACGAGTCCAAGAGGCGAGGTCTACTACATATATGATCAAATGCGTAGGCAGAACATTAAATAATTCCTCAGAGACAGACACACGGAAATTCGGTCCCTCCCACTGTGTTTCCTTTGTGTTGGCCATTGTAACAGTTTTGTCCAGGCATATGGAGAGGTTTAGGCCACTGGGACCCCCAACAGCTCTGGCTTTGTGTTCGGGTCACAAAGGTTGCTGGGATTGTGTTCCAAGCTAATTCCCCCTTTCACCGACTCCAGATCAGAGTCTATAATGATCTGGGCGGTGCTGTACCAGGGTTAGATTATGGCGGTGACACCCACAGGGTGGGATGGGAGGGCGAGAGAGTGCAGAACCCCCCAGGAGGGCAACAAGTTTTTAAATGAAACATTCTTGTGTTTTGCGCTCTGCACTTTCTTTAACTTGTGGTATCAATAGCCAGGACACACACACTCACTCCCCCTGTCATAGCCACACACACACACATCGTTTTCCACCTCATTTCCCATTTTCAGGCTGAGCAAACATTATAAAGAGGGAAGAGTGCTGGAACTGAAGAGAGTGTAATTGTAACAATAATGAAAGAGTTGTGAAGAGAGACTCTGACTTCCTATCGCCCCTGCATACAATCATTCTACAAATCCACATACAGCCACATGACTGGTGCGATCATTATTTCTTTTGGAAATCTCACTTTTTCTAAATTTTATCTGAAGACAATCATTATATTTCAGAGCTCCTTGAAATCAGAATCCACCCTGTTTGCAAGCATTGTGCAAATTCATGGTCCTATTGTGAAAAAAACCTACTTTCATGAAGCCACAAATCTTTTACTTTGGACCCTATCATAACTGACACAGAATATCACAATGTCATATAAAACAGATAAAGATACAGCCGTGGAGAGTATGTCGGTTTTTCTGTATGTGTGTAGGTAATATTATCATTTCTGTTTCATTTTGTGATTTACCTACAATATTTCTCCCAAATCTTAAATAAAAATATTGTTTCTAGTTGCAGAAAATGCAAACCGTAGAACGGGTCAAAATAACCAAAAATATTTTCTGTATTTTTCAGACCTCAAATACTGCAAAGGAAACGAGTTCATGTTCACTTTTAAGCGATACAACAGAAATATTTGTACATTTAGGAAAAGTTTAAAAATCATTTTTATGTGATAACCTCGATTTTTATCACAGTGTAGAAATGTCTTGTCATGCTGTCAGTCTTTCACATTACTGTCGGAAGACTTTGTCGCTCCTGAGCTTTCATTTTGTTGAATTTCAACAGACACTGGACTGGTATGGCCACAATACATCTTGAAATGCTGATGAAATGAAAATTTGCAACGGTCTCTTTTTTCCAGTCAAAACCAACCTTATTTTATTTCTTTAGTTCCTAGGCCCTTTATTGATGTGCATTATTCTAGGAAAAATACAGTAATTTGTGATTACCGTGTTGTTTTTGCATTGCCTCAGTAATAACTTTTAATATTTTGTGTCCAAGCCCTCTTTTGTCTTAAACCCCAACCACCTGCCATTTACAAAGTACTTTTAAACATCCAAACTATTCCATATGGATAAAATCAAGTCCTGTCCTACGCTTTTATGGTCGTATACCCTTTTCATGTTAAGGAAGGCTTGTAAAATTGTAAATGACCCATCAGACATCTTGCATACTGATGTTAAAATATAACCTTCGGGGAGGAGGCAGAGAATGCCAGTTTGTAGATTAAGAACGGCTTTAAGAATTTGTTTATTTAATCTGCAGTCGAGTTCTGAAAAAGCACAAAGTAGCATTTTTGTTGTGGTTGTTTGGGTGTGCTGTCTTTGCTTTTTTTTAACTCCGTGTTGCGTGCTAATGTGATGCAGCTGCTGTATTTTTTGAGCCCAAGAGAAATTTCCCTCTGGACAATAAAGTGTACATTAACTTTCACTCTGAAATGTCACATATTTGTGAAGACAGTTTCAGAAATGTTTCCCCTTAAACTATCTTGCACTACAATACAGGAACTTAGTTTTTTACCGCCTATACATTTCCATGAACATATAAACAATACCAATAACAGTCAACATCAGCTGTCACATACTTAACTAAAACATTATTCTGCCAAGGGATTGTGGACAATAGAGAAAAAACGAGTTTAGCGGCACAAAACGCTCCGATCCATCAGGCTTTGACTTGAGTTTCGTGGCCGTCTCTAATTCTGACAGGCGTAAAGTAAAACGGATATGTTTCCACCTCTGATATCACAAAGCCATTCTGATAGATATGAGCGTATGCGTTATATTTGCCACAATATCCACGAGTGTTCTCCACTCGGCGAGAGCTCGTGCAATCACTCACGGAGACACTTATAGTCTGCATGGGAGCCGAGCTGAGTGACTGAGAGAATGAGCACTAAATTAAGAGCTCTCTCTATTTGCTATTGTTACAACAGCATTCTGCTGATGAGCTCAACTCGCACGCTTTTCAAAATCATACTTTTCTGTTTTGTTTTCGATATTATAGATTCATGGTGACATCTTAGCTTTTTTACCGAGCCGTTCTCCGTCTCTCTCAGCGTCTGTCATTCAAATTCGCTTTCTCAAGGACCCGGCGCACACAAGGCCCGGGTAATAATAGGCAAACCCATTTATCGTCTGCCTTTGTTTTTTTATTCCTCGTTCCCCCCTTTGGGAAATTCTGAGAGGCCGCGTTCCATGTAAGATGGCAGCTGTCTCCTGACCATTAGCATTGCAAATGAGGTCAGAAGAGAGAGACCCTCAGCCCAGCATTTAGGGGCCAGAGACTGGGTCTCAACAAGCGCCATAGAGGGGCGTTGAGCGCCGTCCAGGTTTGTCAAAGTGAAGGGTGACTGTTCAAGAGAGTAATTGGTCATTTGTAATAAGTGCGCTGCATTTATTGCGTGACGCAATAAAGGTTCGAGCAGCAACGACCGGCCAATGAAAGCTGCGTATTGTTTCGGCTGTGGTTGTTTTCTGATGTCAGAATTGATGGAAGTGATTACGAACTGAGGGAGCGTGTTTATGTGGTCTAAATGTATACACAAAAATTGCAATAAAAATGTGAAAGGAACATTTTGGGGTCAAATCAAAGTGAACATTTTTGTACATCTTAGCCGTTTACTGCTGGAAGCACATGATGCTAAACAACAATCTTTCATGCCCCAAAGTCCTATCATAAGGCAATCTAAGACTCTACATGATAATTCAGATATATTAGACTAAAAAATAAATCCGTTAAGTAAATTGAGACCATTAAAGATGTAAACAACACTGGTCCAGAACTACTTTTTTCGTTTCACAAATATACAGTAAAGTCTTAAGGTGAGAGTTCGCCCACAAATGAACGTTCGGTTATCATTTACTCATCCTCTTGTCATTTCAAACCTGTATGACTTTCTTTCTTCCACAGAACTTAAAAAAAAGATATTTTGAAGAATATTGTTAACCGGCACCCATTTACTTTCATTGGTTTTGTGTCCATACTCATAAGTGCCAGTGCTGTTCAGATAACAACTTCCTTCTGCGGAAGAAAAAAAGTCAGATTTAAAATAACAAGTGAGTAAATGGTGATATTTGGGTGAACAATCCCTTTAAAAATATTGGTTTGACATTTTGATTCAGGTCTAAATGTTCTGTAATGTTTGTGTAGTATTAAAAAAAGGAAATAGAAAGTGCTGTTTGTAGTTTTTAAGAATTTCCTATACACAGGCTACATTAGTCTACATAAAATGCACCGGTTTCTGTATGGAACAAGCCCAAGCAATGCACCGCATTTTCTCACTTTTAATGCTGTATTTTTATATATTTAGCTGATTCTTTTGAAAAATACATGTACTATAGTGACCCAATTGTTTTCAAGGCTGAACTGCACAGACCTTAGCGGCCAGAACAGCGATTCGCAGGTGATTGTTCTCCAAACCCTCAGCGACCGCAATTGTCATGGTAACCAGAGAGTACTTCAGATCACAGAGGGCACACACACTTTCTCTCTCTCTCTCTCTCACACACAAACACACACACACACACACACACAATAAACAAACTACAGCGAAGTTTGGTGAAATCCAGACACTCTTCTAATCAATGTTGATTCATTTTTTCCACTTAATTACCCTCAAGGCTCTCAATGAGTCTTTACCAAATGTGTTGTGTAAAAAGTTACACTTCTACCCCTATCTAGTCTCACATTTGGCTCCACGGGTTCGAGCAGAGCAATAAAACGCTAATAAATTCATACATTGTATAAGCCTAACACACACCACAATAACGCCAGTCACGTCAACTAAATCAAACCTCCAGAGTCCCAGACTCTTTAAAACAACACCCGGGCTCACACAAATGACTTTCATTCAAATGCATTCCACGGATCAGCGCAACCGTTGACCTCAAATTACAAGACTAATATATTGTAATTGAATAGACAGGCAGATCTACATGCCGGAAAGCAAACAAGGTGTTTTATTTTTCCTTGATATTTCTCTACATTAAGGGAAAAGCGGCTGAGTGTATGTGTGTGCGCGTTTGTAGAAGTGTAGTCTTTGTGATGAAGTAGGGGGGTTGTGGTGACAAGGCCTGGGTCAGCTCCATCAATCCAGCTTACTATCTACTGAATGATGGATCTGTGGACGCCGTGGTTAGAGACTGACTGAAACCATCAACTAACTTCACTTTCTTTAGGATGAGTGATATCCAAACTTCCTTTACAAAAAAGAAACAATGTGCGATAGTAGCAGTAGCTCGGTAAAGAGGTCATTGCTGTGATTTATCAAGAAACAGGGTTATTGACCAATCAGCCTCAAGAACTAACGTTTTATAAGTACCGTAAAGGACGTACTGTCATGTCGTTCCGAACCTGTATGACTTTTTTTCTTATTAGAACTGAAGAGAAGATATTTTGATGAACGTTGTCAGCAAAACAACATTGGCCTCCATTGACTTCCATTCTATGAACACTAAACCACTGAAACATTTCTCCAAATATCTTCTTTTGTGTTCCAAAGAAGAAAGAGTCGTATGCAGGGTTTGAACAAACAACACAAGGGTGCATTAATGACAACAGACCTTTATTTGTTTTAAAGTGTTTACTTAATTCACATTAGAAAAAGGAATATGCACACCGCTAATGGTGCATAAATGCTTAGCCCTTAATCTGAACTAGTTTCACCTCGCTCAACACCCTGCGACCTGCCAATGAGCCTTTAGTGTGTGTGTTTGTGTGTGGGATTGCCATGGGGACAGTTGGGTGTGGGAAGCCAGGGCAAACATGGCAAGAGCTAGATGGTGACTTCGACTGACTCGCCGGGAGACAATAGAGGCTCCCATCAGAGCTAATGGGGACGCATGTAACGGGATTACGGCCCTGGACACTGGGGGGGACCACATTGGTAGCTACTACACATCTACTCACACCTCCCCCTCATCTGCCCTTGTTGGCGTACCCTGAGAACATCCCACTCAATCACATCCCACTGACACACTCAGCCACAGCAGGCCCATTCAGAAACTCCAGGAACACTCCACCCTGAACAGGCCTTTCCCACAGCCGGCTCCACGGAAACCCTCCTTTGCTGCTCCATCTGCGATTGGGGTAAAGAATATTAGTGGCACTAAGACAAGCATCACTGTTATTTTATACTTCATGTTTTGGAGTTTGTACAGAGTAACAAGCTAAAAATTACTGCATTTATTAACTGCATGGCAACACCCTGGCAACCATCCGCTAAATTGTCACTTTGGCAGAGCTTCTTCACCGGCAAGCATCGATGAATTTCATTCGAAAACGGAAAGGTCTAGTTGACATTTATGATTTAGTGGGAGGTGCAAAAGCTCGGAGGCAGTTCTTCCTCTTCTTTCTCCCACACAGCCAAATTCCTACACTCCTTCCAAGACACCCAGTCAATTAATTAGACATCGTCACCACCCCTTTGCAGCCCCCTGCACAAGAGGCCACCCAGGAGCTAGCGGTCCCGTCTCTAAAACGGCTTCTCTGGTGGCCCAGTGGAATGCCGGCCGAGACTGGAGGGAAGGGCCCCGGGGCCGAAGTGCACAAGAAAAGAAAGAGTCCCATCATTGCACACCAGGGCACTCTGGTCAAAATGTGAGCCAGACAATAGGTGGTGTAGGTATGGTGCAGAGTTCCTGCTCTTAAACACCTCCCACTTTAGAGCCAAACCCCTTTTTCCTTCTAGTTTGGAAAGATGCTGCATTTTTGCGCCTTTTTACTCAATGACTAATGTATGAAGTGATCTGGATTTTAATTAATAGTTTGGTTCTTATTTTTTTATAAGTACTGTAGTGCTTAGGTGATGTTCTGTTCGGTCAAAAAGACTTGCATGAATGAAAGTTAGCTTGATCAATTTTAAAGCCATTGTCTGTATTTTATCATGTTCATTTTTGAATGTGATAAATGTCATACTAATAACAATTTCATATACAATAAAAATGTGTAATAAAAACAGGTCAGATGAAATGTATCAAAAATGTTTGGGGGCAAGACATTGACAAAATACATTGAAAATAGCCAATAAAAAATAAAATTCATCCTTTATCAGAAATGAGAACATACAAATTTGACAGAAATTATATTTTTCCAGAATGTTAAATTTGAACAAAATTGCCATATTTGTGAAAACAAGTTAAAAAATCTAAGTGAAAGCATCATATTTGCCTCTCACTAAGTGCAATATAACAAACATTTAATTCTTATATTATTATATAATCTTATAATATATATATCTTATATTTTATCTATAAAACTTATTTTAATTTACAACTTTATCACTTTTTCTTGATCTTTAAAGCATTTCAAACCTATAGCAATATAAACTAACATATTAAAGGGACATTTCATTTGAAAATAAAAATTCCACCATTGACAACCATCGTCTGTAAAATAACAATGGTAGTCAAAGTGCACGAGAACTGTTTGCTTTCCTACACTCTTCAAAATATCTTATTTTGTGTTAAACAGAACAAAGAAATGTATAAAGCACTTTTTTCCTACAAGTAAACGTTGGCCAAGAACTGTTTGGTTTCAAGCATTCTTCCAAATATCTTTCTCTCTGTTCATCAGAACTAAGAAATGTTTCCACAGATTTAGGAACAACTCGAGGGCGAGTATATGAAGACACGTCTGTCATTTTTGGATGAACTGTTCCCTTAATAACGCCCCAAACTGGCAACAAATTCCCAGTTATGCTTTCTGTTATATTCCAATATGAAGTAAGGAAATGTATGGAGAATGAATTAAAAACACTGACACACATTTTGTAAATGTCTACGTTTTATTCCATTTGTGACAATTAAAATTATATAACTCTTGTTCAATAAGATATGTATTCAAACTTTGAAGCCCTTAATTTTTTTAATACCCACCTCAAACATATTTTGAATCACAAAACAAACAGGTAAATAGCTGCTAACAAGACTAGTTAATAACAGGAGGGCACTGGCTGACATCACACAGAGCTGATTTAACTCCGCAAAGACAACACTCATGCAAGACACTCCAAATCATACAAAGGTCTGATGTAACCACATATTTTCCATCTTTGAAAATAAGAAAACCCTTGTAAATATTTTGTCCTCTTACTTCAATAGAATATCATTTGAAAAACAAATAAACAGGTTCAGTGTCACTGTGTGGCAGATAAATGGCGTAGCGCTTACGGAGTAGCTTTAAAAATTCTATAAATATAATGTTATTTCGGTGCTTTAGGCATTATACCTTAATAATAATAATTCAGTTTAAATAAATTAATGCGAGAATAACTCTAGCCCAGCTAGATAACTAAACATATGCAAGTGTAAGCCATTCGGATCCCAGGTTGAAATCTGGCATCAAAATGTTTCATGTTAAACATCAAGTGCACAGTGAGGACTAGTAGACTGTAAAGACTGTTACATACATCCCATATTCAAGTATGTCTGGGTAAATTGACGATCAACGCAAACAGGCTGCCTAAATATGTGTAAACAGCGCCCCTTGGTGGCAGTTCTTAATTGTACACTGAGATTGAAAATTCTCGAATGCCATTAATGGAAATTTCCCTTTACAATTTAAACCAGCTTGTGTTTCAACAGCTGGACAGAAAAAGTAGGAATTTCCTAGTTTCAATCTTAGATATTTCTGAAACATCTGAAAGATAAAGATTTCTCATAAACCAAGTCATTGGCAGCTAAACTGTCAACCCCACAATCTCACACAGTAGGAATGCTTGTGTTGCATGACACAAAGTCCATTTCTATTCTGTCCATCTGTGTCATAACTTAAACAGAGGTCACAGTGATAAAGACGGAAAATGTAAATAACCAGGTGGGTTTGTGCTAGTCTTTAGACCGGATGCTTGTTTTATAACCACTGTAACATACAGAATTACATGCAGTGCAAAAACAGAAATGTGTTTAAACAGCAGTAAATGCCGGAAGAAGGAAGCCCAATGTTATTGACCTTCACTTTTTTTTAACAAACATCTCACAAGGCCGAAGTCTCTACAACAAAGAAAATTGAAGCTTGGCGTTTGTTGTAAAAGTCTCTTTTTTTTGCATGAAGCTTTGCTGCTACAAAGTATGACTTTGGTAAACTGAAATGAAACTTCACACTGATGAGACTTCGGTGACGTCCTAAGCAGCGGAGAACAGTCTCCTTTAAACAGAAAGACAGTGTGTAGCATCTGTGTTCAAGTTATAATATATAATATAATCTATAAAATTATATAATCTATTCTAAATGTGGACCTGTTCAACTATTTTAACTGCTAAAGCCTGTTTATGACACTTACAAAACCATTAAGAAAAATGAAAAAAGGGTTTTGTGCTTAATAATCATGACAGTGTCAAAAATCAAACAGAATCTATTTTTAAAATCCAGATTTGTTTCTTTCAGTTTTGGAGTGAAATATATGTCAAGTACGTCTTACAATTTTATAGAAAAAAAGTTGCATTTTAATATTTCCCTAAATCTATTTAGTCTGAAATCTCAAATATAAAACTTTACATTTCAAACATCAACTAGATTCTCCGCAGTAAAAAACTCCACAATTTTACATCTCTGCCAAACCTCATCTTTACATATTTGAACCCCATAAAAAACAAGGTGGGGCTTAAAAGTCTAACCACGTCATCTCTGCAAGCAGATAAGTTGTCCGCACCCACTGCTATCACAGATACGTGCGAGCAGGGTCCCTCTGTTCCTTTTCAAAAACCAAACAAGAAAATTGAAAAGCATTTAAAACAGAGCAAGAAAAATTAAGTGCTCAGATCAAAGGTTGGGTTTAAGGGTCCGGACGCTTACGACATGCTCGCTCCACTTCTATAAACAGTAAACGGAATTAGTAGAAACCCACATGGCTGTCCTTTAATCTTATAAAAGCTTACAAGAGAAATAAAGAGACATCTCTTCATCAGACTGTAAAACCAGCTCCGTGTTCCAACGTCTCTTTAATAGCTATGCGACCCGGGGAAACAATGAGACAAACTCTTCAAGGACGAACGGTAAATCATGTAATAATGCTTCCCTCCCAGAGGAGAGTTCAATGTAGGACTTTCTGCCTCCCTCCTCCATCTCCGCTTCTATTAATAAACCCAAACAATAGATGGAGTAATGAGGGAGCTTGAAGGAGGACAGCGATGGGGAGGAAGCCGAACGCAGAGAAGTGAGCCGAGCTCCTGCTATTCTTATTGCTCTTGTCCTTTGCCCGGGTTCGAGTGGGCACGAGCACCAGTTTATGCGTGTTTGACCAGGTCCTACACCATTTAAAAGCGCGCGGATGTGATTCCTCCTCTTGGGGTCGGAATGCAGGCTTATCGATGGCAGTTGTACTTGCACGGATGCCCTGATTTGCATCAGTATATTGTAATGCATAAGGTTCTGTAATGATATGAATGGAAACATATAATAAGAAAATGACAATGTTTGCATAGCAATGTTGAGGTTGAGTGCCGTTTTTTTGTGGTCCTTGATGCGAATGCTATCCAGTGAACCCTTATAGCATTACGCTAAATAAAACAGACGGTTTATTTAGGCTGAATATACAACGGTTCCCTTTAAACTGCGAAAGCCACTGAGACGGTGGTCTAGTAATATCAAGTAAACACACAAACGCAGATAACCGCATAATTACCTCAGTGTCACAAAACCTTGACGCTTGTGAAACGGAGGACGCAAACGGGAAAAACATGCAAGCGTGTCGTTTTTAAAACCGCAAGCTTGACCACATCAGTCATCGACACGGGACCAGAAAAACAACACGGTCCAACACACAGGAAACCACAGACATCATAAAACAGGAAGTCTGCTTTGATATTACGCTTAAATGCTGCTTGAAGTCATTTAAAGGTCTTGCAAAAAGGTACGTTAGCGTGTCAGGCAGATGTTTAGTTCTGTGCTCAGCCTTAAGTTTATCTCAGAGTCAAGGCCAAGGCAACATGTCTAGCCGAACATGCCGAAAGACAATGTTAGACGCTCTGTTGACGTTCCCTCATTTAACAAGTGGCTTTGACCTCAACTCTTTAAAAGTGAGTTAAGCCTAAAACATAAATTAACCTGAGGAAAATATTGTATCGCTGAAAACTCAAACATTGTGTAAATATGAAACAAACTATAGTTTTTTTCCATCTTGCCAGGGAAACAAAGTGTTAACGGTTTAACAAACGAAATGGTCAGACTGACGCTTTTATCCAACTGTTGCTACTTCGGGAAAAAGTCAAAGATAGAAGTTAGATATGCGAGTCAAACGCCACCAAGTGGAGCCCATCGTACTGTTATATTCTTCAAAACCAAATACATAAAAATTCCATATAAATGATAAATCTCCTCCTAAATAAAATGATTTAAGCATACATATTCCTTTCTTTGTTGTATTTCCTACTATTTTCCCAGAAGCACAGTCCCTGGTTTGTCTGATCGTTGGAGAAGCTGACCTCCTTGTTAGCAGTCCTGTGGCCTTCAGAGCGAAGTTTACTCCAGCCACATCTTCAGCGCTCATAACGTGCATCTATTGCTAGCAACAGAGTCGGTGCCACTTTTTAACGGGCCAGAGCATGGAGACAAAAAGGGATGCTGGGAGAAGTACCTCTGTCAGACAGGCTCACTCTGTGAAGGTGAAGGCAGTTCGGGGTTCATTTTCGTCATCAGGGCCCAGAGTGAGAGGTGTGCTCACAGAGGACTGTGGAATGATGGCCGTCTTTCCTCCCGGCGTCGTCTTGTCCTGAGACTGTGAGGAAGAGGAGGAGTGTGTGCTTTCGCTGGAGCTGCTGCGGGTCTCTGTGCTTGTGCTGGTCTTCTTCATCTTACGGCGTTTGGCAAGAGGCGCCTTGTCCACCGTCTGGAGTCTGAAACCCTCCCGCTTACACTTATTGAAGGCCTGGGGAATAGATAACAGTATCACACAAAAAAACGATATAATGCTATTTTTTACCATTTTCTCAATGGAGTATTACAATAAAAAAAATACTACTTCGTTTTTAAAATAAAAAGTTATAAAAAAAAAACATATACTGTACTAAAATGTTCTTGCAATGCAAATCTTAATGGTTTAAAAAAGGCCTTCAAATCTTCTTTCTTAATACAAAACAATAACATTTTGGGTTAAAATAGCCCCAAAAATTGTTCTTGTCAGGTTTCGTAAAGAATCTTCCCTCTCTTACATTGAAGGTGGCTTTGACACAGGTGTGCACCGAGGCGGTAGATGAGCCCAGGATGTCAGGGGTCATAAGAGGGTTGGAGGAGAGCTGACTGTCGTCTTGCAGCCAGGCATTGTAACGCAGGCCACACATTTTGATTCTCTTGTTAGGATCCACTGTCAGCAGCTCTGTAAAATACGTGGGCCACACACAAACACATTGGAGATCTTGTAAAAGTATTCCACCACAAGATGGGAAATGCATCTTCAACTGTTTCAGTCCCACCTTGTATCAGATCCTTTGCCTGACTGGAGACGTTCCGCCAGGCTTCACCTTCGAAAGAGAAGTCTCCCTTTTTAATCTTTCTCATGATCTCCTCTGCACTGGTGTGTGTTAGACTCTTCTCCTGACACTGAAAGGGGACCTGGCCGGACAGCATGGTGTACTGCAACAAAACAGCACAATAGAGAACATTAAAACATGCAGCCACGTGGCAGAACGATGCTTTTACTAAAATAACATCTGAGACACATTTATGTGTCTATGGGCTAAAGCTAATTTTATACATTAACAGCGAACTGCAAAAGACATTGCGTAAATTATAAAAAGTAATAAAGGAAACAACCAAAGATTTCAAATATAAAATAATCAATAAAAATGTATAATAAATGCAACAGATAAAAGTAATTATTATAGTTTTATTAATATTTTAAAAGACCCTATATTTTTAGATCTTTGTGTTAATTTTAGTTAAATGTTTAGCCATTTTGTTATATGCTTTTGTCATTTTATTATTGTTTATTTTTAATATTGCTTTTGTTTATTTTTTTGATTCATAATAGAAATTTTGTGCTTTAAACTTATATCTGTTTACTTCTGAGGATTTTTACAATTTTTTGTTTTTCAAAACATTTAGGCCAATATTTGATTTGATTTTAGTAAACAGAAATGTTTTCAAAGCTTTAATTTTATTAAACTAAAAATATCTTGAATCTTGACACTTTGATCTACTTTTATTGTTTTTAAAACAGTTTGAATACATTTTTACCAAATATAAATAAAAATTTAGTACATTAATGCAGCATTAATAAATATAACACCTTGGGGTTATATTTTACCTAAATAAACCATCAAATATTAAATGACCTGGCAACCACACTTAAGAAAACCTTCATGTAAGTGAGCTTTTAAAGTGCTTCTTTTTAATATTTTTCCTCACAGTGAAAGAAAGTGGAATAGAGAAAATGTGCACAGTGGCTCAAAAGCTCTCTAGTTCCTGTCTCTCTTCTCTCTGTGGTCTCTTACATTGCCATGTGGAGCTCCAGGGCCTTTCAGCTCACAGCCTGTCAGTTATCATCACGTTTAAGCCTGTTAGCTGCACTTCTTTGCTCTCCCCCCAGGAGGCCTCAGCCAGGTCCAGCTCCCCAATATAGAGTGAGGCAGAAACAACCACACAAAAATAACCGGAGATCTGCCCCAGGCTCTGTGTCTGTAACGCTTCTCTTCTTCTCACCGAAGTCCTGATGAACTGTTGTTTAGGGCAGCCGCAAAGGTTTTTGGGCAATGGAGCTGGATAGCTTGTTTATTTTCATTAACGTCAGGAACAGAATGGACTTAATAGTTTTGTCCAGCGCTGTACCTTTCATGGGTAAAGCATCTATATTTTATTCAGTATTATAAACGGTTAGTTCATATCCTAGATTCTGATTGGTGGTCAGTAGCCGTGTTTTATTCCCAATAAAACCACTGCACCCAATGATTCTGGAGCTGGGTTTCATGTCAAAGGCTGGGTCCTCCGGAGGTCACATTTGTCGGCCGCATATGCCATCGATGTTTGTTATAATTGATTGTTGCATTTCCCCAATTGAATGTAACTTTATTATCTTTGCTAAAACTCTTCTTTATACCATCACTGTACATATCAACACCAGCATTATCACCATCATTGTCAACACGTCTTACCAAAATAACTCCTAAACTCCAGAGGTCACACGACTCATCGTAACCATCGTAGTTGAGGATCTCAGGGGCGGCATACTGAAGCGTAAAGCAGGGGGTCTTCAGGAGCTGATTGTCGGGGGGTTTGAGCCGCGCGAAGCCAAAGTCAATAATTTTTATTTCTGAATTCTCTGTGTCATCAGTAAAGAGCAAGTTCTAGATGTAGAATAGAAAGAAATTTGAAAATCAGAACACTAAAGGAGTTTGCCAGAAAATTGTACTTCATTTTATTTATTATAGTAATATAATTATAATATAATTGTTTACTAATTTAAATATATACTGTATAAAATGGAATAGTTCACCCAAAAACGGATAAAAAAGCTCATAATTTATATTTACGTTTATGCCATCCCAGATGATCTTTAGTTTAACACAACTATAAAATTTTATATTAAATGCTGTCATGTCAACTTATATGTGACACTGATAACTTTACTGGTTCTTGCATGTCTTGTAGATTCACAGTTAACAATGTGTCGCCATATTTGTAATTTCTGCTCGTTTTCAATTAGCTTATCACTAAATATGCTTAAAATATCATTTTCTTTCACAATCCTTTCATAAGAGTTTTCAGCATTTATCTTTGTTAATGTTAGTTAACGTCAGTAAAATTGTTCATGTTAGTCCATGGCTCATTAGCTAATGTTAAAGTTTGATAAAAAAAAGTAAATGTTGAAATGAACATGACATGGCATTCCACTGTTCCTCCGTGGTACAAATACGATTCAACCTTAGGAATGCCAAGGGGTTAACTTTAGTAACTAGTGTTAACAAATACAACCTTATTTTAAGACTGTACTGACTTTTATGTATGTGCTTTTTAGAAATAGTAAGATGAAAAAAAAAGAAGACAGATACAGATCTAGGATGCGTCAGAGTACGTTATGAGATCATTTACATTTTTGGATAAACTATTCTTGTTTTCAACACTTGAACAAACCAATATAATCGCTGTGTTCCATCTTGAAAACAGGTTTTGTCCAAACTAGTACACTGGGGCCCAGAGTCCAGAGTGCTGTGTCATATCGAATTGAATGACAGTTGTTGTGGCAGACATTCCTGTACCTCTGGTTTGAGATCCCTGTGCACCACGCCCACGTCATGCATGTGGCTAACGGCAGACACCAGTCTGCGCATGATGCGGCTGGCCTCCGTCTCGCTGAAGTGCTGCTTCCTCCTGATCCTCTCCAGCAGCTCTCCACCTCGCAGCAGTTCCAGGACCAGATATGTGTGCAGCTACAGAAACACACACATAAATAAACCACCATTTGTATTCAGGAGCTCCAGCATGTTGACAAACGTGCTCTGAGAACTCAAGGCTTGGTGAGCCCGCGGGTGAGTCAGGTTCGAGTCTGACGCATCACATCTATAACTCGTTTCACTTGGAATCATTTCCCAACACTTTCCTCTATCGATCTGTCAGATAAATGCAGCAGAATCTCTAAATAATATTAGATATGTAATGTAATGTGTAAAAGTAACCCCATGGAAGTATACAACTAAACAAAGCCGAAGGGAAGTGCAAAGCCCTCTCTCCTGGCACATATGTGCATTTAATGACAGACAGAAAATGCCGCTTTTGACCTCAAGACGGGCTCGCAGTATCTTTTGGCAAAGGTTAGGATTTAAGATGATTTCATTAATGGGCTCTGGTCTCATTATACTTTGAATAAGTGTGAATAAGTGAACGGCAGAATAAGTGTTTGTATGGTGTATGTAGGCGGGCTGAGACAAGAAAAGAGCGTATGAGTGTGCAAGTGTGTGTATGTGCACGAAAGAGAAATAGAAATGAAAAAGAGCAAGCTAATATCTCTCATTATCCCTGGTAAAGAGGAACAAAGACCCTGACCTGGTAGGGCAGCTCTGCTTTTCATCTGGGGCATGGCACTGAGAAGGTGGGGGTTGATAACCTTCAATTGCTAAGTGTGCACACACACACACACACACACACACGCACACACACACACACATACATGCTTTTTCAGGTCTGAAGAGCAGCCCAACTGACTATGGCTTATCAAACTAATGAATAGGACAGAGGATCAAGCTGTCGGGCACAAACCCAGACATAAACACACACACATACACACACACACTGCGTGCCTAAAGACCTAATAATTCCCCAGCAACAGTGCCATAAATAAAAGAAATCTACTGTACATAAAGACAACAGGAAAAGGAAATTGCAATGCATTTAAATATGCTTCAAAATACTGTAGGGTGGGCTTAAATATTTGCATAACAAAATACCAATGGTCAAAATAAAGAAATGGGCGATTTCAGGGAAATGGATGTGACATTTTCAGTCAAAATATAAATTCTCAAAGAATGTATTTATTACCAATATATTGAATCATTTGTCTATGTTTTACTAAACCCCTGATGATAGAGTCCAGACATCAGAAAATGCTTGTCCGCACCGGGATGATAATCGCACACGTCTTTTTCGAGACGTTATTCGACCTTCATACCCAAGCAATTTTCACTGGCGATAAGCCGAGTGAACGTGTAAATTCACTCCCTGAAATTAGATTATCTCAATGAAAAACAGAAATACCCCGGTATACAAGGTAGCGCTGCTCTGCCTGGCGTTTTGCGCACTCACATTGGCGTCCTTTGTTTAGCCACAAGGCGTTAAACGTCGGCGAGCGCGCACGATTATCTATATTCTATAAGCCTTACGAGTGAGTTTTCTATTTTAAAAGATGTGTTATGGATGTGACAAAAAAGAGTTTTTAAAAGACAACGTACTTTGCAGGATTTATGTGAATTAAAATGCGCAAACAGAAGTTTTAAGACGTAACAAATGGAGAAGAGATAGCTCTTTACAAAACATAAAATAGTATATTTGTATTTTTATGTGCCCATTTATTAAGAATATGGACCGTTATTGATGTGACAGTCCTGTTATGGATGTGACAATTATCTTACCTGATTATAAAAACCTATTCTTTAAATACTTTATGAAAGAAGTTCATTCTCACACACAGTTGAGGAGAAAAAAAACAATAAAAGATTGAATCAGAGAGTAAATGCATAAGGATGTCATCTTAAATGATAGCAGACCTGAGAGTTGGTTTTAAAGTTTTTTGATGCTGCATTTAATACATAATGAACAGAGATGACATATGTTAAAAAGTAGTAAGTCAAATCTGGGGCAGGTTCGAGAACAAAAAGGGTTCAGACTTATTCAAGGTAGCCCAGTTCTTTGAAACCTACAACGACTTTGTACATATCGAAGCCTCATACAGTCAATGTGTGACAAAGCAGCATACACGCAGAGTCTTTGAGATCATACCTGGTCGTGGTAGATCTCATGTAGCTTCACTATGTTAGGGTGTCCGTCACACAGTTTAAGAGCAGCGATCTCTTTTTGTGTCAGTGCCTCCATCCTTCAGAAAAATAAGGGAACTACAAATCACTTTGACATATATTATGTAATCCAACTGAACTACGAATACACCTGACTCTGTTAGTAGAAGGCTGCTTGGGTGTTACTGTACCTTTTACTGACGATCTTCACAGCGTAGTTCTGTCCGGTGTTCTTGTGGGTACACTTTCTGCAGATTGAGAAGCTTCCCTCGCCCAGTGCGTTCTCCCTCAGGTCCATCTCGTAGTTCATGTAGAACGGAGAGTCCTGTGGGCAGTGTGCAGAACGTCAGGGGTCGGGATAAAAGATTTTAGATTTCTTGCACCCAAAGGGCTCTATGTACATTTTTTTGCTAAAAAGTAATCCGAGTCCATTCCTCCATAAAGAATTTCTCCAGATCCTTCAAATGTTGGTGCTCCCTCTTCTTCAGTTCATCCCGCTCATTTTCTATAGTGTTCAGATCAGGGAACTGGGATGGCTACGGCAGGATCTTGATTTTGGGTTCAGTGACCCATTTTGGATGTTTGTTTTGAACCAATGTGCTGATGGAAGGTCTAACCACGACCCATTATATTATTTCTAAAAGAGCAAGTCAGGTTTTGATTTTTATTTCTGTTGGTATTTTATATAATACATGATACCATGTATCCGATCATGATGTCCAGAACATCTGGTATAAAAGTAGGTCCACAACAATGAAGATCTGGTGGTATATTTAACTGTTTTATCTTGTGTTATTGCTGCCGAAAAACTATTTTTCATTTCATACGGCCATAGACCCCAGTCAGTCCTGCTTGAAGTTCCAGAATGGCAGATTAATATGGTGGAGTTTATTTTTGCATGAGCAGAACATTTGTTTCTTGAACAGTGTCCCAAACAACTTGTGGTGATGGAGGTGCAGTTCTTATTTATTTTTATTTTTCTGACACTGAAATTCAACTAAATTCTGCAATTCGAAATTCAACTAATTTCTGCAATTCTCCATCTGTGATCTGTGAAAAGTCTTTGGCCACTCAAAACATTCGCTGTGCATTAAGACAATATAGACACACATTCTCTTTCAGGCAGATTTGTCCATTAAAACTTCTCAATTATTGCCCTGATGTTGGAAATGGGAATTTGTAAGGCCTGTATTACAGTAATCTATTACATTTACTGTATTCGTGTGATGTCCATGGCTCTACATTGTCGCTTGCTTTCCCAGCATGCATTGTGTTATGAATAAATTATGCAGCAGTATATTTGTGTATTAATGGTTGATGTCTGTGCGTGCTTGGCTGACAGTCATAATAAAATTACGCCAGAGAAACCAACCACTTCCCCCACAATACCACTTTCAACAAAGCTTAGGAAAAACAAAAATAATGTTTTGGTTACATACGTAGATTGCAAGTTATGATTAGGTGTAAGGCATCAGTTATCACGCTTTCACCATTTTCGATGTAAAATTGCAACCAATATTCAGTCACACTATGACACTGGCTGGGAGATAATTCCCAGCCAAAAGAAACACTAATCACCATAAAAGTGACTTAAAACAAAACTAAAGCATAAAAACATTCAACAATGTTGTCGTTTTTTTTACAATATAACATTTCACAGGGAGCTCGATATAATCATTTGATTACAAAATGTTACTGAAAATACTGTTAAACGCTGCAACATCCAGGCAATATTTTACTGTGTATTTCATAGCATGTTGAAATATTCTTTTCACAAGGCAGGAATATAAAAACTGACCTTCATCATAGCGCTACGGGCAACAGCAGCAGAGCCCGGCCTTTCTGACCCTCCACACAGCTGAGCGGGGTCATCCATCACCGCATTCCTCTTAAACAGGATGGAGGGGGCCATAAAGGAATAGCCCTGTAGATAAAAACCTCTATAAACACACTCTTGCAGTAAGGTGAAGAGGGAACTAACGCAGAGAAATTCTAAAGCTTTCTGAATATAATAATATACTGAATAAAGGAATAAGTATGCAAAGAATCTTTAAGCATTATTGTCTCTTTCTATTCTGTACAGTTTTATTATAGAATTATTGCGCATTTGCATTCATTTCTATTCACTCTGCATTTTTATGCAGTTTTGAGGTTCTTTCGAAACCACGGCTGTCTAAATTCGCTGTTTTTCAAGAAAAATAAATACACTTTATTCTTTTACATGATGAAATATTGTTTTTTTTTACTTTTTATTAGTTAAATATTTGCAAAAACCCACTGACACACACTAAGGGTGACTAACAATAATAATTTATGGCAAACATAAAATCACAAAATATGGAGGTACAAGGTTTCAAAAGGACAGCAGCCAAATGAGCGAGCATTTTTACATTAGGCCTGTGTATAGATGCACACATATATATTCCACTACAAGTGATATTCGCGTGTACCAACTGAACAGTTACACACAACAACTATAAAATGTTATAATTTCCATTATCTTATTTAATTAAATAATGAATATTTTATATAAGCCCTAAATAATACCTAGAGAACGGACTTTAATGACTTTAGTACATGCTATCAAAGAAGGTAATGCTGAACTCAGCCTACTGCCTTTTTAATCTCTTCATTTCGCTCATGCCGAGGAACTCCAATGACATTGTTTGCAAAGACTACATCATGTGCACCGGTTAGCCTAGTCCCATCTAAATAAAGCCTCCGACAGCCCATGCCCCACTTACACGGCCAGACTGCAGCTGTGTGCGCCGCACGGCCGGAGGAGTGGCCGGCTGGACGGAAGGATGAGAAGATGAATGGTTGAAATGCTTTTAATTGCTAAGCCAAGGTATTTGATTGCCCTGCTTTTCAAATGATCGCAGTCCTCTAATGCAGCTTAATTTCAGTTTGTGAGGAGTTTGAGGGGGTGGCTGAGTTTATATGTGTCTGTGTGGCAGAGGGCGACGGTGGGGGTTAGCGATTCGAAAGTTATCATCAACGCAGACGTCTCCGCAATTGTACCGCTCGAGAATTACGAAGGATCAAAATTCCAGTGCACATGAAAGGCGAACGCTCAGAAAAGCCAAGATGAAGTTGGTAATCAAAGGTTGAAGGAGTAATTGAGCCAGACATGGTTGTTCTCGCAGACGTCGACCTTTTATTCCACGACAGAGCCGTTTAATGGCGGCATTGATCTGCCAGACTGAAGGATTCAGAAGGCAATCATAAACAGCATCTCTTTCTCAGCCTCCCGTTTCAGCTGGCATCATGATATAGGCAACGTTATGGATCAAGCGGCATCAAAAATAGTCATTCACATCTGATGCTTGAATCCATCTCCATATCACCATAATTACATCTCAAAACAGCTCTCTAATTCATCTGAATGCCAACAGAGACAGCCGGGCTCACATCGCGTAAGTGATCATTAGAAGAGGCTAAATTGCCCACATCCACCTCGATACTTCCTGCTTACTAATAACGGAGGGTTAACCGAACACTTATACCTCCTAACCCAACGTCAAATGTCCACTCGTGAACGTAAAATCATCTAGGCCATTAACTACTAATGTGTTTTGACTCCAGCTTCAACTGGAAAAACTTTGGTCATCACTGCCTACTAAAGAAACCGTGCATGCATTACAGAGAAATACTGATGTTGATTTTGTTATACATACCGTATATATAAAAATTTATGTCTAGCTTTGAAAAATATCTCTCCTTTTTTCAGACATTTTTATTGATAACGTATTTAAAATAGCATGTAGTTCGTAAGAAGGTAAACTGAAGCTCAGCTGTGGAAAAATGTTTAGCTTAAAAAAAGGGAAAAAAAATTTAGTTTTGTGAATATATGCTTTAGTTCTGTGCGCATTGCATTTTTATTTTATGAATAGACATTTTAGATTATAAATATACATTTACATATTAAAAAACTAATTTTCTGATATATTGTACTTTGTCCTTTTTACCATTTTTCTCAAATACTGTATATACATCAAGCCCTTAACATGCACAGGGAAAATGGGCTGGCCGGAAGGCATGTCTGCATTTTTATTTTAGTTTTGTTCATGTTAATTATATATTAATATTTAAATGACTGCCTAAAGCCGCATTCTGTAACTTTTGCCAACAACTGACATTTCCCGCGAGACAGCGAAAATGATAAATTATTATTATTATAAACATACCATTGTGATTGATTGATTGTTTATGTTCTTGCTTAAATTACTTCTGTTTTTTTATACCAGAAATTTGCATATTGCAGCTTTAAATGATGTTTAATTAACAAAGTTCGGGAGGAGCCGTAGCATATATTCAGCCGGCTAGTCCACAATCAGCAATCGCCGCACATACACAATCAGCCATAGCGAGCTCGCTCAAAAATAGAGAAACCATCTTACCTGCTCGATCTCCTAAGATTAAGCATCAACGCTATGTCTGAGACCCCCGTCATCAACGACAATCTTTCAGCGCCGCCGAGCGCTCATCAGTCCAGCTCAGGATCGGATACATCAAGCGATTCCCCGGCTTCATCTCGAGGCCGCCAGCTCCGCCGTTCTACACCTCGGAAGGCTAAATCCAGAGGTGGCACATCGTCTCCTGGCCCAAAGAGGTCCACCTCCTTCCCCGGCTTCTTCCTACACCTTCGCTCACAACACGAACCCCGCCATTCAGAAATGGACCGTCCAGGGCTTACGACTGGCTCTGTCAAACGCGGACGTCCACTTCGACAGGCGGATGACCAAGGCGGAGCTTTACTGCCTCTACGCCTCTTCCCTGGCGGATACCGCCTCACCGAAGGGCCTTACGGAGGAGTCCGCCGCCAAGCCCGGCTCGCGGTTCTCCGTATTCCCAGCCCGGGCAATCCACCTACGCAGCTAGTCGTGGCCGCCCGCGGGGAAGCCGGAACAGCAGGGCTTCCGCAAGCGCAAGTATCGCCACGGACCCACCGGTCCCTCTCACCGTTGGCCAGCTTCGGTGCTTTACCACCCATTCCCTGCCCCTGGCTCTTGGCCCACGGCGCCTCCGTCGACCACTAGCGCAAGGCTGCCTCAGCTAGCGATGCAGGCGCCGGTAATTAGCCATTTCCCAGCCACCTTGGTAGCCGCTGCGAGCGCGAGCATGACTCTGTTAGCTGCTCAGGCGGCTGCCATTCCCCCCCTTTTCTCTCTTCCGCAGACTCGATCAAGCTTCTCATTGGCCACGGCGACAGCAATGCCAGTGCCAGTTAACGCACCAGCCTTGGAACCGCCTCCAGTTTCGGGGAACATAAGATCGCAGATCTTGACAGGTGCGGACACAGACCTTTATTTTCTCCTCTCACCATTATCACCACCATCAACCGAGCGGCAGATCACTAACAGTGATCTATCGCTCACATTTAAAAATCAGTCACCCAACCATACCTGCACACTGTCTTTCCCCGAGTTTAACGTTGCTTTTTGCCGTTACACTGACGTGATCTGCAGTGCGTTCCCTCATAGGAGACACGAGCTGGGCGTTTACCTCGCCATCGTGGCAGAGCTCGCTCTCTCCTACAGGGGCGCGCATTTCTACACGTACCATAAACTTTTCTCCACCAAATGTGCCATTCGTGTGGCTCAGTGGAACCAGTGCCCCTACTGGGGCGCACTGAACACTGAGCTGCATAACAGGGTTTTCTTAGGCGTTCGTAATATTTCCGTAGTATGTCGCTCAGTAGCACATTCCACAGTCGAATGTCCCCTAGTCACTCCCTCTCTTCCCCCACGCCCAGTTTCGTCTCCCAAATCCATTTCCTCTGTTCCGCGCCTGCCAAACCGCCCAGCCAACCAAGCTCATGGGCAACCCAGCAATTTGGAGGCATGCAGGAACTTCAATTCAGGAAGATGTACCAGGCAGGGTTGCTTTCGAGTTGTCTTCGCACCCAGACATTCAGTTCACGGACTATCTTATTAAAAAAGGAGATTGACGCAAAATTCATTATCGGCCCCTTCGACGCTCCCCCATTTTCCGTATTTCGCATCAGCCCCATCGGCGTAGCAACACGTAAATTCCTAACCCCGTCGATATTCACCTGTTCACGGACGCCGCCCCTTCCGTAGGTTTCAGAGGCTTTTACCAAGGTCGTTGGTTTGCATCCACTTGGCCCCCCCAGCTCTTAGAGATTCCGCAGGCCTTAGCATCTTCTGCACTTTTCGAGCTGTATCCATTGGTCGTCGCAGCATCCCTATGGGGGAAAGAGTGGTCGGCTTCCAGTATAATGGTACATTGTGATAACGAGGCCACGGTTCATTGCATTAACAAAGGCCACTCTCACTCCACCGCTTTAATGCCGTTCCTCAGACGCCTCATCTGGATCTCAGCCTGTGACCAGTTCATTCTAACTGCCAAACACATTCCCGGATCAAAAAATCAGATTGCTGATGCCCTTTCTCGTTTCGCTTTCCAGAAATTCAGGCAGCTGGCGCCCGAAGCAGACCCCTTGCCAACACCGATACCTCCCTATTCGGAGCTGATATTCCGGTAAACCACCCACTAAAAACCCTCCTCGATGCATCTCGAAACTCCATCATCCAAGCCGTCTCCCTTAGGACCCTCCAATCTTATCTCACTGCATGGAAAAGCTTCAAGTCGTTTCACCACGCGTTCAACATTCCCTTTCCCACATTTTCTGTACTCTCCATCACCTCCTTCATCTCCTTCCTAAACTCGTCAAAAAACCTCCAAGCTAGCTCAATTAAAGGTTACATGAGTGGAGTCCAGTTCTTCCACAAGCTCATATTCAACTCTCCATCCGCAGCCATAGCCAGCTCCCAAACATATATGCTCATCAAGGGCATTCAAAGAACCCAGCCTGCTCGCCCAGACGCCAGGCAACCTATAACCCTGGATATACTGACCAGATGCATTTCCACCCTCCATAAAGGATATCACTCCAAGCACGTCGATCGAACACTCGCCACCATGTTTATCCTAGCCTTTTTCGGCTTTCTAAGATGTTCGGAAATTTCCACCACGTCCATCTTCAACCCCGTAATCCATCCAACGTTATCGGACCTATCAGTACTCGATTCAGAGACGATCTCATTCTCAATTAAACAAAGCAAGACGGACCAAACCAGGAGGGGACATTTCATCTACATTTTCAACCTCCAGTCACCGATTCAGCCTTATCAGACCCTTCTAGCCTACCTTCACTTCAGGAAATCTCAGATCAAAACCACATCAGACCCTCTCTTCGTGGACGAATCCAACCGCCCAGCCACACGCTTCTGGTTCCAAAAACACCTCAAAGACGTATTGCTCCTGTCTGGCATTTCCGCAGACCACTTTTCCACTCCTTCCGCAGAGGCGCAGCAACTACAGCCGCCCAAAAAGGCCTATCGCAGTCTCAAATCCAAGCACTAGGGCGCTGGACAATCGGAAGCTTTCAAGAGCTACATCAGGTCAGATCTCTCAATCATCAGGGAAGCCCATCGAACCCTCATTTCCCGAATCATCTTAAGAATCCATGCTTCACCCACTTGGGCTCGAACCTCCACCACTTCAGCCTTCATCTCCCTAGCGGGAGATCTCACTGCCACTGCAACCGCCTCAGCAATCACCAGGGATTCAGACCCCACCTGCAGGGGCCATCGCCCATGTCAGGGGCTCCGACACAGCAGACTCTTCAGCAGAAGCCAACATCGCAGCAGCGACCTCCTCAGCAGAGGCCAGTGCTTCTATCCCAAGTATAGAAGCCAGCATAGCAACAGCCTGAGCCGGGGAAAGGCTCTTCCATTCAAGCATGGAAGCAAGCGCCGCGACAAGAAGCACCCAAAGAAGCCAGAGCTTCCATCGAAGCCAGCGTCGCAGCAGCGATCGCCTCCGCAGAGGCCAGTGCTTCCAACTAAGGCGTCAAAGCCAGCGTCGCAGCAGCGATCGCCTCCGCAGAGGCCAGTGCTTCCAACTAAGACGTCGCAGCAGCGATCGCATCCGCAAAGGCCAGTGCTATCAACTAAGACGACGATGCCAGCGTAACAGCAGCGATCGCCTCCGCAGAGGCCAGTGCTTCCAACTAAGACGTCGAAGCCAGCGTCGCAGCAGGTTTCGGCTGGTTCCCTCCTTCAGTAGCCTCCTCCCAGTATCAGTCCTCATCCCAGGGACTCCCACGAAGATGTGTTCATTTTAGATAGTTTCCGAATTCCTATTTTTACAACCTCTACGGGCACTAAGCCTACTTCCAGCCGCTCATGGGTTCCAACTTCTCAGCACTCCAGCAGGCATCCTCACTCCATATCAGTCTCAACCATCCTTGGAGGAACCCCTGCCCCATTCTTGCCTCATCACAAACCACACCTCCTAAGGAGCCATCATCCTCTTGTCCTTACCCGAACGCAGTCCACGCCTCCATACTGTTCAGCACCGCGTTTGGGGGGGTATGCGTACTCCGGCGGCTGTCCCACTTCTTGCTTTATGGGGATGTGCTCTGGGCTCAAACCGGTTCCGAGCTCGGAGCACTCACCCTGACCAAGGTGTAGTGTTTCGGGTTCGGATAGATCCGGCGAGCTCGGAGCCCGCTTCCCAGACAGCACGCAAAATACACATAACCTTCATAACCAAGCTCTTGCTTTATTATCCCTATCAACATCACTGTTATCTGCACAGGTGAACTCGTGAAATTATGTTTAATTAACAAAGTTCGGGAGGAGCCGTAGCATATAATCAGCTGGCTGGTCAACAATCAGCAATCACCGCACATACACAATCAGCCATAGCGAGCTCGCTCATAAATAGAGAAACCATCTTACCTGCTCGATCTCCAAAGATTAAGCATCCCTCCTCCACCCCGGCTCCTCTCCCAAACTCATTTTTCTTGCAAGAGCCCCGGGGGGTGTGCTCTGGGCTCAAACCGGTTCCGAGCTCGGCGCACTCACCCTGACCAAGGTGTAGTGTTTCGGGTTCGTATAGATCTGGCGAGCTCGGAGCCCGCTTCCCGGACAGCACGCCAAATACGCATAACCTTCATAACCAAGCTCTTGCTTTATTATCCCTATCAACATCACTGTTATCTGCGCAGGTGAACTCGTGAATGAAACATTTGTACGTATAGAATCTCACCTGGAAAATGCGGTCACAGTTGTTTGGAAGGGCAGCCGGGGAGTATGTTGGGTCCATCTCTGTGAACTCCCCTGCAAAGTTGCTCACGTCCAGCGCGTCGCGAATGACAGGCTTGAATGGAGCTGGAACCTTCTTGGCAGCTAAATCCTCCCAGTTCATTTTCTAACTCAACAGAAGGAAACATTTTTGCTGCTTGTCACTCAAAGCCTTAATGTACCTGAATAGGCTTTGACAAGCTATTAGAGAAGATAAACTCTAAAAGACACGACAAGGGGAACAAATACGCTCTTCTGAGATGAGATTAAGGCAATTTTGAGTGAAATTATATTATTCATGGTTCTCATACCTGGTAAAATGGATGGCTTTTCACATTTTGGGCCCCTGAGGGCCCGGAGCCCAGTCTCTTCTTTGGGTCTTTAATAAGAAGTCGCTGGAGGATGTCTTTGGCCAGGGGCCAAATGTCTTTAGGGAATGGAGGATCCTTTTTCATAATTCTCCTGTTAGGACCAAATAAAAAGTGCAGAATACTGCTTTAGAGTGAAATCTGTGAACAGTATTATGCAAATTGTCTCACAATGGAAACACGGATCACTGAGTGTGTGTGAGAGAGAGAGAAACAGCAGCTCTTTACTCTGCAATGTCAGAATGAGAGTTCTCATTGCCATCCACAGTGAACGGAGACCCTCCGGTCAACAGCTCATACATCAGGACCCCCATGCTCCACCAGTCCACTGCCTGCAAGAAGACATAGATTCCACATGAAGATTATATTTAAATACATAATTACAATGTACGCACATATATTTTGGACTTTTATGTCACATTTGGACTTCTTTCTGTTTCCAAACAGATTTATCAATTGTCTAGCTTGGTTTGGCCAAATATCAGGCCGTTCAAACAGAGAACGATTTTGATATCACAACTCACATGAACAATATGAAAACTGTGCAGAAGTGAGAGAGGTCTTTAATTTACCTTGTCATGTCCCGACTCTCCACCAGCTACGATCTCAGGGGCCATGTACTCAATAGTGCCACAGATGGAATAAGTCCTTTCTACCTAATAAAATACAGAACAACAGTTCAGAAAATGGCTGTGATCTTGTTGTTTTGCATCATGACAACTTTTTACACCCACTGTAGTCACGGTGCCTTTATAGTTACCCAAATATTGCATTAACAAGGTTAACCTTAGAGAAAAGTGAGAGAAATTAACTGTGCGTAAACACAAAATGAAATTTTTATAACATATAATGAAAATGTAGTATAATTGCATTTATGTGTCATGTAAATTAATTTATCGGATTTCTTAGGCTCTGGATTTTACAATGTCCCCTAGTAACCATACTATTGCAACAAACTTTAAACTGTTAAATATAAAACTAAATAAAATAAACTTAGAATCTCGATTCTTCATACTAGAATGATTAATCGCTGCACTTAGACTCTATTGTGGCTAAAACTAAACGTACCATCTGTGCTGTATAAATTGGGCAAAACTGCTTTTTGAAATTATGCAGCATATTTATGGAATAAATGAGATAAAAACATCTGGAACAGTCTTCTGCAATATCTTACAAGTATTTTACATGCTTACCATTGCTGCAGGCACACATGGCTTTTATATGAAGTTTCTATGTTAATTTATCATTTGCATTTATTTATTGCATCTCATAATCTGCACATTTCTGTTAGATTAATTTATTTGCTTTATGTTTCGGTTTATGTGCACGCTATAAAGTTTTATAGGCCTGTTTTCGAACCACACTTGTAAAAGTAATTCTGGCTTAAATGCGTTGTTAACAAAGAAACAAGAGAGTTAATATAATTCAAGCCTTCAGAACAAAGAACATACATGCACGATAAACAGTTAAAGCTTTGGAAAACAGCCATGGCTGTAATTACATATGGGAGGGTTAGAGGTACATTGTGAACTATTGAAACAAGTCAAACGGTACATCCCTGGCAGGACACGCCAGAACCTGCATGTGAAGGAAGTCTGGTTGCTCTCAGCAATCATTTTGTCAGCTAAGAAAGGAGGTATTTTGGTATTCTTTAACAGCACAAAGCTATAAAATACGTAAAACTCTCTTGACCTATAATTCTAATAACAGTTTTATGGCTTTCATCACGTGCAAGTAGTTTTCAAACTAGAATGTCACCAACCCAACATTCCATTTCATTTCAACTTATTCTATTGGTCAGAACCTTCAGACACCTGAGCAGAAATGCCCCATTTGCTGACCCCTGCAGTGTATAATGTGTTGTTCATAACAAAGAAAACGAAACCATCCAATCCACCACATTTCATTTCTTTATTAGTCTATTTTATTTCTTATTACGCAATAACGTAAACCAATTCAATCTTAATTGTACAAAATATAGCAGGATCTAGTGGTGAGGTTGTGAATTGCAACCAACGGCTCACGCCACCCCTCCCTTTTGAAGCACTATGGCGGCTGACACAGGACTAAGATGTCATCGTGTTTTCGCTTCTTTGCCGAAGGAGATTACATATTTATGAACCGCGCCCTGTACAGCAGTTTGTCCTTTTAGGGCTACTGTAGAAACAACATGGCCAACTCCATGCAAGGGGACACGCCGTGAACGTAGATAGAAATAGCTCATTCAAAGGTAATAAAACATAACGATAAAAGAAAATTCAACTCAAGCACACACACAGGCACTAACATCTGCATGCCAGGTTGCAGTCTGGTTCGACTTTTGAAGTATCAAAATTGCAAACCACAGCGATGTGCACATTTGTGTTGTTTTGATCATTTAAATATATTTTGCAGACCAAAATTTTACTAACCTCACCAACTCAACAATATTGTTTTACCATCCTGATCAGGCAAGTATTTCAGATGTCTTTTACGCATTTTAACCATTTATTACGTTTAGCCCTAACAGCTGGCAAACTGCAATGTGCTTTTTCCTAACTTTAACGTAAGAAAGCATAGAATTCATACACACGCTTTTTGGAAAATAATGACGATTTAAAGAAAACATCACAGATTTTTTGCAATTCTGTGTAGTGCTGCTGCGAACTGAATATTTCAATATTGTTGTGTTATTCTTGTCTTCTGAATTAATCAGCCCTGCACATTTCTGTACAATATTTCCCAGTTCAGTTGCAAACTAAGAATCGATGGAATTGCCTAGTTAAAGCGCTGCTCATTCATGTTCAAGACATCTCTTCCGGATTTCCACCCATTTTTAAATATGCTTTTCGCCCTGACTTTTTTCCTCTCTTGGACCACCGTCAGAAATGCTTGTAGGGAACATTGCTCTGATTTTGTGCCCACTGTATACAAACAACAAACTCAGCATGATTCCACAGGAAATCTTAGAGGGGACCGGCTGCAATCCAAAATGTTTGGCTGTATTCTGGAAGCAGATAAATATGTACTGTAACTCACCTCGTGAAATTCCTTACTAAGGCCAAAATCCGTCAGCACGATATGACCATTTGAATCCAGAAGTATGTTCTCAAGTTTCAGATCTCTGTAGACGATTCCCAGCTGAAAAATAAACAAGAACGAAGTAGCTTCTATCTTTAGATGCGGTACGAAGTATCTCAACAATTTCATGTCATTAAATACCATCTGCTCTTCTGTGTTTACCAAAATGATTTGTTCGTCAGCTTATCTGAGCTTATAAAATGCAAGCATTCACCTGGCAAATGTAAAGTCGCTTTAATAAATAATACATGACAACATAATAGATCATGGTAAAAAATGGAGACAGAACCAAAACAATGTAAAGCTCACTGTCAAGGTCCTTTTTACAAGCGAGCGCTGGCCCCTGGGCAACTCCCTTGGCTCTGTTATTACAGAACAAGCATGCATTAAAAACCATTCTCTTCCCTTTTCTGTAAACAAAGCCTTCGAGAAATGTTCGAGCGCTGTAGTCATGCTCGGCCAGCCCTGGCTAGCTGAGAGGAATTGATTTGAGTAGGCAGGAAAGAAAAGAAGTGAGATTAGGAAGAAACTACTTTGGCCGTTCTCTTGAATGAGCTGCTGTACTGCGAAATAAATGAGGAGATAAGAGTGCAAATGAGCATGCAATTTTTACAGCAATTTCACCTTGTGCAAGTGCTCCAGCGCTAGTACAATCTCGCCACTGTACAATGTAACCTCTTGTTCTTTGAAGTGAACCCTCTGGACCAAGTGTGTGAAGAGCTCACCTCCGTTCACATAGTCTGCAATTGAAGAGTTTTAAAACAAAACAGTTATTAGATTTAATATTTCACAAACACCTAGTGTTTTGCAGTTATTGTGAAATCTTGTTTTAATGCTGATGTTGACACGATCGAGACCAAGCCCTACCACAAAAACCATTGCTTCCTGTAGTGGCATATAGACTTCAGCTTTTCATTATAATAACACGTAAGACACGATAGGATTCTAGGGGTCTCTATGCAGCGTTCAACGCTCCCTATACACTTACCAGGGAATTATTTGCAAAAACACATGTTACCTGCTATTATCGCGCTTTTATTGTGTTAGTAAAGTCCATTTGATTTAAGTCACTATTGCATCATCAAAACAACCCAACTGTGGTTTCATTGATATTACTTGGAATGCACAACACAAAACATGACTTTTGAGTTATCTGTTTCTGCAAATGAACTTAATATATATATATATAAACGTTGACAAAAATAAATAATTTAGGACTAAAAAAAAGTGTTGTCATTAATTACATACAGTACATTTAATTCAGTAAATTAATATAATATAAAATACCTATATCCAATATGAATATATAAGTGGATTTCAAAAAAACTACATATTTATTTTAACAAGATTTCATGTACTAGATGCATTTCTTGGCATACATGCTCAAAACATTCAAGCTGCACAGATTGCATGCTATCGAATGCAGAAGGAAAAGTACCATTTAAATTTTTTCAATGCATAAGAGAGGCAGAGAGCGAGAGAGATACCTAAAATGAGATGCAGTTTGGTGTCCGTCTGGAAGGCATAGTGAAGTGTAACAAGGAAAGGAGACTGCCTGATATGCTCGAGGACCTGTCGCTCTGTGCGCGTGTGCTCTGCCGTCTTTGCCTTCTGCACGATAGTGGCCTTTTTCAGCACTTTCATGGCATACAGTTTACCTGAATCATGCCCGCTCACCTTGCGTACCAAGAACACCTTGCCGTACGCTGCCCAGAAGAGAATGATCATTTTTTTTATTGGAGTAGAACCAAAGATAAGAAAAGAACATAGAGTTTAGCTTTTTGAAATATCACTGACCTCCGGTTCCCAGAACTTTCAACAGCTCAAAGTTTTCAATGCCAACACGCTCAACATGACCCGTCAGATTGGCTGAGGAAAGTTTCAAACACATGTATCAGAATAGGTTACAAGGCTGAGAAATCACGTTCTTTGCTTCTTATCTTATAAATAAGTATAAATCTTATACTGAATCAACTTAGGTGACATCAGCAAAATGAAATATTATATAGAAAGTGACAAATTCTTAAATGAGCATCTATTTAGTCAGTAAGTACAGAATGTAGTTTACGTATAAACAGGCCCAGGCAAAATCTGAAGCAATGATGAATGAGCATGTACAGGTCAAGCTACGGTTGTTTATCACATGTTGCCTGAAGTGAGGTCACTGATGCCAATGAGCGTGCCCAGTGAGGTGAACACACTCCTGCTGTTATCCCCTCTCACTGCATAACAGTAGCATTGCATCTTATTCAGAACTGCACAGCATGTCCCTCTGATATCTTTTTCTTTGCAAAGTATCTGATTTGGAAGGGACAACTTGTTACCACATCCTCTGATTGGATATCAAGCTGAACGTTTCAGGTGTGGGTAAAGAATGAAGGAGTCAAAATTGCACAATATCCTTTACAGCCACTCACGGGAGGCGCGTGAAGTGTTTATTAATAGGCTTCCTGGCCTCAACTTTGCCTCCACCCAGGATCGGATTGGCCCACCCAGGACATTAAGAATTTATTGACCATTCCCATTTATCTAGTAGTTCATTAAAGAATCTAATATCTGGATTACACTGTCTCAAAAGAAGAGGAAACTAGTTGCACTGTTATATTTACATTCACCATTGACCTAGTAATGCTTTGTGACTCACCACTTAAGTACCACTGATCTAGAGAAACAAGGTGGCCGTTTGCCAATATAATTTTATGACCGTAAATGAGATGTGCACAATGTATGACTGTATATACAGAATATACTCTCCGTTTTAATAATTGCATTAAAATGCACATTCATTTGCTAATTGTAAAATACTATAATTGTAAACTTGACTCACAGTTGTTGATGTCACCCCTAAAATAAGACAATTCCGGTAACATAGAAACATGCAAACTATGAAACGAAGTGCATAGTAAAAAGCACTATACACATAAATGTGAATTGAATTCGTAACCTCACAATGTCAATTAATCAGTCCAATTTCTTTACCACGAATCATTATCTACCTGAAACCCAATATTAAAGGATTACTGATGCAGTGCTAATAATGTTGTGAATAATGTCCTGCACATACCAGTGGTTTTGCTTTATAACACCTTAATGTATCCCAAGCGTAAGATCTTTACTGTTCTACTGCAGAAACGGTGTCACCTTCATCTTGGATGACCCGAGGGTAAGTAGAAAAACAGCATATTTTCCCGGTGAACTTGCATTTAAAGCATAAAAACCGATAACCGCAACCCACTGTGGATTGGTTCGATGATACTGTATGTCAGAAGAGATTCAAGTGAGGATCTCCAACCTGTTTACTTTATTTAGTATATCGAGACAGTTCATGAGGGCCCTGGAGATTCAATTAGCTCTAAGTAATTGGGTTTCTTTGGACTCCATGATGAATGAGTAACCCGTTACAACACTGACACATAATGAATGCAGTAGGCTGTTAAATACTTCGCAAATCATTTCATCATAATGTCAATACGTCTAGTCTAATATCTGTCGTAACAAAACATGCATTTAAATAGTGCAACTTAGTTTATAATGCGTTGCGAATTACGAAATGTAATGAACATTTTTATTCCGGGGTATACCGGGGTAATGGATCATTTTGGGATTTACATTGTCGATATATCCCCGTACTGTACAAATAGCACTTCTTCACGTCTTACACTAGCCAACCCGCTATCGTTCAAACTAACGTTACACCTTCTGTCATGCCACAATGAAAACGCTTTCAGTCGACCAAAGTGCAGGACACGTTTCTCAATGAAAACCCAGCACTGGATGTCATTTACCGTTTCTGAGCTCGTGTTTCACCGTAAACAGGTCACCTTCTCCCGCTGAGCCCTCCATCGTAGACGGCATTAATCGCGCGATCGGAGCGCGCACCCTCTCCGCTCTCGGCACGACACTAATGCACAGCGCTTAAACAGAGTCAATCACAGCGCGATCGCGTACGCGTGGTTGTCGCTATAAAGCAACCTATGGAAAAATAGTGTACATGACAACAACTGCATTCTCGATGGAAGGGCGCTCGGTACTACAGCAGCACTAGACATACACACGCCGACACCATTAAGACACGCCCACTGAAGCTAGTGGGAGAAATGCAGCCGTTCTATTTGACCCCTCGGCTGTCAATCACAGTCTATTGCTACGTATAGTTTTACTTTAACCCTTTATTGTTACAACGATGGAGTTGAATAAGTCTCAAAACAGTTACTTTTGGTGACTTATTTATGTTATGGATACGCAAACTGTTACATCGGTTTGATTATAGAGCGTGTTGCTGTTAAGTACATAGTAATAACAATTACTATTATTGCTTGTATGATTTATTACACATAAATAACATGATAACGACATTTATATTTTAGAATGTTAACCAAAAATAATATGTTTGGAATAAAATCAGGACTGCGATTACTGCATTCATTTCATCACCTGAATTATTTTTGCTGGTGTGGCGGACTGGCAAAGCAAATTTGTGTGCATTTTGGAGCCCGTGGATCTATGCAACTTTATTTGGTTGAATAGAATTGATAAAGTTAATGAAAAAACTTCATAAAATGACAAATAAAAGAAAACATCAAAACATTTACATTCAGGTTCAACAAACCTGCAAAGTTTCCTTGAAATCGAAGTTAAGCCTTTTAACTTTGTTTGCATTACTAGTTCTGTGGCGAAAGGTTTTCTTTCTGTGCTAGTCAATCCAAAAGTGTCTTTGCATTCTCAATCAAAAACTTTCAGTTCACCCGGATTTTAAAGAACAAATGAAAATGTCTATTTAAAATGCATGTACACTTGCTTGAAAATGCATCTCACGATTTTGACTCAAATGTTTAAAATAAGTTTGTGTAGACAAATATATAATGTTGCCGACATATTCAATTCCTTAATTACAAAACAAATGAAAAACATGCCAAAATAAGATTTTACTCAAGACCAATTTAAAGTTGCTCGAATACAAAAAAAAAGGTAGAACTACAAAAGGCCCGTGAACTTTTATTTTGAAGCATGCTCAAAGACGTTACTCCTGTTGTGCTTGACGCGCGCTTCCCTGCTCAGCCAATCCCGCCCCTGACTAGAGATACGTCACTCTCATGTTACTCAGAGCAGAATGGCGGCTCTTTTGGAATCGTTGCTGGCCAGTAAAGTTGAGTTAAGCGCGGTCTTGTTCTGGCTCAGAGATGAACATGTAAGCATTTAGATTTCACCGTCGCTGCACCGCGCAGTATTGTTATGCTGTCATGTATCGCTGTCCCGTCTCTAGGGGAGAGTACGAAGTGTTATGTTTCTGCCAGCTAATGTTCAGCTGCGTTAGCAAGCGAACATAGAATAAGTCACATTTTTTGTATTTACTTCTTTGTTTTGGTGTTGAATATAAGGCTTACAGTTTGATGACGACTATTAACAACACAGATGACTTTCGGGTGTCAACTTCAAAGTTGGGATATTAAGAAATATGTTGTTTTGGGAAGGGGAAAATATTTATGAATGGCAGTTTTGTTATGTCGTAGAAATCAGTCGCTTGGCCTACATGATGTATGTTTGTATTATCCAAGTAACAATTGCAAAGCAATTATACATTTTTATAGAGCATTCAATTTAGTATCATTTCATATTTTCTAATATTATTCAGTTTACTTCATCAAATAAATTGTTAATGAATACTAGTGTACGTAAAAGTTTTATGTCAAAAGTTTATATAAAATAGTTTTCCTTGCACTCTTCATTATTGGTTTTTATGCTCTCTTCGTTATTCTTGTCATAAGTCTATACGTGTTTGTTTAGCACTCCGATTATATATGTTTTGTCTCGGCAGAATTGTGGGTCGCAAGACTTTCCAGTAAAGGTCTGGAAACAGGAGTTTGTGCCTTTCCTTTTGAATTTTTTGCGGGACCAGAGCAGTCACACTTTGACTCATGGCCCCACCACGCCGGCTAAGACCCCCAGCACCTCCAGATCTGTCAGGACTCAAAGCTCTTCCGAACGGAGAGGTAGTAAATCCACACCAGCCCAAGGTCTGCGCAGTGCCAGTCGAGTCCAGCTCTTCTCTCCTGTCCCGTCCACATCCCCGGGTTCCGGAAGGAGTGAACAGGAGACCCCGTTTCCTGGTTCTCATAATTTCATTGATGTCAGTGCCCTGAGCAGCCCCTCCTTCAGCTTGGGGTGGAGCCCTGCTCCCAGAAACACACCCGCTGAGCGACGTTCAGCCCAGCGCCACAGTCTTGGAGACTTCATGACGTCATCCCCAGACACCCAGCCCAGCCCATCTGTACCGCAGCACAAGGGCCGCAAGAGGAGTGGAGGGTTTGGGGGATCCTCATCCGGCCGACAGATGGGATCCCGTGGTGCTCTGTCGGAAGAAGGAGGTCGCTGGGATGGAGGCAACAGGAGAAGTAAGGGTGTGGGGAGGATTGAAGCAGTCTCGCCTCCAACACAAGTGCAACTCGACTTCAATAACTTGGAAGACTTTCCTCCAGTGAGTGCTGCCCCGGCTACACCAGTGTAAGTGTTGTTGAACAGTGTTTCTCAATAGATTTTTGTCTCGCGCAGGGTATGAATAAAGTGTTGTCATTTAGAAAAGTATACTGGAAATAGTGTGAGGACATGAATCAAATGTTAATTAGTCAATTTAATACAAAATATTAATTTCGATTATCCTGCTAGGACAACCAAACCTTCACGGAGAATTAATCCAACCCCAGTGAGTGCGGAGCGTCCTAACTCTGAACCCAAGAGCTGCTTTACATCTACCCCACTTAGCCTGCCTGCCAGCCCTCTTGCTATTCCAGAGAACACTGCAGCCAAACTGATCTCTGGAAGTCCTCACAGCCTGCAGGAAGAGCGGGAGTTACTCAGAAAAGAACGGTATGACTGTGAAGGGCCCAAAAAAGTAGTATGTTTTATACGTTGTATTAGATTTCAAAATATAAAACTAAGGGGCATTTGAAAACAAATGATTCAAGACCATTTCTTTTAACCTAAATGTACTATTGTGTTAGTAGACGTTTTGACATTACTTTTATACTTACAATTATAAGGTCTCAAGGGTAATTTAAGTAGTTTGCAGTCAGTTCCCCTTAGTTCATTACCCACAGGCATCCTAGGAGGGTAACCTCTGTTATAGTTCATCACTTTAGCCTTGGACATAACCCACTCACTGTATGTTTGATTTTATCAAGTATTAATATCTAAACTTATTTAACATGCAGGGGCGTGTTTACAGTATATAATTTAGTGTGCCAAAATGCTTTTTTTGGGGTTGTTGTCTAAAGGTTGACCTAAAAAGAAATTTTTTATAATGTCATAGTTTTCATTTTACTGTAAAATTGGAAATCACATTCTTGGTCTAAATTCAGACATATATTTGCAATATTAGAAATGTTATTATACATAACTCAATATGATTATGCATTTATGATGTGACATACAATTATCTAATAAATTAAATATTGTTTTTATTTTTGTGTAATTAATACATTTGTATTATTAATTTAGTAATATTAATAATATACATGCAAACATGTGTTTGCTGTGCAGAATCACTTAACTTTAGATTAAGACTTGATGTAGAAGATTCGCTTAATAGGACTGTGTTAATTGCCCAATAGGACATTTCCCACGTCTTATGCATGACAAGGGGAAGTAGTCAAGAATATGGAAAGGAGGTCTGAGGTTTCACTGGGTCCGTCGGGAAGGCATTCTCTGTGTTTTGGGGATAAATGATTATAGAAATACATTCATAGAATTTTGTGCAAAAATTATTTTTGCCCCATAATTTAGTCACCCTCAGGCCATCAAGTGTACATGGTTTCCTTTCTTCAGCCGAAGGCATTCTTATTAATAATCTTGGTTTGTAATGCCAGTGGCATGGTACCTCATTTTTTGGAATTCTAAAAAGTTCATCTGTCCATCATAAAAGTAATTTAATATATGTCTTCTGAAGCAAAATTATACATTCGTGACTAAAAATGATTTACATTTTAAACGTATTCAGCCAAGAAAGGTTGCCTAAAATAGATAAGAAATCCACATGCATTATGACATGCTGGCTCCATGTCAAGGACTTCACATCTCATTGGTTCTCGTGTGTCACAACGCAGGGTAAAAATAATTTTGGGTGAACTATTCCTTTAAAAACAGTGCATCTCAGTTTTATGTCTTAACCCCTTTCCTCCTTTTGTCCCGTCTAGGTCTAAACTTGCCCAGCAGACCAGCTCCCCACTGAAAACCACCCCCATCACCTGCACTCCAACCAAAACAGTGCACAGACAGGGGTCTACAGTGACCCCTGACCCCCAGACACCTTGCCCTGACCCAGACAAGGTCACAGAAACACCAGAGTTGGATCTGTTAGCGGAGCTGTACTGTACCTGCATTTCAGGTGAATGGCCTGCAGAGGGCGATGTACTGGTTTTTACTCCGATTTTGGAGATATGCTGTGGAAAATGTGATTTGGTAATCCTTGGAATACCTAATGGAAAAATGTGTGTGTTTGACCATGTAATAGTTTTTGGCTCAAGGTGGTCATTGAAAAACAATGCAGCCCTATAACTTTGTTTTGAGACATCACATTGAATTAATTCTGATAGATTTAAACAAATACAGAAATATTTGATTGAAGCTAAATCTATTAGGACATGCAGAGTCTGTATTTGGTTTTAGTTATGTAAGGTTTATATTTAAAATTATTGTCAATTTGTTTTGGTTCTAGAGAACCTGGTTCCATGTGTGTTCCTGGAGCTGTTCTTTGTGCTGCAGCTTTTAACGTCTCGGGGTGTGTCTGTCTCCGAATCTGCTGAGGAGGGAGTCAGCGTGTGTGAACTCAGTCTAGGTTTGTCAAGATTAACAAACATAAATGCTCCTTTCTAATGTTTTTGGATGTTTTATCTAATCCCGCATGTTACATCATTCAGCACAGACCAGGCTAGTTTAAATAGTAAACTGGTGAATGCAAGGGCTGCTTCCGTTGCATCAACATCCTCAGTAATAGATTCACCATGAACTGATGGCAGCTGTATAAAATATATTTTACTCGTTTCAGTCCCATGTGTTTGTGATTTTGCAGATGTTTTGGAGAAAGCTTACCTGGGAAATGTCCACAACTGTGTTTATTTTGCCGTAAGAGTTTTGGAGAATCAGTTTGAGTAAGTCTCATTCTCTTATTCCTGCTTTCTGCCTCTCTTCGATCTTTTCCTAACTCTCTGTTTTGTGCCGTCAGGTTGGTGTCACACCTGGACAAGTGCACTCTACGGCTCCTATCTGAGAATGAGAGAGTTGGGACTTTCTCACCCGCCCTCAGGGATCGCCTGGCAAAAGCTCAGGAGAACTGCACAGCTAATGTAAGCATTGGTTTAATGCATTTTGAAACTTCCTCTTTAAGTGTGTCATGCTGAAATATGTCCTTGCTTTCTCAGGCACTGCCCATTCCACCCTTATTCATTCATTCAGTGCCATTCCAGCCCGCTACAGACAACCGCTACAACTTCGGCAGTGATAGGTCATTTCACATTTTTAAGAAGCAAAGGTACAGTAAGACATGCATCACTCTTTTAAAATGTGTGATGTCATGTCAAAAATCTGTTTAATTGGCTGGATTTAGACGGTCATGTTATGTTTATGCGTTTGTTAAGAGATGTGTTCTACGAGCTGTTGAGAGAATGGGAGGATTCTCATAATGAACCTGGTTGGAATTTCGAGGCTGCTATAGGCAACAGAGTCAGGTGAGGTTTCTTATATGATTTTTTTCATAGATGCATCACGAAAAGCAGAATTTTATTTGGTCTTTTCAAAATACAGAAAATTGCTACCAGTTAAATATCATTTTATTCAAATCATCTTTACCTTAACACTATGAACACAAAACATTACATTTTACATTTAGCAGACGCTATTATCCAAAGCGACTTACACCGAGTTTGGGGAGCAATAAGCGATATGTCATGAAAGAGCAATAGTACATTAGGTGCTAATACAAAGTTACTAGTCGTTCAAACATTGAACCACTTTTACATTTTAATGCATAGGATTTAGCACGGAGTAATAATTTTATTGCGAATCATGTTTACATGCACCCTCATAATGTGATTATAATAGGATTTTGGCAATACTGTGATTACACTTATAGGTGTTCTCATGTCACACTGCGATTAAGTCCTTACTGTGATTATTGGAAACAATCACATTATTGATGCGCATATAAATGTAGTCATTGTTTTTTATCTAACAGGATTATGGTTAGTCAGCTCACAGCAGCAGGCGATCATTCTCACTTTGCTCGACTTTTCCAGAAGCAGCTTGTCCAGGTGAACCAGACCAATTGTAATACTTATCCTTTCTCAAGCGGTTCTTTTCTCTAATACGCATCTATTCTCACTTTCTTCAGATGTGTAAGGGCCCTTGTGTTCTTGGTTCTTCAAATGATACCACCGACGCCGATCTTTTGAGCATGCTGGGAGCAGACAGCTTGGGTCGCCTGAAGCGGCTGCAGCAGCGTCTGGTCCAACCACAGGGACTCGTGGGTCCCTGCCCTCCACCGTCCTTCCCTGGACACCAGGAGTTCTTTAGAGACTTCCTTCAGACTGCCGGCTGGTAAGCGCTGCTTTCAAAAGCGTACCTGATACTATAGTATAAACTCTGATTAAAACCCTTTTTTGTTCTGAATGAATGTGGCTATGGGTGCTATCATCTAGTTGTCAGCTAAACCAGCACCTGAAAGATGGCTTCTGCCAGCAGCTGCTGAAGTTGGATGAGGTTTCGATTCTCGGCCCTGATGCCAGCCCAGCGCGAGGAGAGGAGACGTGTGATGGAGACATGGAGCAACAGGTTGGGGCACAAAGCAAAATGAGCTTCAAATAAACAGGGACTATTTGAAGTGGTTTAAAGAACATTATTTTGTTTAAACTATTTTGTTTCTCCCGTGTTAGGATGAAAAGCAACGTTTTTCATCCGTGCTCCTCAAGGCTCGACTGCTGGCTAAGTTTTTGGGTTTCATTTGGTTTCTGCCTTACCACACATCTGAGCCTCCATCCAGAGACATTCGGGAAGCTGCAATCTCTCTGCGCAGTAATGTACGAATCGTATGAAGGCAATAATGTGTTTGTGTACCAGACATTGAGAATTCTCAAGAAAGGCTGGATTGCGTTTATACTTGTACTCATAGAGTTCTCCAGTTCTGGATGTGTGTGCAGTGTTGAGGAGTTCTGTGCACAGGAGACGAACCATTCTGACAGTGCCTTGGATGGTTGAGTTCTTGTCCATGTTGGATTACACCGGCCCATTTCTGCCGTGTTACAGGACTGCTCTGTGCCTGCTGCTCCACATCTACAAGTCAGTTTGTCCGTCAGTTTTGGTCACATGCAATGAAAGGGTTCTTGATTATTTAGTATTTTTCTGAAGGTTAAGTTTTTTGATGACAATTCTACAAATTAATGTTTGCACTCATCTCTTCTTTCTGTTCTTGTTGTACAATCCTTTAAATTTTGGTAACTTCTAAAACATCTGCAAAAAGTCACTTATAATAGAACTACATCAATATGTAAATATCATCTATGTGTGTGTCTGAATGTGTGTGGTGTGTTTCAGGAGGATGGCATTGGGTCGAGGGGAAGAGCTGTGTTACTTAAACCAGATGCTCATGGTTGCAGTGCTGGGCTGGCTCTTTCAGGTGAGACATCGGTAACAAGACAAGCACTGCCAAGTAAGGAAGTGAAATAAACCATGCCAAATAGTGAATGTTCTCTCAATTTCAGATACCAGTCGTCCCTGAAGATCTTTTCTTCAGCACAGATAATAAGGAGGAAATAATGGAAATGGAAGCTAACACGAGTACACAGGGCCTGGTTAGTGACAGTTATACTAGTATATCATATTTGATGTTTAACATTTTTAGGGAGAGAAATATGTTATCACATTTTCCCACTGTTAGGGCTAACCTTAAAAGTGTGTTTACGTTTCAGGACACCCTCCCACTGGTCGACCAACAACTTCTCTACACTTGCTGCCCATATTTAGGTGAGAGCAAACTGTGCTGAAAAAATATTCCATAAAATTACAAGTTTCTTCAGGGTAGTTGGAAGACATCCTATTAAAGGATGTTGATTGACTTGTGTCTTCTCCATTCGCTTGCTAGGAGAGTTCCGTAAGCTTCTTGCTGCTTTTGTGGCTGGAAGCACATCCAAGAGTGGAGGCCTGATCCGTAAGATCACCCCCACATCTGCAGAGCCGAGGGGACCACAGACCACCCGCTCACAGCAGAAACTGCAGGTAAACTGCCAACGACAGCCTTTCAAATAATACATCTGTAGAAAAATTTACTAGCATGTTATCCATATGTGTCTGTCCATGTTTTTCCATGCATTTTAACATAGGTGGATTTAGAACAGGCTTTTTTTCACAACCAGCCCCCTTCCCTCAGACGTACTGTAGAGTTTGTTGCTGAAAGAATTGGCTCCAACTGTGTCAAACACATCAAGTCAGTCTTCCCACCTGTTTGCTGCATTTTGTGCTTTTTTTTGTGTTGGTCCATTAAAATCAAGCCATATTTGCATTCATTAAGTCATATTCTCCGAAATGTTTTTTTTGCAGAGCTACGCTAGTTTTGAATCTTGTGCAGGGTGGAGAAAAAACTCTCAGAGATGGTTTAGGTTCGGATGGTGTCAACACTGCCAAGCTAAATGAATCGATCTGTGCTCAGCTTTGTGATGCAGGCATGCAAGCTCTGGAAAAAGCTACTAGGTCAGCAAGTGTTTTCTTGTTGACATATGGTTCATGATGTTGATGTTAGACATGCTTTGGTATAGTTTTGATATAGCTGCATTCATACATCGCATCTTTTTCATCATAGGTTCTGCAGTGATTATGCCCCTGGAGCTGTCACAGCACTTCTTCCCCTGGAGACCTCTCCTGCTGTCAGTACTAGAGAATTTTTTTTATATTCTGTTTAGTCATAGATCGGGAAACTGTGTTTAATATAAGCAAATTTCATTGTACTTTCTTATAGTTTTGTGTGTTTCAATTAAGAAAGATATTGAACCCACCATTAATTCAAGCAATTGCCGTTCCCGAAATGCTGCAATTTTTAAACCGAAAGTAAAATGAGTCATGCTCAGGGCTGCATCTTCGACCAAGGCAAACCCCCGCCACCAGTACAGCCGGGGTTTTTACATGTCAATTTACCGGTGGGAAAATTAACCACCGCAACATCCCTAACAGTGGTGTTTTTGTTTCCTGTTTCTGATATTCAACATGATCATTATTTATTTGTATTGATTTAATTTATATTTTGTGATGTGGATTAGGTTCTGACCACAGCTGAGAGTATCACCACTCGCTTGGCTACAGAAAAGTCTTGCAGCTGGCTCTCCTCCAATATCACAAGTACTGAAGCACAATTTTAATGAGAGAAAGATTACTCCAGCGAGACTTCGTGTTTTATATTGTGTAGTATTCATATTGCAGATTTAAATAAATTCTGTTGAAATATCTCCCTCAGTGCTTTTAAAGAGGGAGTGGAAGACTGCCTTTGATCGGGTGATGAAGAGTTTACCCTCCTCCAACTTAAATGCTAAAGAGGGTGATGGAGCAAGCAAAAATCAGCAAGTTCAGAGGAGTGCCTCAGGGCTCACTGCTGAGACCTCATGTATTTCAGACTGCACCCATAAAGTTTCTCTTGGCTCAGAAGTCATAATTGAAATTAAGGTGAGTGTTGATAATTGCTAGTTGCTAGTGTGTTGAATTTGGAAATAGCCTTACTTTATATAAAACTTGGTGTGATAATAATATATATAAGTTATGTAATATAATGTCCATATTTTATTGTATTTATGATTGGATGTCTTAAAATTTATTATTTTTGTTACCATTACCAAAGTTTGTGGTCAATCATTTGTCTAGGGAAAAATATGTTTGGTAACAGCAGTTTTAAAAAAACATCTAATGTTTTAGGAAATGCTGAGTGTTGCAGTTGGACCCAGGACTGACGAGGAAGCTTTCACAGTTCATCAGATTGAGGTTCTGCTAGACAAAGTGGGACAGACACTTAGATGTAGAAAAGTACGCAGAACCCAACCACCCACCTCCTACTGTGTACCTGACTATTGACATAAGACATCCCTTATTCATTATTTTTACGTAAAATGTAATTTTACTTTATTTACCATGTTTGTTTTGTTTTTAGTTCCTATCACCCATGGTTGAACAGATGGTGTTGCGCTGTACCGTCCTGCTGGCCTGCCAACTGGGTAAGTAACCAATTAATAGTTTAATAGTTTAAAGGCAATACAAGACATGAATAAAGGCCTCATTGTGTCTGTTTGTAATTGTTTGCAGTATCTGGAAAGCTGCCACTTGTGTCCTCAAGCAAGGCCATTGAGAGATCTGCCCTCATAGATACATTTCTGCTCCTATGGGAGTGGGCTCCCTCTTCTCCTGCACCTTTCCATCTTCTCCTTAGTGAACCCACTCTCACTGCCACCCTGAGTGCCGCAGACAGCGAGGTAACATTAACTAATCACATATTACTGTTGCGATTCAGCTGTTTAAACAGTTATATGAATGTCCCGTGAGCAGTTCATTGTTATGTATCGGTGTCATTATAAAAAGATTTATGATTTGATTTTACAGAAGGCCGATTACCTTTTCCTGATTAAACGGCTAATAGAGAAAGGGCTGCTGGGAGAGGAGGAAGTGGGCTCCCACTGGCCAAAGTTGTCAGCGTTACCCTGGCCAAAGGTATATATCCTATCCATATACAGATGATATTTTTTCCAGGTTTGCACCACGGGCTTATGTACTTTAAAAATGATTAATAAACAAAACAGATTATTTCCAAGAAAGCTTTTAATGTCTTGATGCCTTCCTTCCTCTGTAATACTGGCGGTTTTCAGGCACAGCCATAACCACTGCTATAACACAATATCTAAATGATACTAAAACACTCTAGTCTTCCTTTTCTCTTGTACAGGAGACTGTGGAGAAGTTTGAGAAGCTTTCTGTGGCTGCCAAGTTCCCTTCGCCTTCTTCTCCAAACAATGGGGAGATATTGCAAGTCTCTCAGTGACCACTAGAGGGACACAAGAGTGTACATATCTAACTGTAGACATGAACACTACTGTATTAATAGGCATTGATTATTGCACACAAATGAGCTCAAATGTATTATTTTTAAAAGTGTTTTAAGTCTGATGTATTGGAAGTTGTGAGGTGAATATCTGTCACCGCTAGTTGAACTGGTAAATCGGTTTAGAATCATCTTTAGGATACATTAGTTGGATACATTTACCCGTTTGACTCGCATGCATCACAATAGAACATAATCATGCTATTTATTTGTTTTAAGATTGTTCAGGTCAAAATCTTACCCAATCTTTGCTGCTGCTTGTTGGTTTGTCTGAATATATGTTTGTTTGTATCTGTGTGTTTATAATGACCAATTTTATGTTAAACGCCCCAGATTTGCACTTGTACGGACACTCTTGTCCATGTTTATTTTAAACTGTAGACTTGTTTAATGCTAAACTTACATAATAAAATGTCATTTTGTGAAAATGTATAAAGAGTCCTTAATGAATGCACAAATGCAGTTTGAATTGAATTCAGCAAATGCAAGTTTTTATAAGTGAGCGTCTATTATGTTGTGATAATAATAATAATAATGCAGATGAAGATGTTTATGATTACATATGTTAATCATGTGTAAACGGTCATTCAATGCGAGAACTCCCTTTGTTTCTCTACTGCTTTTTTACTATGGCAAAGTTTTAGCTCATGTATAATGAACAACTCGTTGGCTTTAAGACCTTCCTGTTAGCAAATTGTATTTAATATTCATAAGCCTTATTAAACATTGGTTAGTCAGGAGGAGTAAAGACGAACGTCACTCATATTTAGTAATATTCATGAATCCAGCGCAGGATTCGGTCCCGCCCCATCCGAGGAGGTGCAGGAAGATTCAGCGCAGTTCAACTGCGGCCGCGGCTTCATGAGGTGCGCTGTGATTGTCTAGCTAACGTGATCAGTAACATGGACGGGGACTTTTGTGATGGATTTCCTCATTTCGCTCGGGGCATTCGAGGGATTTAATAAATGGACTATAACGAACAGTTGAACCGCAATTCACCGTTTCTCTCCGTCCGGTGTCAAACCAATGGCAAACGTGAAAGTCGCGGTCCGAGTTCGCCCTCTGAACTCCAGGTATTGTCAACTTTATTCTCTTTGAATCGTGTTAAAGTGAAGTGTTGATAAACAGCGTCGAGTTAACTTGTCGGTACTTTACCGTTGTTGCGTCTGGGAATAAAACTGCATTGACAGACAATGTTTACAGACACAGAGAGAAACTAGCTGTCATTTAAAAGCAGGACACCTTCGTGTACACACAACTATTTATAATCGCACAATAAACGGTCTATTCGAAAATGATAAACAGTATTTTGATATATAACAGGTTGCTGGGAGTCTTGTAAATACTATAATCTCCTTGAACCCCCTTAACCCCCCCATGTGCTAGACCAAAAGTTCTGCATGTCTTAGCGTTTTGATGCGGATCTCTTTAAAATCTTACTAACTTAACTTACTAATAAAATCAGTAAATTGGACCGTTTTAAAAAGTCACGAAAAGGGGTCCAGACAGCTCTGTCGAGTAGCCCCCTGCCCCACCCGCCAACATTAGCCAAATTACTACAGTATGTGGGTCCAGGGGGTCAAGAAACTCCTCCCAGATTGACACACAAAGCATTCTGGGTGTGTGTTAGGCTGTTCGCCTGACATTTAAAGATTGCCCCTGCATCACAAAGGACAACTTCATGGTCTTCTGTCGCTATTATTCAATTGAAACTGGCTGGTTTTATGAGTATGTGACGTTTTGTTTTGTTTTCCACTTACAAGCATCACGGTGCTACCAGGTTTTTGGACACTTATGTATGAAAGAATATGGAAATCATTCAGTTTTGTTGTATGTATATATATATATATATATATATATATATATATATATGCACTTTCCTCCTGTACGATAGTACAACCACACTTAAAATAAGTTAGTCATATTCCTTCTATTCTTTCTAATTCGTGATAGACGGTAGAATGGCACAGCATGTTTGTAAACACCCTTATGTTGTGTGTTTGTTTTTATTTGTTTCATCTGGGGTTTATTATACAATCACAGACACACACACGCTGAAAGTCAAAGCAGGCTGCTGTGGTTGTGGGTAGGGCCCACATCTCCATTCACAGTGATACACTGACCCGCATGAGAATACACGAGCGAAGAGAGTAAAATGCAAATTGTGTAGTTTCTGTGGTTCAGGTCTTTCCTGCGATGAAGGTGACAACTTTACATCTTCTCCCTAGAAACCCCCCACCTCTCTGTTATTTGGACAAATAGGTAGTTCCGGCCCAAACTCTGGTTTAGCCAAAAGTTGACAAGCGGGGCGGCTAACACAAACAGATCAATATTTTAAAATGGAAAAGGTCAATGTTTTAAAATGTCTATACAAGTTGACCTACTTTTGCACATTGAAACATTAAAGTTTTTAGACCAGCTGTGCAGTAAAGGTTTTTTTCCCAGCCTGCTCACAACGAGAGTCGGGTTTTTCAGCCATCCATGATGCTTCTATACTGGATTTCATTTTATTGCATCATTTTTATCTGGAACCCGAGACCGAAGAGATCGCACAGCTGTCGTCGCTGCTCTCTCACACAGTAACACATATCCTGCACACACACATGCTTTAGCTCAGCTGCGCAGCTCATGGAGGGGTTGGTAGAGATCTGTTTTCATTTGAATTTGACCTTTTTAGACATTCAGATCAACAGAGCAGTGAGGAGGAATATCCCAGACCCCAGCCACTCTCAGTACTGGTCTGTCTTAATGTGATCTGGATGTGATCAGCTTCTCTTTTCCCCAAATAAACATGTCTCGGAAGAATTTAGAAAGTTTACGATATACCTTTTAAAAAATTTTGTTTATGGCGCAATGTACACTGAAAACTGCACCGCAGAAAAGGTTGTCCAGTCAAATAAATTTTCAAGATGAAAATATACAAAAGAATCGCTGATATTACTGTTAAAACATTTGCAAGATACTCAAGCACACAGTGCACATGAAGTATACTGCATAAACATAAAGAGTAGAACAGGAGTTTCGTAACCTTTTTGACTCCGAGGGCCCCCACTGTGTTTAATAATATTCAGGGGCCCCCTCCTGCTCACAAAAACTCAAAATTTCTACCCAAGAAAATATTTCATTCAGAGCTTGATATTAACTGCAAAAGGGTTTATTCAATATAAAAATGGACAAATAATAAGAAATATCTTGGTTTTTAGTTGTTTCAAAGTGTAATTCAACGCTCATAAATGTAAATTATTAGTTATCCCCTTGTGGGTTGGAAGTCAGCTGGGGCCCCCCTGTGGGTTGAGAACCACTGGAGTAGAATACTTATCTTTTTACATAAAATTTTGAACCTTTCTACATAAATGCTGAATGTCTATATTCTTGTTAAAGAATGAAGGCTGTAACGGTCATCTACTATTCTTTTATAGAATGCTTGTAAAAGTTCACTTGTGTATAATATAAATTGCTTTCTGCCTCTGTTTTGCAGGGAAAGTCTAGATGGAGGACGGTTAGCTGTACAGGTGGAAGGCAATGTGGTGAGGGTCCGAAATGTGAAGGTAGGTTTAGGTGATATTGCCATTTACAATAAAAAAAATCCTAGAAACGAATTTATGAAACAATCATTTTTGTTTAAATTGTTTCAGAAAACCAGTTTGCTGAACTGAACGCAACCATTTAATATTGGTTTTGTGAGCAATTGATCAAAATCCTGCAGTTTAAAAATGTTGTTTATTTATGTGAACTGCATAAACATACTAGAGCAGCACTTCATTATCGTATTCCTATTTAAAAATGAGAATACAAACACCACTGCAGCAGGATTACAGACCTTTTTTTCTAAATGTCATTCCACATCACATTTTCTACTAAACTAAAGTGAATGCTTCAAAACCTGATGGGTGGGTTGAGTGTTGGGACTGAGGGAGTGTTTCTATGTTTTTTCTATGAATTTTTGTAGTTTGAGAAGCAAAAAACATATTTTGCTGCTGTCAAGATGGAAAGAAACAGTCACATTGAGCATATTACCCCAGGAATACAATATATATATATATATATATATATATATATATATATATAAATGAACTAACTTAATAAATTACCTCTGAAATATTCAATATTGTATAAAAAATTAGTTGCCAAAATAGTTATTCAGTATTGTTTATATATCCAGTATATTACTCGTTTAGAATATACTGTATATATGTGACTTCGACTTTTTAATGTCTAAAATTGGACAATAAGAAATTTTGGATTAAATGTATCTAGGGCTCTCTGCATTTGATTCATGGAGTAGGCAGGAGCCACATCTGGTCACCTGCTGTGCTTTGAGGAAAAGTTTTTCATAAAAGTCATTTTGAGAGATCATGACCGTTTTTAAGGGAAAGAGTGAATTGGGTCTCACGAAAACAATTCGTGATTTGTCTTCAAGTTCCATTCGAGTCCATCATTCCAAATTTGTATAACTTTTTTCTGTGGAGCACAACAGAAGCTATTTTGAGCAATGTTGGTAACCACACCAAATTGGACCCCATTAACCCCAAACACCGAGACATTCCTCAAAATATCTTCCTCAAAGTATTTACACATACAGATTTGTAATGAGATGAGGTTGAGTAGATGATCAAACAATTTTTTATATTTGGGTGAACTGTCCCTTTAATACAGTACAATCATACTGTAAATTGACATCCATTTACGACTCAGAAAACATGATAAAGAGTAAGGTTACAAGCTTTTGTGCTACACAAGAGCTACGAACGTAGGTTACGATGCTTTGAGGAAAGTTAATGAACCATTACAAAGTGCTTATGTTTCTGGAAACCATGCCTGTTGGAGCAGGGCCATGGTGTCTGATTTGATTTTCGGGCATAAATATAACAGTGCTGAGTACAGTGTTACGGGTCATTAGTGTGAAGCTGTGAGCCATATTGTTAGGTCATTAAGTCAGCTGCAGGGTTGCCATCGCGTGAATAATTACATCAAAGCCGTGAACCTAAGGTTGCCAGAGTGACAGGCTGGCAATGCCCGGACATGTTTCTCCTGCACACCCACATGCTGTGCCATGAAGATGTTTAACTGGGCAGATAAACAGCTGAGGAATATTTATTTATTATGTATGTGCTGAGATCTGGTTATGAACTTGCTGACAATCGGGTCATGCCCGGATGCCCAGAGTCATTTGTTTCAGCCTAACAAGCCCCTAATTGATATCTTGAGTGCACTACAGAGTATACAAGCGCAGACTGCAGGCGCACTGTGTTGGTTCTTGGCATCAGTGTGGTGAAACATTATTAGTGGAAAAACTGAGCACATGAACTAAATTAAATGTAGTTTCAAGTAGTTTCAAGTAGATGTCCAATAGAAAAACACATTTGAATTGTAATGTAGTATGTACAATATTTAATCAAAGTCTGAGAAAGTAAAGAATGTTAACCAGGCATTTGACTGCTATGTAGTACTGTTGTCTTGAATGAACATTGCTGGACTAAAGAGGAAGTTACGTTTAAAGACTCTGCTGCATTGCAAACTATTGCTTTTGCTTATATTGAGGGTGAGCAGTTTATTTAAAATTGTAGCCCTGAGTATTAAACTTATACAGTACATTATCCATGAATGTTATTTAAAGATTTTCAGCGTGTTTGGAAGAGGACCAACCCAAACATTTTTACTTGACAGATGATAAGCATCACATAAAACTAACAGTTTAAAGTGTTCATAGTTAATACAGCCATAAAACCGCATACACCTGTAATAAATAAGAAACCTGTGTAATAATTCATTTGTGGGTGAGAAACTACCAGACAAGACAATAAATATCACACATAGCACCTTTGCATAGCAACACCCTGGTAACCACCCACATACCTTTTGCAGTCCAGCAACAACTTTTATTCAGGAAAATGTATCTCTTTTGTCTTATTCCTTGTATTTCTTGTTCTGTGTAGTTGGAGGGACGACTGGACGGTCGAGCGGAGGGTCTGGCTGACTCCCGGGAGAAGCTGATGGAGTTTGGCTTTGATTACTGTTACTCGTCCGCGGATCCATCGGCTCCTAACTTCACATCACAAGAGGAGGTGGGCTCCCAAAAGAACATTCTTTTAAAGTGTTACAATACCTAAACATACAGAAAGCGGATGTTAGCGGCATTTACCTGTCGTCTTTGTCTGCACCTTGAGTTCTTTTCTCCACCTCAGAGACTATCACTGTCATAGGAGATTTTGTGTCTTACACCTTTTTGCTGTTTCACTCGCAACGTACACGCTGTTTTCTCAATCTTCTTTGACAGACAACACAACTCCATTCATGGCGGCGTCCTGCAGTTGTTTATGTTTTTTAAAAGTACAACAAAGTAGTAGTATGTAGTTCTTTTCTGTAACTACCCGGTGTCAAAGCGGCTTATCTCTGGTGTTCTGGGCGGAGGCTGGTAAATGATAACCAGTAGACTCAGCACGTTGATCCTCAGGAAAAGATCAGAGAAAGTATTTTCACAGTCCTACTCCGATTACAATATATTACATCATATCTGTGAAGCGATTCTGCAACTCCCTTATCTGCCTATGTTTATTTTGACTTGTTTACAAATTGACTTCCGAGGAAAGATATTTCAGTCATCAAAGTCCTATATACTTTAATAGAGGAAGACCAACATTGTTACGACTGTACCTGTACAGACTGTACATATTTAGTTTGACTCATTTTTTCTAGTCTGCACATGTGCAAAGGTAGGCAACTATATCATGACACTGTGCTGATCTGCTTACAACATTCTATATACTGTACGATATGCCATACTGTTGCAAAAATCACAAGGTCTCTTAAACAGTTGGACAGGAACAAGGTTTAACTTAGTGTAACTAGATGAACTGTAGTTGAGATAGTCAAAGTGAGAGACTCTTGTTCTCAAACGCACCCCAGTGTTTCCCTCAGAGTCCCTTTGTCTCCACTTCATGAAAGATGGAGTTGTGATTGCCCACGCAAAGTAGACGGCCTCTTCTCCACAACACTTCTTTCTCTTCTCTCGATTACTTTCTGTCAATTTAGCAAAGTCAGAGCTTCACAACAAAGGGATGAAGCTCACATTCTTTGGGCAGACGACAGCCAGGCCCGGTCAGAGAGTGAGGGACTGACCTTAGTCCATCTTAAGTCCGCGTGTTTTGATTTCCTAATGTTATAATAGCTAATACCAAGTTTCCTACAACTAATTTAGTAACTGTAGGAACTATGACATTTTTATTTCTTCATGTAAACCACCGAACTTTGGTTATCATATAAACTTACATAGGAATAGCTATACCACATCACAGCCGCATAAAATGATTTTCCCTGTTTAGTGTTCTTTTCATGTCCTGTCTGCCAGCGTGTCTAAATTACAAAGGCTGCTGATGTTTTAATCCTTCCGTCCAATTTAGCTGAATTGCTTCTTAGTGACCAAAGTGTTTTCATGTTTCACATGTTGCTGCTTAATTCAATCTTCCTGTGAGGCGGTGTGCTGTAGGGTCTCTAGTGATGCCTCAGTGGAGGGAAAACAGCTCTGTTTAACTAGGCTTCTACTCTTCTTTCACAAACAGCCGCCTCTCCATTATGCACCCTGTATGAGAACATGTGTGCTTTCTCTAGCGGCTGAAAGATTGGTGGTTCCTCTGGAAAAACTTGTCTGTCTGTATATGGCCATGTTTGGAGAGAATGAGACAGAAACAGAGGAGAGTGAGGGATGGTAGGTGGAGAGATGGATCAAGCCTTGGGGCAGAATAGATAAGGAAGGTCAATGGAAGTCAGCTGTTGGTGAATAAATGCAGTGTTCTTGGGTACTTAATTAAATCACATCTAAGCCACCTGTAAACCTTAAAGGGGCATGCTCTATGCTTTTTTGCTTTTTCTCCATTTATGATGAATGTCATGACGTTTCTTGCACAAAAAATATTTATTTAGTAATTAAGTTTTACTTGACCAGATTATACTTTTTTTTACCTTTTGTTATCTGCTTTTATTACACGGCTCGCTTGATTCTGATTGGCCAGTCGCGACATTTGAGGGTTTGTTATTCCCAGATAAGAACCTCTCAAAAACACGACAGTTTATTTTTTGACAAATTTAAAATAAATATGTCTTTTAATAACACGTGTGACATTATTATACATACCAAATTGCCTGTTCGAGACATTTGAACGTCATTTCTTACCTTAAAACCGAAAGTAAACGGCTTTTCCTCACGGATGGTCTGCATTCGGTAAAAATTAGCTAATAAATTATTTCAAATTCACATTTCATGTCCAGTTTTTTTCTCATGTTGCAAGTAGGGATGCTCCGATCCACCTTTTTTGCTTCCGATACCGATTCCGATACCTGAGATTCAGTATCGGCCGATACCGAGTACCGATCCGATACTAAGGTAAAAATTTTAAAGTGCACAATTACTTAATGAACTATGTGCATTGCTGTGCAAGACATCAGGATCAACTTAACATAAATTTCCTGACCCCGTAAAACAAAATAACAAACTAATGATTCACAAATTTAGTAAATAGTTTATTAAACCAGCACCGGTGCAAAACAAATGAAAAATAAAACAAAAGTGTTCACTATCTTTGGACAAAAGACATTCAAAATGAAAGTGCAAATTAAGCAGCTGAATATAACAACAGCTTCACTAGCTTGATAAACGGGTATAAATAAATGGAAACAAAATCTCTTAATAATTTTTAAGAAAGTGCAAAAATAATTAAAAAATCAATTCGCAAAAAAGCTGCTGAAATTGAGCAAAAAAGTAATAGCTTTACTGCTTTAGATATTCAAAATAACATGAATCAGATCTTTTTAATGCTTTAGTCACTAAAGCAAAGTCCACTTAACTAAACTAAAGTTTAGTGAAAATAAAATTTAACATCCAACACAGAAACAGATGAATAAAACACTAGCTTCCCTAGCTGAGTAAAACTGCACATGTTTGTTGCATTTAACGTGGCATTTTGTGGCACAAAATTCTCATCCAACCAGTGTGCGGTTAAACTTAAAAGCGACACAGGGGACACGTCGCAGCTCCAGATATCTGTTGTAAAACTCACCGCATTGACATCTTTAATTTTTTCGGATATGTGTTTGCTTTTTGACTTTTCGGTACAGTTCAAGGTAGAGATAAATATTTACGCTTCGGCGTGTCGTACTGCGGCTCCAGGTGGTTTATAAGGAGTCTGAAGCCATTATTCGCAACGACGGACAGCGGTTGCCCATCCATAACAATGAAAGCGGTGGAACTTATTGGCGTAGCTGTTGTAAAATAACTCCAAATGACAGATATTTTGGCTCGCTCCATGCTGTTCGCTGCTATATGTTCACTTGTTCACGTGCACTACGTACAGAGCACGTTGCTAGCGTATGATGTCGCACGTTGCTAGCGTATGATGTCACACGTTGCTAGCGTATGATGTCACACGTTGCTAGCGTATGGTGTCACACGTTGCGCAAAGCACAGCCGCCCTCGAGAGAGTTTAAGCGCCGGTGTCTCCATGAACTTTTACATCGTCTAGCACAAATTTTATGTCAGATCGGGTATCGGTGACAAATTGCACCGATACCCGATCTAGAAATTTATTACGTATCGACGCCGATACCCGATACGAATATCGGATCGGAGCATCCCTAGTTGCAAGTTGCCGTGTAATAAGCGGGATAATATAAAAGAATCCGGCTGTTATCCTGTACATTATCCCTTACTTAAGACTCTATATGTAGTTAATAATAAACATTTTATTGGGTAACCCTTTCGTATGAAAGGCCTTGTTCACACTAACACTGAAACTGTGTTCTTCAGACTGCATTTCTTCATATGAGACGTAATGTTTACAAAGTTTTTGTTTGCGAAGGAACACAAGAACGCATTTGTAACTATGCTAGCCATGTCACTGCCCGTCCGTTTAAAAAACTCAAGCATAAAATAAATGCTTTCATATCATACATTTTACTCATGTGTAGAACATGGATGTAATTGTTTTTAGACTTTTGTGTGAATGATCAGCTTTTGGAAAACGCTTGTGTGGACGAAGAGCAATTTAAAACCATAACTCAGTGTTCAAATGTATCTGGATTTGTGTGGTCTAAGATAAAACATATCGCTGTTGTCCTGCTGAAACCTTTTATCTCCATATTTCGAGATTTTTTTACCATTATTCAATTCAGTTTATTTTATATAGCGCTTTCGTTTCAATGTTGCAAAGCAGCTTTATAGGATGAAAGACAAAATAAATTAGTATTAGGATTAAAATAACAAGGGTCCATCTCCTATTTTTATCTCCCACATCTTTTGATTGTTAGCGGAATTAGTCACCGGGTTTTGCAAATATTTAACAAATAAACATTTCAAAATATGCTTTTCAATTTTGACCACACAGTATTTAATGTAGCCTCTTTATGAATAGTAAATCAGGCGATTCTGTTTCCATAATAATATCCTTTAAAATGTATTTACTCTTTACTTTTTTAACAATTTGCTAATTTCCCCAAGTTGCCATCATAGCGGTGATATCATTGGGGAGGAAGACGTAAGAAATGACAGGAGGGTAATACAAAGTTAGGTAGAGGTCACCAGGGTCACTTTTTGCTGCATCCCCTCTAGTGCAGGAAGCACAGCTGTTTTTAGTCAATTATATTTCCCAGTCAGATTAAGATGGGAAGACGTCATCGATCAGGAGCCAGAGCACAATGCTGGTTTTCTCTTCCGAGTGAAGTCAGCTTTGTGTCCCCTCTCCCACATCCCTCTGTATCGCTCTCTCTTTCCTCCCTCTCTTCCATTTGGATACAGTGCAAGACTTTATGCTCTTGGTACTTCTGGGTTTGTGTGTCAGTAGTGTGTCGGACATGTGAAGAACAGCTACACAAGGGGCCCTTGGACACACGGATCATGGTAAATCTAGAGTCAACACTTTGCGTGTGACATGTATTCCAGTGACGCACAGATGTTTCCTCTTGAAAGAGAGATTTGATTCGATCAAGTGGCAGTTAAGATGCATTACCATAAAAACAGAACATCTATCGTACAGTATGAATAATTAAATTTTTGACACAAGGGATGTAAATTGTGGGATAATTTTATTTTCTGGGTTAACTTTACCTTCAGAAAGAGACTGCGATTGTTCCTCTGGAGAACACAAAGACCTCTGTAGCCAATCTATAGATTTAAATGTGTATACTTTAAATCACACTTGTGCCTGTGGAAGTCATTAACTCTCATAAGCACAGCTGCGCTTGAAGAACTTTACAAGAGTGGGAGGAGAAAAGCAAGAGAAACTTCATTGGTTTTGCTCCAGTTGCTCCGACGGCCAATTGCAGTAACAGTTGCTGGCTTCGCATGTCTCAAGTGCATTCTCTCTTTCACATGCTCTCTATCAGTTGTTCTGTAGTTATGTTCTCTGTAGCCTGTAGAATCCTCTGACCTCTTTCCCTCTCCATGCAAATATGACCCACAAAATGTCTGTGAAAGTATGACAAATGGCAAGCGAGCTGAATCTCTGCCAACAAGCTGAGTTGGTCTATCTCTCACACTCTGCTCTACCAATCTGGGTTTGTGTCCCCTTCAACCCATCTGTGGAAACACTCACATGAAACAGGACATCAGACTCATAACATGAAACTGTAGTATAGCAAAATAGAAACATTCACTTCGAAACAAATTGCACGAGATATTTAGTTTTAGAGAATGTGGGTCATATACATGTTACTGTATATAAGTGTATTTAGTCTGGTTACTTTAGATCATGTGTATAGTTTTCCCGAATATTGTTCATTTATATAGTGTTGTAATTGGTAACAATGTTGAAAACGCTGTGTCCACGCCTTTTCAGCACAAAGTTAATTAAGTTTCACTGCGTGTCTTTAGAAAATTCCCACAGTTTTAGGCGTTTGTGCTGCGGCAGGCTGTTAGTACATCTGTCTTTTTATGTTTACAGTCCCCATGCACCGAAAGTTGCGATTGTTTTTACTTCCATATTCTGACAATTTTCAGAGTGAAACGGTGAAAATTGTTGGCGTGTCTTGTGTTTTCCATTGCAATGTGATTGGATGTATTAAAACCGGCATTGCATTTTGAAATGAAACAAGCGACAGACTGACAGTTGGAGGGGAGGAGTTGACGGATGCTCTGCCTTACACCCTGTCCAGAGCCAATGAGAGAGAAAGAGAGTTACGTCAACTCCGTTGACTCGAATGGAACAGTTTTGTCATATAGCAATGGCAGTTCATGGAGACTCTCAGTAGTTCCCGGAAGTTCCTAGTAACGCATGGAGCTGCGGCAATACAGATCGATTGTGACGAAGTTTTGACCTATTTAAAGACGTAATTTAATGAATAACAAATGAAAGAAATAAAGCATTTAAAGAGAAAACATAATTCCTGGAACTATCCGAAGGCTCCATGAATCTCGTGACTCCTGAAAAATCTGAACTTCCGTTGTTGGGACTCTCTTTCTCTCAACGGCTCTTACCCTGTCTACACAGTCGCGACAAAAGCCAATAGAACCCGTTAGAACCCGTTATAATTTAACATTTTGCCCAAACAGGATGCGATAAATGCCTTGTTTTAAATTGGCCTGTCAAAATCTGAGCTCGGAGCTCACCAAATATGCCTTGGATAACATATCTGAAACTCGTGAGACAGAAATCAGGGGCAAGTTGCATAAACTGCTCAGACTAGTCATCTATTTTTTTCTTCAAGTCTGGTCATAACTTCTTTTTCAGTTAAATAAAAAGGTAGATTGGTTTAATTGAATTATGAACAGTAAGACTGAATGATCCTAGCCAATTGCTAGTCAATGAGACCATTGTTAAGACGCAGTCTTAATTCAGCGGACATGTTTATGAAACTGGATTTCAAAATCAGATTTTACTGAACAACAAGATTAAGGAATGTCATTTGACAGTATTTAGTGAGACATGTAGATACTTATATAATATAATGATCTCATTCACATGTATATTTGATATATGGACTTTGTATAATTTGCACTCTTTAAAATGCAGTTTTACAGTAGAATTAAAATGGACAATCTAATGTGAATGGTGTAGAACACATTAGACTTGAATCTACGGGATGGGAATCCCTTCAACTTAAACCATGTGTTCCTGTATTTTTGTCTCTGTATTTTACTTTAAAACTCGGGCTGAGGTATTGGTCTGTGGTCTGGAACGACCCTTGCCTTGGACAGGCTTCAGTCGGTCGCTCCCCATGAGATCTCCCAAGAAAGTCTTTCAGGGGTGGCTATTAAAAAGCTCACATAAAGACCTTCGCCTTACTCATACCACACATTGATTACAGACCTTAAAACTCGGGGCGTATAACATTTTTCTTGATGGAGTGGAGTTTCCCTCTGCGATTTTATCCTTAAGCGTGGTTCGGGTAGAAGACTGAACCGCAGATGCTGGTGGTGTTTGTTATTAAAAGACGTCATCCCTCACTGGCCGACCCTTGCTTTTGGTCTGTCCTACTTTTGAGTTTGCCCCTCCCTGACAGAGCATCTCCCCAAAGGAGTCTCTGGATCATGTGCTGAACTTCCTGCCTAGAATCAGCTCTATATTCAGCTTTCCTCCTGCATTGTGACCACAAGTGGATTTGTTTTTGTTTGTGGTATAAGGGAGGAAACGGAGGAAAGCAAACATATTGTGCTTTTGTCAGAGGTTTCCTATGTCCTCACACATGCGCACCTACAATATTAGTTGGGCATTAACGCCCCTGTTGATTAGAGTACGACTTGTTTTTAGGTGCAGAACTGACTCCATTCTGACTAGAGTTTGAGCTCAGATCTCGGCTAGATTCCAAAAATGAACTTCATTTATAGCCTGCTTTGGAACGTAGCCAAAGCCTTGACAATAGACAAAAAAAGAGTAAAAAAGATATTGTTATGCCTTCATTTATTCATTTGGCAGACGCTTTTTTATCCAAAGCGTTATTTATTCATAACTAGGGAATATCAGCCTGACCACAATAGTTGGCACTGTTGATATGTGGTGCTTGCCAAATGAACACAGGCGACATCACAATTTACATACGGCTATTATGCACTAGAAATATGTCACACATACTATGAGAGAAATGGCTTCTGAAATGAGAGAAAATGTAGGCCGTTGTTTTCCCGCATCGAGAATTGATTGGATCGTTGGAAGATGGCCATTGCTAATAAAATGGAGGCATATTTGAATGCAAGTTAGCAGTCAATCGTAGAGTGCAGTCAACTCTGCTTTCAGTTTCCTTTGTGTGTATTTTCAGATATGAAGATCCAACCTGCCATCTGCGCCAAGATCTTACTGCTAACCTTTTAGAAACATTAATGTAGACGCGATCTGCAATCTGCACTTTAATGTAGATGTCTGTGCCACAGGACAACAGACCAGACAATAAATAGGTTAAATGTCCAACAGCTAAATATTTATTTACCACAAACTGTGAATCGATAAGCAAAATCGAAAATTGATCAAATTCGATCAAAACCCAACCCTACCACACAGGAAAGGCCAGATCTGATGGATTAAAGCTCGGTGGTTAAGAGCTTGACTAGAGTCCACTGGTCACATTGAAACCACATTAAAGACGCCGCAGTGCAGTTACAGTGAAAAGCGCCTTACACAAGCAGTGTTCTGTGAAGAGTGAGTTCAGAGTCTCTAACAAGCTTTCTCGCTGATTCTTTCAAGCTGAAGAATTAAACTCAGGCTTATTAGAGTCAGACAGAAGCGGCTGCAAGGTGGTGATCCAGTCTCCCAGCAGACAGCAACCCAATTAACCTCCATTGAGACACATCACGGAGACACAGCTCGCCAGGCTCCAGGACTCTTCTCATCTGTGCCAAACACATACCTGGGTTACAATGCCCTCAGAGACGATCTTGTTTTGCTGACTCACTGGGCTTTCAATGGGCGTGAAGGTCAAATTACTTTCTTTCTTCCACACCTGTAGTACACATTGAACATAGACAAAAGGTGTGCGAAAAGCAAATGTTTGATAGATATCGCATTATGAAATCTTTCAAAGAATATTTTGCAGAACCATGAGTAAACATTGGCCAGTCCAAAAGCTTTCAATGTGTTTGCTGATACATCACAGTATATGTACAGGCTTTCTCTTTGAGAGCAAGAATGTGTACCCTTATTTTACTACCCATTTATATACTGTAGTGTTTATATTAATAACATACTTGTGTTTTAAGTCTGTCTACCCTTCTGAAAATAAACTTTAGAAATGATCACAGAAATTACTATTATGACCTATTAGCTTTTTACCATTAAAACCATCACAAAATTCCTTTTTGTATGTGTTTTGGGCATTATTCCAGTAGGTTTTAATGGTGTTCTATTATTTCCCGTCTACCACTTAACATCCCACCAATAGAACCCAACACATAAGACCATTATAGCATTCCCATTGTGACCATTAAATCTAATAGAATTTCTGTGATGGTTTCTATTGTTTTTATCCCTGCAGGGTATTACACTTTATATACGCCACGACTGTCCATGCCACATTTTAGTTGTGTTTAATGCCTTAAATAATATTTAATTATGCTTTATAATGCACCTCATAATGTCTCATGATTAATGGAAAGTACTGTTTACAAATTATAACGCTTACCAATTCATTGTTACTCTTTTTTTATAATTCTTTACAACAATTAATGTATTACAACACACATTATGAACAATTATAATGCATCATAACACTTAAAAACCCTTAATGATGCAAAATACCAAGTCATACCAGCATTTTTATTAACAGGGGATTTGTTTACACTCAGTCAGTCAATTGATATTCTTTAATCTGACTGGTCAGATTCTTGTTCTGTTCTCTCTGAATGATCGCTTCTCTGGGCGTGTTTGTTTGTTTGAGAGTAAGAGAGCGAGCTGGTCTTTGAAGGCTATACGCCTCTGTTTGTGTATGTTTAGAGTACAGGGAATGTGCTGCGTTTGTGTTTGCCAGAGCCGCATGTGGAGGTTAAACCTCTACAGCTCTCACTGTAAGGAGGGTAGAAAACATTGAGACCTACTGCAGCTCGGCACCTCCTTGCTCTTATTCTTCACTTTTTCCGTCTCTTTCTCTTATTATTTTTCAAAAATGATCGAAACCTTCAATATAAAATGTTGTTTATCTCAGCAGTACACTGGCATTAACCCTCCACTTGTTATACTCATTCTCAGATAAGAATTAGCCCGAGCCTGAATAGGGCTACACTCAGCATTACATTATAGTATCTTAACTGCATTTGCTGCATTTGATAATCTGTGCACTTAAAACTCAACTGTCAAAATAACATATGTAAAGGTTTTTCTTATAACAATAATTTATTCATGCCTTAAAATGTCTTGAATGTTACTCTACACCCCTATTTAGTATTTACACTAATCTTGAATATGCAAATGAGTCCCCGCCTCCACTCAATCACACCAGTTTGGACCATATACATACACAGATGCCCAATTTGACTGTTCCAGTGTCTGTTTATGCACACGTGAGCTGCACATTAGCAATGCAAAATGTCTTGCCGTTGATTTAAACAGGTTAGAGCATTTACAAATGCGAGTGCGAGCAGCAATCGTTTCTCAATGGTGTCGGCCTATTCAATGGTCAATACTTAGTGGTTTAAAATGATAAATTATAAAAAAAGACATAAATCACAACATTAAAAATTCATTGGCAACCACGAATTGGCAATCTATTTCATAAACTGTACAGTATAGCCTATTTTATACTGATCGCATATGTAGCCTTATTGCATGCTGTGTCTTAGAAAAGAGCATTTCCTGAGAAAGTTTGTGCCTCTTCTTCTCTAGGTGTTTCAGGACCTGGGAGTGTGTGTCCTGTCTGGGGCATCGGAGGGGTATAACGTTTGTCTGTTCGCTTATGGGCAGACAGGCTCAGGGAAAACCTACACCATGATGGGCACTCCAGTAAGTAACACTACTATTGTGAAATGTCAGTGTTGTCATTGGTAGTATTATTTTAACCTTAGTATTATAAATATGGTGTGTCCTATACTGTATCTTCACAGGATTCCATGGGGCTGACTCCAAGAATCTGTCAAGTAAGTTGCTGGTTTTAATAACATTTTCACTGCTTTGTCACATTGACTGCTTACATTTATCATAGATACGTTTGAAAGATGAGATTGTTTTCCTGTTCAGGGCCTTTTCACGTCTGTAGATGACGCCGCTGATGGACCAAGCTGTAGAGTTGAAATTAGGTGACAGGGAATCCCTTTGTCTTTTTCCCTTTTGCAACGGCCTGTTTTAAGAATTAAGCAATTCCTATAAGAGACAGCAAACAAACCCTCTTGTTTTCCTTCACAGCTTTTTAGAGATCTATAATGAGCGTGTACGCGATTTGCTGAGAGGTGTGGAGCAGAAGAAGCCAGCACCCCTGAGGGTTCGAGAACACCCGGAGAAAGGGCCCTATGTGCAAGGTGAGCATTCAGCAAACGGGGATTTAAAACGTTCTTTAAACCAGATCTTTGTAGAAAGAACAAAACAATAAGACTCACCAATGAATTCAATGTACCTTGTGTAACCCACGCTTATGAAAACATTGTTCTATGAAGAAAAACTCAATGTGTTAAAAGGCTTTGATGAATGGTTATGTATTTTTATTTAAGAGTTTATTGTGTACCTTAGGTATTAATTCCTGTCTGTTTGCATTTGTAACTCAATTCCCACCACAGCTTTGAGTATGATCAGCTTGAGGGACTGGATCTGGCCCTAGTCTATCCTTCCCTGAGTCTGCTTCTATTTTGTCCTTTTCTCTCTTGCCTGTTTTCATGTCTCTCTCTCTCCTTTCTTGTCCAACATCCAGACATTGTTTGTATAAGGAGAAAGCCCAGTGCAGCAAAGGAAGTGACCCAACTTCCATGTGGCTGCAAGGAGCCCAGTGGAGTACACAAACATTTTGTAGTAATCAAGACTTGTCACACATGTACTGTACATTACAAAATGTATATGTATAGTAGGACACACTTCAAAATATATCATCTTGTTTTTCATCCTTGCCATTTTTGCAAGAACATTTAGTAAGGCTTTATCAGTTAAACTAAGTTTGTCTTAATATTTAGTTACTCGAAATATTGGAGTATATTTGGAACAACTAGATTTCACTGTTAAATCTGTTGTTATGTAACAAACTCATTTAAAAAGGGTGCTTGCAGTCACCTTGTAGTCAATCATTTTCTTTTCCTACTCAATTGAGGTCTGTTCCACGATTAATCGCGATTAATCGCATCCAGAATAACAGTTTGGTTTACATAATATATGTCTGTGCACTGTGCATATTTATTTTGTAGTTATTAACACATACATGTACAAATATCAATATATATATAAACATTTACAAAGTGTTATATTTGACCTAAATACAGTATATAAACGTATGTGTTTATAAACACAAAATAATATGGTCAGACATATATTAGGTAAACTGTTTTATTCTGGATGCGATTAATCCCAAATTGAGTTCAAAGAGAAAATACCCAATTCTTTTCCTTTGAAACCTTAAAATAGCTTAAATGTTTAAAGATGCAAACTAGTCCCAGCCTCCTTTCAGTCACACCAGCTTGGGCTGCTCAATCCATCCGTTCAACATGAGTGACATGATTGGTTACATGTTTGTGACATAAAATGTATTGTAATGTATCATGAAGAATAGTATCTGTGATTATCTTGGAAAAGATGATGACACTATCTGAATGTCTGTCCCAGGTCTCTCTCAGCATGTAGCGAACGACTACAAACAAGCGGTGGATCTGTTAGAGGAGGGCATCGCCAATCGCATCACAGCCGCTACACATGTTCATGACGCTAGCAGTAGATCTCATGCCATCTTTACCATCCAATACACACAGGTTGGATTCACACCTCATCTCCATAACACCATCACATCATTCCCGTCATTGTATGAAACTCATTTGGTCCAAATGACTGCCGGTTATTATTCGTTTGTTTGAATTTCCAAGTACCTAAAAGACTCATTTCTACAATTTATTTTTGTAGGCTATTCTTGAAAATAATCTGCCTTCAGAAATAGTAAGCAAGATCAACCTGGTGGACTTGGCTGGCAGGTTAGTGTACTTGAACCGATCAAGGGAACTTCGTTTATACCTCAGAACTTACGCTTTGTACTGACAAAAAGAAGCCATGAAACATGATCAAGTTGCCCCCTTGCTGATCACTAGATCACTAGAAAGCAAGCACATTGGTAAACAAGTGAAGGTCTCACACTACCCACATTCCTCTCTCTGTTTTGTGTAAGTGAGCGAGCAGACCCTCGCTACTGCCGAGACAGAATAACAGAAGGAGCCAACATCAACAAATCTCTCGTCACGCTTGGCATTGTCATCTCTGCTCTCGGTAGGCACTGGCCATCTTAACTTTTAATGTCCTCTCCTCTTTGTCATCTCGATTCACTCTATTTGTCTTTCTTACCACCGGCAGCTCAGAACTCTCAGATGTTCAGCAGCAGTCAGAGCATTAACAGTGTGATCAGTGAGGGTGACGGGAGCACCGTGGGCAGCCAGTCCAGCTCTCTGTCAGGCAGCGGACGCAGACATTGCTTCATCCCATACAGGGACTCCGTCCTCACCTGGCTTCTCAAAGATAGTCTGGGCGGCAACTCCAAGACCATCATGATTGCAAGTTAGTCATTCAATATATAAGTAATTTTATCCACTGCAACCCTGATAGTCATTTGTGGTTTTGATAAATATCGATAGATAATAAGTATTGATAGATAAAAGTACATTTTCACACTTTTGTCCGATAGTTTAAAAACAGCCAACGATCAGGGCTGATACAGCCTTTCCATCAAAAGAGGACAGGAAATTAGTCCTTATAAGAATTAACAACGTTCAGAAAGTTAAGAAATATTCACTTCATATTCAGAATAGGCAGATAACGCTCTGAATAATCTTTAGTCTTGGTGCATCTCTAGTATACGTAGACATACACAGCATGTCACTTTAGTAAGGCGTTCTGCCGAATGCTTTAATTCCAATTGTTCCCATCGTTTTCCCCCAGCCGTCTCACCATCCAGCAGCAGCTACAGCGAGACTCTGAGCACCCTCCGCTATGCAGCTCACGCCAGAAACATTGTCAACAAGCCAAGAGTCAATGAGGTGTGTCCAGATGCATCTGTATGTTTTGCTGGACCACCAATAACTGATAAGAAAAGCCTGTGGTGTTTCCACAGAATGAAATTTGAAGACAATATTGGCTTGTTTTACTTTAGGACGCCAATGTGAGGCTAATCCGAGAACTACGAGAAGAAATCGATCGTCTGAAGAGTATGTTGCTCAGTTTCGAAGTGGTACGAAAATGCCTTTTTACACAAGTTCTGCTTATTGTACAGACAAACGTAGTACATTTGTCTTGACCGGCTGCCTTTGCCCTTTACAGCAGAGGAATTCCAGTCCATCGCTCAGTGATGAGAGAGAAGGAAGCCTGTCTGATATAGTCCTCCAGAATGAACTGAAGGTTCTTAGATGTTTTCTCCTAACGCATAATATACGTTTTTCATTTGGCGAGTTACCCAGTCAATCGTGTTTGCTCTGCAGGTGGAGCAGTTGACTAAGGACTGGTCTGACAATTGGCATGATAAGCGAGCCTTGCAGGAGCGCTACAGTGTGGACATTAACCAGGATAAAGTTGGAGTCCTTATCCACACTCTCCTGCCCCACCTCATCGCTCTGGAGCCAGATGTCCTCAGCACGGGAGTCACCATCTATCATCTTCGGGTACGGCTTGACAGCAGCTTGCTTGCTTTTCCCCGTCACGGCAATCTACTCTTTAGCTCGTCTGTCTCTAAAATAGTTTTCTCTAAAGTCTCTTTTGGGTCATTAACTGTTTCTTTTTCTTTCCCTACAATAGATTCTTCCTTTGTTTCTCTTCTGTCTTTTCTCCTTCTGTTCTGTGTGCTAAACTCTTGAGCCACTTCTCACAAGAAGGTAAAACAGTCCAGAGCTTTGATAAAGTGGTGTAGTTGCTCAGTTTTTCCTCCACTTTCCTTATCGCTTTTTTTCTTTCGTACTTTTATGTGACTACACATATTGTGAGAGTTAGTGGCGTTGATGTAAATCTGCGCTCTGAGGTTAATGCTGCTCAAGAAAAGCTCCGTGCAGTTTCTTGCCTTTAAAATTTAAAGCAACCTGGACTCATAATGTGTCTGGACTTACATTAGCATGCTTTCAATACTTATAACAAACAGATGAACGATTTCCCCCATAACTTTGTGTGAACAGAGCTCGAATGTACTGCAAACAAACAACATTTAAGAGATATATAAGAGATCGGTGCAGATTTTGTTTTGGACATTCCCTTCCTTGAACTTGGTTTAATGTTTGTTTCTTTTTTGGTGCTACAGGAAGGTGTAACAAGAATCGGTCCTCAGGGTGACGGTCTGGAAGAGCCACACATAGGTATCTCATATTCATCTCAATATGTTGATAGTCCAGAATAGCAATACATTCGGATAAAGTGGAAAGCATGGATTTACTTCTCTACCCTTCAGGCTTGCCAGAAGGATGCGCATGTGAGATTGAGAATCACGGTGGGGTGGTGACTCTGAAGCCTGTTCCAAGGAATATATGTATGGTCAGTGCGAGCGAGGTCACTGAGCCTTGCAGACTTGCACAAGGTATATGTGCACTAAAAACATGTTACACTCCTCTAGAAACAATGTATTGTATTTAGCTGGGTATATGTTGTGTGACTATCCTGATATATAACCGATCTGCCCCAAGGTGCGGTGATCACCTTAGGAAGGCTTCACAAGTTCAGGTTCAACCATCCCGCAGAGGCAGCTGTTTTGAGGAAGAGGAGACGGGTAAAGACCACACATTTATCCAAAATGTCACATATATTTACACGTTATTTTATAGCTGTGCCAGCAAATGTCTTTGCTGCTTTTAGTTGTCTGTTTGATTAACTCTTTCGTCGCCAGCAAGCATAAGCATTTTTTATCGTTTTGACAAAACTTTCAAAGCCCTCGGAATATTTTCTTCTGTGAATATATGAACATACAATATATCAAATGAGAGAACAGAGCCTCTTCTTTTAAACAAAACAATTTATCTTTAATGTTTTACTTTTTCAAAAGATGTATAGCAGCACCCCCTACTGTATAACCAAGTATATCCACGGACAGCTGGAAAAAAAAGTCTCCTTGTAAACAACAGTAAAACTGTAAAAAATAGTTAATACACAACACTGCTTGAACTTCAGATATGATATATATATATATATATATATATATATATATATATATATATATATAAGATGCTGGTATCAATAAAGTGCATTTTAAGAAAAATTATGATACATTTAGGCATGTTAGCTTGATTGCATTTGCAAGAACTGTTAAATGGAAATTAGAATACAACTGAAGTTGTCTTGCTTTAGAAAAACTACAATGCTGAATACAAATTATTTTGTAACACATTTTCTTAAAAAAGCATAATTGCTTGTTGTGGAATATTACTGCTTCCTTGAAAGGCCAATACACACTTATCCACCAAACACAATCATTCACATTTGTTGTATCCGTGTGAGACCCCTGTTGGTGTTTGTTGGATCAGTGTGAAGAAAACTTTCTTGTTGCTTGTTTGCCTTAAGCCACTTATAATTTTGTGGTCTTTGCAGAACAGTGAAGGAGGTTTGATTTCTACACAGGTCAACCTGCTAACTTCTGAATCCAGGTAAATGTGTTGTTGTTTATTCAAGAACTGTACATATAGAACGATGAAAGGTTTCCTGGTAAAAAGCTTTAATGAGCCCTCTTAGGAAATCGTTTTTTGTTTATGGAGTTTACTAGGTGTTGCTTGGATACTTAAGGGAGCACATAAACAACAAAAGAAACGATAGATGAAAGTAAATGAGTGTGTTTACCTTGACACACTGTTTTGGTATATTGGTATATTTTGGTATATTGTTTTTGGTGTGCTAGTGTCTCATCCTCGGTATGTTGTTGTGTACTCAGGGTGGCAGGTTGTCCTGAGAATGGCAAGGAGCCAACCCCCAGACAGCGTCTAGAGGAGCAGCAGTGGTATATACAGTGTCTCCGAGAAGAGATTCAGTTGGAACAGAAAAGAGCAGAAAGAGATCTAAACGGAGAGCAGGTCCGACTCCAACAACAACACAATGACAGTAAGTAAAGATTGTCAAACTGAGTCTGGATTCTTTGCTGTATTACATGTGCTAAAATAATTGAATGCTTAATTTTTATCTTGAGGAAAAGGTTGGAGATAATATACCTAGCCTTAAAGGTGCTTTGTGGAATTTTTTGGAGGATGTATTGACATAAATGCCATTTAATATATGTACATAACTATGTCTTCAAAGGTGTATAAACACCTTAAATAACGAAGCATTATGTTTTTATTACCTTAGAATGAGCTGTTTCTATTCCCCTTACATTGAATCGCCATGTAGTTCTACAGTAGCCCTAAACGAACAAACTGCTCGACGTTTCGTAAATATGTTGTCTCCTTTGGCAAAGAAGCAAAATTGGCTGTGTCAGCCATAGTGCTTCACAAGAGAGGGGTGGAGTGAGCCGCGATTGCAATTCACAAACCCGACTGCTAGACATCGTAAATTTCATAGACTGGACCTTTAATCAAAAACTTGTTTTAAATGAAATATTCAAGATCTATTATATTTGACATCTTTGCATTTTGGATGTTTTCTATTCAACATAAAACAAATAATATTTTAAAAACCTACAATGACTACTGTATTCCTCCTAACAGTTATTTTTATTTCACAACATGCTCTTATCTCTGTATCTCTTCTGTACTTGAAGTCCAGCAGTGGATCTTACAAGAAAAGCAACGACTTGCAGTCCACAGAGAGACAGCAACACTGGAGTCAGGGGTTCAGACAGATCTCAATCTTCTTCCTCCATTGACTGGTTTATCACGAGCGGAGGAAAGCAGCGCTGAAGCAGTTCCACTGTCATTCTTGATGGGTGACAGGAAAAGGGTGGTGCAGGAGGAACTACTGAAACATCATGCTTTGCGCAGAGCTGAGAACCGCGTGAAACGCAAGAGGTTGCGATATCAACTGGCGAAGATTGCAAGAAAGCGCCATCTGTTGGAGGCAAAGCGAGAACTACAGAGACTGGAAAATGAGCTTTTAAAAGGAGGCGATGAAGCTTCATCTCCAGAACTAGGGTACACCTCAAGGTCCAGGGGACGTTCGATGACTTTGCGAAGACATTCCTTTTCGGCTGATTTGCTGTCACGGCTTTATCCTCAACACACTCCTATCTTCAGGTAGATTTAAATCATTTGAATCACGGATCATTGTGGGTGTTTTGGTGAACATTACACTGTAAAATTTGTGAATGAATAATATAATTGCTGTTTAAGATATAAAGCATTTTTCTTTTTTTCCCTATATAGCCATTTTCTTAAAAGGAGTAGATCATCTGAGCTTACAGCATTTTTCAATGGCTTTGCTCGCACCACTAAATGGGTCTCTGATGAATGTCTCCTAGACCAAAAGATTATAAGGCGCTCAAATACGATGCCCTCAAGATACCAAGGATCCTCAAATTGGCAAAGTTTCTCAGTGACCCCAAGTTCTCCAAAAGATGCTAAATTGACTGAAACCAAGACAAATGCTAGTGACAAGCTCTGTCTGGATACAAACACCCAAGCCACTAGAAAAGTATTACCAGTAATAAGACATTTAGCTACACAGAAAGTTTCGGTCAATGGAACAAAGAGTTTATCTCAAGATAATAATAAAAGTTTAGAGACCATTCGCAGAGTTTTTTCTCGCTCAGTCAGCCCTGGGATCAAGACTGCGCTGGCCAAGGTTTTCCGCAAGCCACCATCAGGGTCACATGGAAGCGTGAAATCCATGAACAAAACAATCAGCCAATCAAACAAAACTGTGAAAGAGTTTGAAGAGAACAAGAAGAGAAAATGCTCTATCAAATCAACAATGTCTTTTGAAAGCCTTGAGCAGCTTGGCTCTCTAAAATATGTGGAACAGAGGCATTGGTGTAGTAGAGAAGCTTTGACACGTACCAGCAAGAAATGGGTCGGAGTACGAAAAGAGAGTCATGTGGAGGATCCCAATGGATCTTCAGATTGTGATAGTATTTTCTCAGTGGACTCACTGTCATCTGCTTATGCTACAGCTCTGGCCGAGCAGCTTCAGCAGGAGGAATGTGATTTTAGTGAAGATGAGAGTGAAGACAGTGAGATGTCTCAGGATTCTCTTGTTATGGAAAGCAGCGGGAACCATGTTACTGCCCAACCAGTGCAGAGGCTTAAGAAAGTTTCCAGCCACTTTGGTGAATTAACAACCTTGTGCAGCTCTCAGTCAACCAGTAATAAAGTATCTGAAGAAGTACCCGCAGAGGTTTTCTGGAGCTTATATGGCAGTCCAAAGTTGAAAATGAAAAATGAGGCCAGAGTTTCAAAACTAGTGTCTGAATGTAGACCGTGCAGTGGTGCAAGTATAAGAGAGCCAGATTCAGTTCTTGCTCTTACAGATGCCTGGTCATCCACTGATGGAGTAGACAGCCCTAGAATGAGTTCAGGACACTTGGTCAAACATGATGTAAACATACCAAGAGAGAATACCAGTCTCACAAGTTCAGAGCTCTCAGACAACATAAATGTCTCAGAAGGCCAGAGCTCACCTCGCTCCGACTCTACTCAGGGTCACATTGCAACACTTGAAGAACAAAACGCATCCTTTGAGAATACCTTAATCTTTGAAAGTCATGAGAGCGATACTAGTTTTGTAGCGGAGCAGGAAGATGTTGAGATGTTGAACAATGTTAAGGAGCCAGTTACCAATTCAACACCATGCACAAATCACACAGATCCTAATGGTGTAACGGACACAAGTAAACCAACCAATGACTCAAAACTACTGGAACGCACAGTGACTAAAGAAATTATGATTCAATCTTCCAAAGATGGTGACATCTCAACAGGTATGAATACTTTACAATGCTTCCAAGCTAACTCTTGTAGAAAAGATCAAAAACGTCATCCAACATCTTGTCCAGCAAACCCTAAGCATTCTTCTCTGAAGTCAAGTCTTAGCCACGATGCAAAAGACCCAGAAGTCATGAACTCTAATGCTTGGCAGGGATTAGTAAATGGATCTCAAAATAAGATGGATAATTTTAGTAAAAGTGAAGAGAATGTTAAATTAGGCTGTGACAATAGGGATACCTTTGAGAAAAGTCAGAAAGAAAGTCATTGCTTTCACCCTAAGCAAAGCACTGAAATCGCTAACAAAGAAGTAACCAAAGATTCAGCATTGACAAACAAACAATCTTATAAGCATGATGAAAAAATGACTGGCTTTGATGGAGATAATGAACAACTGGGGGTGCAGTTAGGAAATTATATAGTTGTTGCAACATGTCAAATAAATGAAGACTCTTCAGATCTCTATATAGGAAATATGAAGCTGACAAAGAAATGTGATGTAGATGTTTTAGATACTATGCCAGCACTAATAAATATGGAGCATGAACAATCTGCTTGTTTAGTTGTCAACAGTTCTGCTTGTTCAGTCATCAATGACAAATCATTAAAGCTGTCCCCTGTGGAAAATTTGCACTCAGCTGACAAGACAGAAAACTCTGATCAAGAGCTGAAAAAGAAAATAGAAACTGCCCCCAAGAGTGATGCTCTCAAGACTGTAATAAATAGACATCAAAGCACTATTTCTAGAGATGGTAACAATACATGTGATAGTGGATTGACAGTGTCAGATTCTGGAAATTTCAGTGAGAACAACATGGAGGACAAAAACGATGCCATTCAGATTATGGAAAGGATGTTTTATAACAAATATCTTCAAATGAGTGACTCTGCTGTTAATGATAAAATATCAGAGGTGGTGAAAGGACATTTTTCAGTTTCTCCGAGGAAGAACCTTGAAGAAGATCACAAGTCAGACACAACCAAAGAAAACATTTCTTCAGATCAACTGGATGATCTGACGTCCAAGAAAAACTCATTTGGATTTGAATACAATCAAGCTCATCTTTTTAAAGGCAACAGCTTGCAGGCAAAACCAGAGGTGCCTACGGACAGCACTCCAGAGAATTCTGAAAACTGTGGTGTACAAATAAAATCAAGACATGCTATGACTATGCAGAATCCAACAATATTGAACGCAGTGGAAAGAAAGAGCACAGAAAGAGCTGAACAAGAAGGTCCAGATGGTTCATATACTGGCAATAACATGTCTTCAGTGGAATATTGCGCCATTAAAGCACCAAGCACAGATGGAAAAAACACGGATGTTTCAAACACTGTTCAACAGAAAGATTTCACCAGTACTGTTGTTATTGAGAATGGCAAAGTGACAGTATTAAATCACTTCATTCCCTGTATGTATACACAAGTTACTCCATCCCTTAAACAAACACACAGATTGGATGAAATCAGGAAGGTTGAGCAGCATTGTGCTCAGATAGTCAACAACACAACAAAAAGTGTGTTGACCCCAAGAAAAATCCAAGACCATAATTTTGACTTTAAACTGCTTAGACATTTAAAGCTTTTCAATGAAACTTGTGTAGAAATCTTAATGCCGTCTAGTAAAAGCAATATTCCTCAGGTGTCACTACCTGCTGAAGAGATGGTGAACAGTACTAACTCTGTTGAACTTTCTGAAGAGACAGACTGTGATATAATTCAAGTTACTGAGAGCAGTGCTGCAATGTTACCTAATGATAAGTCAGAGGACCAAATTAAAAAGGAAAATAGACATTTATCCAAGGCTCTAATTATGGATCAGTTCCACTCAGCTGCTAATGATAAATACTGTGCTCTTGAAGCTCAACCTTTAAGCAAGCTTGCATTTTATGAATTTGGTCCAGGACGCCTTGGAAAGTATCAGAGTTCTGTGAGCCAAGATAAAGCAGATACTAAACATCTCTTAGGAAACTCAAACATTTCTATTGGTTGTAGTTGTGAAAAGAGCCGAGAAGGATTTGTGGGGCAGATATGTCACAGTTATACCTCTGATGATTTAAGAGAAGATGCCATTGTTTCAGATTTCAGTCGGAAGCAACAGATCCATAGTTCCTCACAGTCACAGAGGTCACAGATGGACAATGTGCTAGAAACCTGTGATACTGGAAACATTCCACAGGTTTTTTTGGAAAATCACTCATTCTGCACAAGTAATCATTTAGAAACTATGAGTATATCTCAACATAACAATGACTGCATCAAGGGACCACAGAGTTGCATTAACCAACACATTGAAAATGAGTCATCTGCACCTAAAAATCACCAAAAATCAGCTGAGTCTGATAAAACTATGGTCAAGCCTTCAACATCTCCTCAAGTAGATCACAACACAAAGCAGTCTTCTTACAGTCAAAACCGAAAGGAGCAATATAATAATGGTTTGATATCTAAAAACAAAGAACATTCCACAACACTGGATGCTACGAAACATGTTGATGGCAATCGTAATGATGATGACCAGAGAGAGAAGCCAAAGCGATACAGAAAAGCCCACTTTAAGGCACCTCCAAGTTCATCCACTGATTCTACACCTGATTTATCCTTAGATGAAAGTAACCCATCAAAAGTGCATGTGACAATTGAGGGCCATCGTACCAAACCAAGTTCACAGGCCCCTATCAGACAAAATCCTATTGTTCACTGTAGACTCATAAATCCTCCACTTGATGAGAAAAGTGTTTCTTCTCCTACAGCAGTTTGTCCAAGATCATCAACACAAACAGGAAATCACACCAAGAAGCTCAGCACTGTTGATACTATTGCAATTCAGGGTGTGCATGGCTCCACTGAACAACTTCAAAAAGTTATTGACTCAAAGGATGATCTAGACATTCAAATTTGGAGAAAAGCTTTATCTAAAGATACTTCCAAAAGTGTTTTGAAAGACCTTGAGAATGCAGTTTCACACGCTAGAGATTCTGCAATGCATTTTGTCTCTAGTGATATCAACCCATTTATTCATACGAGGACGGATTTGAACAGAGCAGCCCACAAAAGCCAAGCCTTTGGAAGTGATGCCAATATATCCTGCAAACACTCTCCCCTCAGTACTTCTAACAGGAATATAATAAGATGCTGTAGTGTGGACAATGGCTTGAATATTCATAACTCTCCATTTAGTTCCCATTTAAGCTCTTATGCGAATCATAAAGAACTCTCTAGCACATTAAGTAGTGATGACTGGTCTAGAGATCAAATTTCTTCGGAGCCTTTGCTCAAGACACCTTCCTATTCCACTAGTGCTTCAAATAAACAGATCATAACCACTTCTTACAAATGCATCTCAGAGGAATTACGCCATAGTTCAGGTCAGGTAGATGAAATAGTTCTGGTCTGTTCTTCAGAGTATGAATCTCAGAACAACAGGCATTCCAGTCCAAGCAAGTGTGATCATGGTACACAAACTGTTGGGGTTGACCTTACAAAAAAGAATCATCACAGACGAAGCAACACTCAGACACCAGTGTCTAAATCAGGGAATGGAGCCCCAACCACATGGTCAAGTCTTCAGAACATGTCTGAACATCTCTCTGATTTGATATACAACACCTCTGATCTTCTGGAGAACATACAATGTATGCGAACAGGGGACAGATCACCAAAATTTGAGCAGCCTGAAAGTACTTTTAAAGTTTCAACTCTTAATTCTGGCAGTAAGTACAAGAGAGATGGTTGCACACAGACTTCAATGGACATTGGGATCAAGACGGAGACGACTTCAGTGTCAAAGAATGCTCATGAGGTTAATGTTATTGTTAAAGTGAATGGCTCAGAAATTTGTAATGTGTCTCAGCTGGATGGTGTCACCAAGAAAGAACCAGACTTTGAAAGAATAAGAAGCCTCCCTGACCTACGTCCCAAAGAGAGCTCAAAGGCAGCAGACAGTCAGAATGTTCTAGTTACTGCCTCAAAGGTTTATTCATTGGATACGGTTGTTCCAGATCAGAATTCCCCCATATTGGAAGCGCTGGAAGTGAACGTAGCAAGTAATTTGTTCAGTAAATCTTCATCCAGTTACCTTGGAGGCAAACAATCCCCATCCATGAAGGAAGAGAAATATCAGACTTGTCAAAGAAACATAGATTTAAGGAATTGCTGTAATAAAAAGCCTATGCTCATGGATCGTGCATCCTCACCTATCCTTACTGTCAAGGCTGCAAGATATGGCCAACGAAGTCCAATAAATACCCAGCGTTTAACCAACAGTGACACAACGGAGATACAAAATGATACAGAAAATCGATACTCTGATGAATACAAAATGCAATTTAAAGAACACGAAATGCTTCACAACCAAAATAATACAGTATTACATCAAGAGAATCATTGTATCCTTCGTACAAAAAATACAAAACAAATACCTGAGGGTATACCGCTGTCATCAGTGACCCCTGAAAACCTAAGAGACGTCGGTTGTCCAAATTTGGATGGATGTAAAGAAAACTCAATAAAATGCATGTCTGGTTCTACATCTCAGTTTCAAAGAAAATACCTTTCCCCAACAAGTTGCGCTGGTATGCAAACTTTATCGTCCTTTGTTAAGTATAAACAAGAAATCCCAAACAGATTTAATGCGTCATCTTATAACGGAGGATTAACTTATAGTAGCTGTATTCTAGAACAAGATCACAGATCACCGCAACACCAGGAAGATGATGTGATGTCTCTAGTGGCAAGTGAGTGCAACACAGATATCCTGGTTAGCATGAATCCTCTGACAGAAACCCGCCTACTTAAAGAACATCAACGGATCCCTGATGATCTGCCTATGCACAACAAATTTACTAACTGGTCCGGCATCAACCAGCAGCCATCATCACTGCTCAATAAAACAAACAGAGCATCTGGACAACACTTCACAACATGCAGTGCCAACTACCTGCAGATGATAGAGTCACAAAGACCAGAGCCTTTGGAGGAGACTGACAGGAGGACGAGAGAAATTGAGAAGCTAAGGAAAGAGCGTGAGCAGGTTTTAGCATCTGTGCATCTGGTTTCGAGTCCTCCTCAGCTGACTGTTAAACTCACAGAGGCCAAGTTGCACTATGGCCAAGGAGAAACAGACACTCTGCTTAAAATCTTCAAGTCTGGTTTTAAAGAAGTACCCACAGCCTGTAGCAAACAAGAGCTTTTTAACAGGTCTGTATATTTGATTACAAATAATTTTGTTTGTCACCATCAATAGAGCTAGAAGAAATGCTGTTAAATTTGTATGAATTAAATTCTAATCTATCATTAGGCACAGGAGGAGCATTGAAAGTCTAAGAAAAGAAAGAGAAGTTCGGATCCAAATGTGCCGGCGACCTCGAAGCCTCAGTCCCGGAGCCCGGATCCCAGTCAGTCATGAGCGGGAACAGTCTCCGAGAATTTCAGACATGCCAAGCAGAAGAAGGGAATATCTGCAGCATCTCCGCCAAGAAATAGTGGAAACCAGCAGGTGATTTTGAAACTTACCAAGTAATTCAACATTTTATGGGTATACACTTACCCAAATGTCCTCCCTCAGAGTTCCTGATCCACCAAGGCGAGAAGGTCAGTGTCCATCTGATATTGAGATTCTATTACGTGACTACAGCCGAGCCCGTGATGAAGCGAGAGCAGAGATTGCATGTGCACGTCACAGACTCCGCGAGAGGACGGAGCAAGAAAAGAGACGACTACAGCAGCAAGCACTCTTACAGGTGGTTAAGGTACGTGTCACATGTGTCCTGTTATGATTTCTTTAAGAATAAGTTTAATTTGTTCTGTCTTTTGTTTCTTGTCTCACTGCAGAATGACCTGAGATTTCGCACACGCACTAGTAACAGTACATTATGCACTGGTTCAAACTTAAGTCTTTCCTCTGGACCCACTTCTGGCTACCACAGCAGTAATGCTGCTACACTAAAAGACAATACATCGCCAACAATACAGGTGAGAAACAAAATCAAAAAGCGTGCATCTATGCTATTATATTTTGTATGTTTTATTCTTTTTTTCACCTTCTTTCTCCTTGTCCATCAGATAAATGGTGTCTCAGAATTGAAAGTGAGGACTCGACCACCGGTGATTCCGTTACAGACTTCAAAAGCCCAGCGTAGATGGCTGTCAGTTCAGGGTGAGCAGTAAAACTTTAAAGGGGACCTACTGCATCATTCTTTAAAAATATTTGATATGTTTTCAGGGTCCACAGAATCTGTCTGTGAAGTTTCGGTTCAAAATACACCCCAGATATATTGTATAACATTTTTCATTGTAAACATAGTACCGTGCTCTATGTCAATTTTTGAATTTTGTGTCTTTAAAAATGTGAAGGTCACATATGCGTCTATTTATGTGACTTCGACTTGTTCAAAAAATTCAAACGAATTGTCCTATAAGACTCTTGAGGTTTTATTTAAAAGAGGGTCGGTGGATTTTATCATTTTGGGGCAGGTATGTTGCACACTTCCTGAGAAGTGAAGTGAAAGTAATTAGATTGCCCACTGGTGGCTGGCTGCATTATAGGTCATAAAGCTCACGATATTAATGTAAAGGAATGTGATTCACAATCCAATTGCTGTTCAAATATATTTTGTCAAATATATGAAACATTTATTTTTTATAACATTTATGTCATTTTTGCATTTTTTTATCATGCTGATATTTGTTCAATAATTTTGTTTTCTTCAATGGTTTGATTTTAGTTATTTATAAAAGGGGCATGGTAACATGATTTCTTAGTTTATGATTAAGTCATTGGGGAATAATCGCGGCATTTTGATACCGAGGATCCACCTCACATTGACTGCGTAGACTCTGGTTCCAAACGATTTCATCACCATATTTCTGACATTTTGGCTTCATTTTATGTAGGCCAACACTGCCAACGCACATGTTCAAACACCACGTAAAAGTGAATTTAGCATAATAGGTCCCCTTTAAAACCGACAACCCAAAGACTGTGTTCTGAATCCATTTCTTTAAAAATTAATTCTAGATGTCAGCCAGGAGTCATTTGCCAATGGATACGAGTCCTTCTCCACTCCATCATCTCCTCCTTGTGCTCGACAGCGAACCCTCTCCTTTGGATCTCCTTCGTCTTTATCAACTTCATATCAAGATATTGCTGACTGCACTCTTGCCAGTGCTATCTCAGAGGTACACTATTGCTGCGTACAGTTCAACATGTATAAGTGTGTACATGCTTAAAGACTTGTTTGTCTGATATATTTCAGATATATTTGGCATCTGCTGGTGATGTGAAGAATCTGTTGGCAGGAAAGGCAACCGCTGGTTGGAGGTAAAGTGATATGCATTTATATAGTGGGTATGCTAATGGTTCCAAAAACCTCTTACCGACTTATGCCCTCATGTATCATTTCTGATCAGGCACCAGGGTGTGGAAAGAGGTGTTCAGGTCTTTCATAAGCCTTATGCTAGGACCACAGCACATGGGTTTCTCGGAGCAGCAGAACTGGAAAGACCTCTGGACAGTCTGTGGTATACGGTTCGAGATCACTCAAAGGCTCACTTGTACCATGAGTCTGTTAAATCTGCCTGGACACGACCACTGGATGAACACAACCAACTAGGTAAGACACTGAGGATATGTTTATAACCTCATCACTAGCTGTAAAAAAACGTCTTGGTTACGACTGTCACCTCTGTTCCCTGTTGTGTCGAGACAGAATGGGGTTTGAACTTGAGAACTTATCATCTCTGATTGTACACTTAAAAGGCCAATGAACGTTGGCGAATGGCATGGCATGCCAGTCTCTGCCCTGTGCATACAGGTATAAAAGGAAGATGGCGTGCCCATTCATTCACATGAGAGGCATCTCCCGGTCGCTACAGCTGACGGCGAAGCATTGTGGCATGAAGGACACAACGTCGAGAGATGATCAGAAAGGGAACGTCTTGGTTAACCTCTACGTCCAACTGTAACCTCTGTTCCCTGATGGAGGAAACAGTGTGGGGTACCTACACGAAACACCACGATGCTGTGCCGCGTCACAACATCCAGCTGAGTGTGTCACAAGTGAGCGTGGCATGGATATGTGGCATCCAAGGGAGCAGAGGCGAGACATGTCTGACAACACGTGACACCTTGGTCCGTTACCAAAACGCCCTGGGGAATTCGAACACAAGAGGATGAGTCTGCTGCTCTGCGTCGTAGGATCCATCTCATAGATCTTCCTTTTATACCCGTATGCACAGGTGGAGACTGGCATGCCATGCCATTCATTGGCCTTTTAAAAGTACAATCAGAGATGAGGTTTTCAAGTTCAAACCCCATTCTGTCTCAACACGACGTTGAGAGACAGACAGAAAGGGAACTATTGTTAACTTGCATTTATCAAATTTAATTTATATCTGTGTATCCATTTCTGTCTCTTTCTGTAGTCTACCTGCTGATGGACACATCCAATTGCCAGCTTAAACTGCCCCGGGACTTCTGCTGCCTTAGTACAGAATCTAAACAGGTATTCTGTGTACTCTTCTCTTTGTGACTGACTTCATCCAAAAAACACTTTATACGTTTAGAGATTTGCATGAAATATATTTTGCTTGCAATGTAAAGGCGTTATATGTTACACATGCAAAATGTGTCATTTCAATCATGCAGCTTTTTACCCAACAAACCATTAGCTGCTCATGTGATGTCACACCCTCATTTTATTCAATCTTCTTTCCTTAGGATGATTTGTGGGTGTTGGCAATGCAGTCTGTATTTGAGGAGACACTACCACGTCCCAGCGTGGATACTGTACGTGGAGAGATGCTCCCCAGCGCATGGATCTTTCAACCCAGTCAGCGTAATGGTCAAGAAATTGTTACTGTCATCTACTTGCTTCAGGTAAGCTTGAACCTCGTTCAAGTCTATGACTTGAAATGACTTGAAATTAATTCCAGATTTTCTTCATCATCTATCTTTATCTGTAGGTTGATTTGGGAACCCCGTCCTTAGCTCCCAGACTGCTGAATACAGTGTCTAGGAAACAAGCAACTGTCATAGCAGACCTTGATTCTTTCTTCTCTTTGTGACATGTAACATGTCATTATGAAATCAGGTTACACAAGCACTTACACCTAAAACCATGAACGTTTTGCTAAACATGCACTTCATTTTTTTGTACATGACTTGATTATTTTTTACATAGCACTGATAATTTTATTACCCGTTTATTGTGTAAGAATTTATTTGCCACTTTGGTAAAAAAACATTGTTTTGAAGTTGTTATTAGGTATCCGGGTTTCACCCTACTGTGCCAAAATATTATTATTTAGATTGATCAGTTGTAACCCAAAAGCTATTTCTCAATTTAAGTACATATCATTATTTGATCACTTTTTCATATACACTATGCAAAGCTCTGCTTATTAAAGGAAGGGATATTTACATAAAAATACTCCCTTCTATTACAGTATTTCTTTAATGCTTAGCATTGCCTTGTGCTAATTTCAGAAAACTTGAACTTGACACTAGCTGTAGAATCTTTTGACTGTTTATAAATCTATAATATGCAGTACAGTGCTTTTATACACAGGCACAGCACATGTCTAATTCCTTTTTCTGTAATTGACACGTTGGTTTGTAGCATCACTAGCGAATTGTTCCTTGTTTTGTGCAATTTGTGTGTAATCACTTACATAGACATGACAATTCTATATTAGGTAAGCTGGGACCATTCGACTGCAATACTATCATTGTCATTCATACGTTCAGTGTTTTTTATGTTTGAAATATCTGTATGCAAAAACTGTTTTCATATTTAATGTAGTCTACCTGCTTTAATGTAGTCTACCAAAATACAGAATTTTGTCAATATGATTCCCACAGTAGCTCTATTCATACAGCTTAAAGATGCTGTATGTTTGGATTTGCATTGATGTCATTACATTATGACTTTGTAAGCAAGAGAGCCTTTGCTCAAGAACTGTATAATGTTTGCCACTAAAAAGACAGAATGAAGGAACTGTATTTTTATCTATAATCAGATTCGTTTTTGATATACTGTAAATGTATCTAAATGTAAAATTATTTATTGTTTGATATATTTTGTTGACTGTTACTGTTTCTTCATTGCTTTTTATTACATTTATTTATGTACCAGAACATATTTTTATTAAAATATTTGAGGTTTCCATACAATTTTTTCACTCATTATTATAATGTTATACATAAGAAAGCTTTAATAACAGGTCTAACATTTATTTTTGTCATTTTTACCATTATGAACACCTGTCTGGACTGTGTGTGATTGATATAACAATAAAACAGCGTAACGCATTAGAATAGATTGGAAATCTGGAAGACTATAACACTTTTATTTTATTCTAGCTGGTTATCTAATACTTATTTATATAACTTTGATTAAACCAACACATCTAAGACTGAACAAAAAACAAACGATTGTCATGAAAACATTCTAGAACAGGGTGTCAATTATGAATCTGATCGAAACAGATTTGTATTTGAGCTTGCACATTATATTTATATGATATTTATTTGTATGATTGATATGCAATTCGCCAAGTCTGAGTGCACAGCTTCACCCGAGATGTTCAGATGTCAAAACAACTTTAGCCACGTGAGGGCGCTTCACTGTTTTACAGTAGCCCTACACAGGTGTGCTTGCTCGGTGTATCTGATAGATTCGCTTTTGTATTGTATTACTGTCGATTTATAGATGCATTCATAAACTGGCGCCATGCTCAAAACTAGTGTGAGATTTCAAGCAACACACGAAAAATACCAGAAATTCTTTCTTAGGCAAAAAAAAATACTAACCTCACTATTCTGCTTTGTATACTGTGCTAGGCTTTAAAAGACTAGTTTTGATGCACTTGTGTATTTTGTTACCTATGTTGTTATACTTGCTTCCATTGTTTCCTCATCTGTAAGTCGCTTTGGATAAAAGCGTCTGCTAAATGAATAAATGTAAATGTAGAAAAGTGAGCTGCTTACTCAGCCAACTTTAACAACTTGATGATTTACACAGAAAGTAACAATACATAAATCGAACTGACCACTACGTCGCTAATTTAAACGAGGATAAATTAGCGTCTCAGTTTCTCAATGATCGATTAGCATCAAAGTGTGATGTTTGTCCAGCACTTCTATGTTTCTGCCGGACCCGTGACCTTGCGGTAGAAGGGCGGGGGCGCGCCATTTAAAGTCAGTGACTCTTGTCAAGAATGCGCGTCCCCTGCGCTCGGGCAGCGCTTCGCTTCTGCGCTTTATTTTTAACACGTTGGGTGGGATGATGAGAATGAGCGGCGACCCTTCGCTCGGTTCCTGCCCCTTCAGCACTTCTCCCCCACCCTGACCTAGACATCAGCGCCTCTCATGGGATTGCCGTCATAGCCTTCAAATAACGGACTTTTACTATAAAGACATCGTCGGAGAAGTGTACTATTTTCTTCAGTAGCACAGGTAAGTGTTTGTGACGCATTTCTCTTGGCTTCGGGGTGTTATGTACAACGGAATTCGGTCGGCTGAAGTGTCTCTTTCGCTGTTTCTTTGTTTTAAATGAGTGTTTTTGTGGATTACAAAGTCATATTTAAAAACACACGAACCTTTATTGTTTTTGTCAACGTGTTACAGTGTTACCTGAGGTCCAGCGACCTGTTGAATGCGTTCAAATGAATGCAAGTGCAGGGTCAAAAGGCGCTCAGAGAAAGTGTAACGTTACTTAAAAACGAGGATAAAAATGCCTTTTGTCAAACAGGATAGTATGTGATCCGCAGAACCTTTGTCGTGTAGGACGGAAGATGAAACTTTTTTATAAGTATCATCCCCATAGCGTTCCCTTGAATTCTCTTGCATGCTCAATCTAATCCGTGACTTTATTCGTGATAAAAATGGCCCCTGGTTCCTCTGTCCCCTCCATTGAATAAACAAGGCAAAGCAGTTTTACTCTAGTAGTGAAAGAAAACCACTGGTCATTTGAAATAACAACACCTCACCTTATAAGGAGAACTGTCCATGGTGGGAAAACATCTACCAAAAACTTTCATAATACTGTAGTTCTTACATTTACATTTAGTCATTTAGCAGACGCTTTTATCCAAAGCGACTTACAAAGAGTTCGGGGAGCAACAAGCGATATGTCATAAAAGAGCAATAGTACATTAGGTGCTAATACAAATTACTAGTTCCAACAAAAGCTAGACCACTACCTGTTCAGAGAAAGAGAGAGGGTTGGTGTACATTAAGCTTTCTTTCATTTGTCTGTCAAGTATTCACAGAAGAAGTGGTTTTTTGAAGGTTGTGAGAGATGTGATTGACCGGACCGCTTTAGGAAGGAATTGTGAAGTATGGTATGTAATCGTTCTGTATGGTGTGTAATCGTTGAATCTTAAGGCTCGGTGGAACAGTTATTGCGAACTTTCTCACACGCGTTTGAATACACAGAACCCTCTCTGGTGCCAGAGCGCCAGCTGTTCCGGCATGGCACACATGGTGGATCATGAACTACCACACCTTAGTCTGGCCGTTCCCCTGACACATGTGAGAAATGCCCCGATGGTCCTGTTTCCTGGACAGTAGATAGCCACCCGACCCTACCAGCTTTGGTGACAGAATTTGTAAACACGCTGACACGATGATGGCAGTAATTGTGATATATTTTGTTAGTTACGCAATACACTGTCTATCTACAGTCAGAAACTACTATTTTATATGACATTCACAATTTAAACTTATTATAATGGTTGTTTTAATAAAATAGGATGTTGTTGAATAATTCGGACTCTGTGTGCGGAATGGTTCGTTTTGAAAGGAGTAGTTTACGCCACAATGCAAAAATAAGATTTGTAATACAATCTTTAAAAAGTCTGGCTCATTTCTGTGCTTTTTATGGTTCGGATGGCACATTTTTCATTCTAAACTGTGAGACAGAGGCACCACACAGAGAGAGAGAGAGCAAAAAAGTTGGGCCTCTGATGATAAGGGTTTTCTCACTGGTGGGTGGAGAATGGTTCTTTGATAACATCCCTCTGCACCGGCCTGATAGAGAGAGAGACAGAGAGAAAATGACCATCCTACCCCCCTCTTCTCCCAGACACCTGTTAGATTCTCTACTCTTCCATAGTCTCTCTCTTATCTCTCTTTACCCTGACGTTGATGCCATAGATGTAGTCCTACACAGGAGATTATCTTAATAATGTTTTTTTAAACAAATGACAGCTTTACTGTCCCACTGTACATGTACAATGACCCTTATTATGAGCCACTACAAATAGCAAGATTACAGGAGCTATAATTAATTTGGTGCAGTGCTCTCTAATGGCCCTGATATTTAATAGAGCCGAAGCGTTGGGTTGTCGGTGGCTGTTGAAGCAGTTCACTGCTGATGTGAAGCAGCCGAAAGCGTTTGCTTTTTTTTACGCTGTGGAAGATTTATTTACGCAAACAAATGTCTGCGATCACGTAGTGTGTGACGAAGTAGGAAAATTAGTGAAGGGTGCTTCACATTCTCTCTTTCAGGGGGGTTGCCCAGCCCCCCTTTGGGGGCGATAAGACTACACACGAGCAACATGCCTCACAAAGATAGAACTATCTGAGCGGCTAACCTTCACCCGCCATTCCACAGCAGCATGCGCAAAAACACACCCTCATTAAGAGTGACGGTTAGAGAACATGTGCGGAAAATGGCGGCCTTTGGCAAAGTGTATGCGAGAGGGCAAAGAGGCTGCTGTCCCTTTGAAACCTCATATCTCTATACTTTGTGATTTCAATGTTTGACCATAAATCATTATTATTATTCATCTTTTATGTTTGTCCCTGGGTTTAGCAAATATCTAACCAGTAAAAAGTTTAAGAACTGCTTGTCAACTTTGACAACACCGTAGACTATTCAATCATTTAAAAAGTAGAGTGTTTTTTTTATTTCCTCAAAATGTGGACATTTATGGTTTCAAAAGCACATCAATGATAAGCAAAGCAGTTTATCTATTAAACAAGGTTTTCATGCAGTCAGTCTGCAAAGTTTTGGATGTCATTAGATTAGATCCATTTTATCAACTTATTTTTGTTACACGTTTAAAATACTTATGAATTCTTGAGAGATCAGGCTGTATTAAATGGGCCTTAAAGGGATTGTTCACCCAAAAATGAAAATTCTTTCATGAATTATTTCCTCTCTAGTTGTTCCAAACCTGTATAGATTTCTTAGTTTGGTTGAACGCAGAGAAAGATATTTGGACAAATGCTTGTAACCAAACAGTTCAGGGACCCCATTGGTAGGAAAAATTGACCCTTTTACGTGTCTCAGCAGCGAAAGTTGTCATAGTTGGGTAAACTTCTATAGGAGTGAATGGGAGACTACAACAAATATATTTTTATTCATTCTCATTTGCTCAAATAGCAGAAGAAAATCTGAACGATAGTGTTTTACAATACTTTCAACAGAATGATGTCAAATTTCAAGTGACTTCCATAGACGCTATAAAAGAAACACCTTTGCATTAGCGTGACCTATTTCTTTGTTAATTTGATGCAAAGGTAATATAATACAACGTACAGTGTTATAAACGCACATACATTTTTGGTTGCTGATGACCGTTGAATGCGTCATCATAGGCTTGTGAGAAAGATCCATGGTAGTCAGAAGTGCCCCAGAACTGTTTGCTGTCCTACATTCTTCCAAAAATCTTCTTTTGTGCACAACAGAACAAAAAATAAATAAAGTAATGTTTCCTTCAATGGTAGTCAAGGAATCCGTTAAAGGGATCGTTCACCCAAAATTTTTTTATCATTTACACTCTTTCATGTCATTCCAGATCTGTATGACTTACTTTCTTCTTCAGAACACAAAAAATACATTTTAAATAACGTTTGTGACCAAACAATATTGACCCCCATTGGCTTCCATTTTATGGCCACAAAACCACTGAGACATTTCTCAAAATATCGTCTTCATAACGGCATGGGGACGAAACAATGTAGACAGAATTAATACGTTTGGGTGAAATATCCCTTTAGTGTCCCTATACCTTTGGGGTCACAGTATGTACAGGGTTATCTGTCTGGCTTGTATGTGACATCACAAAACATGATGCCAGACCGATGGCCTCCCGGTTACACATACAAAAATAAATCACAATGTCCTGTTGATTATGAAAAATACATAGTGACGAGGAAAAATATTTCTACTGATGTGAGAGACCGTTAAATACTCAGTTAATATCTTCTTGTTACTTTCTTATGTTTCAGATCATCCATCTCTGACATTCCACAGTCTTACATTTGTGGCGTGCCGAGGTGTCCCAACCCTCATTGCCCGGCATCTCTATGGCGACTATGAACTCCACCACAGACTTCGACAACGCTGAAATCACTCAGCAATACAGCCGCATCAACACCCGCTTTGAACTATGTGATGAAGAACTCGACAATGACAACAGCTCGGCCAGACTCTTCGAGCGCTCTCGCATTAAAGCACTTGCAGGTGGGTCATGTGACATAAAACTGAACATATGTTGCTTTTTCTTATATATACAGAGGCCTACAAATGTGCACATGCATAAAGTACACACACTCATATATGTATACAAGCAGCTGAAACCTATCCGATTCTCCCAATGCTCTCCTGTCCCCGACTAGCCAGGATCATTTACACATATTCAACATTCTTCTGTGTGACTGAGCTGGACAGCTGCCCCGCCCGTATGTGCCCATAGCTTAGATCTCTGGGATGGCTGCAATAGCTTGTCATAACTGGCACACCTGTGAGGACTCTCAGAGACTGGTTTTAAATAGCAATCTTAGCTCTTCCAAGTATTCCAGGGGTAGGGTTCGTACACCTTTTACACAGACAAATTCCAGCACATTTCAAGTACTTTCAATGTATGTGTTTACAGTATAAATACTAATCTCAATAAGTGATGATATTGTGCTAAAAAATATCCTAAAATGACATTCCCAATTTAACATCATAAACTCATTTTCGACCGAGGTTGCTTCCCCGCGGATCCCCTAGGGGGTCCTGTGTGGAACTGCAAGGGGTCTGCTAATTACGGGGTACCTACAGGCAACTTTTGTTAAAAATGTTAATATTACAACCAATGTTGTCTTTAAGCTGTGCACGTGCGGGGACTCATTGAAGCTCCCGCTTATTGCAAATTTAACCTGCGTGCAGACAAAAACATCCATTCAGGCAGAGGTATCAATAGAAGAAACGTTACATCTGCTTCATCGTCTACCTTGTGGTAAGTTCAGAGTACGCATGAAAGGAGTATAAAGTGCATTCACAGCGCTAATTTGACAGGCAAAAGACACCACACCGCTTCTGCATTGTAAACTATCGTACGTGTTTGAAATCAATGAAACGCGCACCGTGTTCGGATGGTGCACGTCAAACAAGTTGCCCCAAAAATAACACGGAGCCGTTGCATGTTGCTGCCTGATATGATGCTCTGCAGAAAACACTTGTGAATTTTCGTGTAACATGCTGATCATTGAGAAAAATAACAGAGCTCAGAATTATAAAATAGAGGTGTGTTCTTCAACACACAGATAAGCGGAAGAAAAGAATGAATTGCACTTAATAAAACGGCCTGCTTTTGCAACAGAATGCATAACATAGATCTGCACTGATTTCTTTCGCATCCAGAGACAACCTCTACCTCCAATAGAATAGTCTTTGTGCTATTGACCAGGGTCAGTCATCTAATACAAACTAAGGTTTAGGACAAGTACATTTTCCATCTCACAGTAAAATGAAAATGTATGATGCTGCAAATTCCTTAAAATAATCACACTATTTGATCACATCTATATTAACCTAAAAGATAATACATAGAAAACTATGTGTGTGCAACAATAACATGCATAAGTGCTAATGTAAAGTCTTAGCATAATAGTGCTTTGACAATAAGGGTTGTTTCTATTTAAAGTAGTTATTTTCATTATTTTGAAGCTATTGTATAAAATTGGATTGAGTGATGTTATTATTATTAACACAGGACTGTGCAGTCCCAGTCTACCAGATTTGCATGATTTTAACAGGCTATATCGCTCATTTCCCAACAATACATTGTACTATGGTGGTTGTGCAGCAAGGAATGCACCTCTGTTACTAGGATGCCCAAAATAAAAAAATCGACTGGAAATAAAAGTCCTTTCAATGTAGTTCAATAAATCACACAGCAAGTCTTAAAGTGGTGGTGCAACGGTGTGTCATGCATTCTGACTTCTTTACAATGTTAAACGTCTTTTCATGCTTAACATGGTCAACTTGTCAAAAAACGAGTTGGACGTGTGACGTAGTATTTCTGTGCTCGATACACTCCCCCAGTGTTCGTTTTTTTTAAACATGAAAAATCGTTGCGTAACAACTGTTCTTAGTCCCTTATTGGACAATTCTCCTGGAAAAGCACGCGGCACGCCCATGGATCAACCATGGAGAGCGGGAGAAGGAGCATGCGCACATGTCACTTTTAAATGTTTGCAGGAGAGAGCATCACGTTTCGCAAAGTGCAGCTTTGTAATTTGTTCCAGGGCCTCTTGCCGCGCAGGTAGGCACACTCTGATCCGGCCATTGTGGCGCACGTGTAGCCCCGGACATCTAAGGGCATCACAGACCTGGGTTTTCTTGGCAATGTGTGCGCATGTGCTTTAGTTCCGCCCCCACACGCGTCGTATGTTTTCGAAAAATAAACGTACAGCTGTATCTGTCTTATAAATGTGGTCAAACTAAAGACTCTGCGGATATTTGGAGGGTGCGATACTATTCTGTAAGTACTTAAGATTAACATGAGATATGCAGAAACTGTCTGAGATTCGGCCAATTCAACAAGTCTCAAATAACAAACACGTCTGCTTCAATAATACAAATATTGTTTGTACATGTATTTTGTTTTACATAAAAGTGAATATGAACTTATTTTCTTTGCAGTATTTGAGGTCTGAAAAATTACAGAACATCTTTTCTGTTATTTTGACCTGTTTCTCTAGTTTTCTACAGTATTTATTTGAAATTTGAGAGAAATACTAGTTAGTATTTTAGAGAATGAAACAAAATGTATAATATTACCTAAAGACAAAATTATAAACAGTAAATTCAGAAAAACTGTTTTCGGATTTAACACGTTTTAGTTTCACGGCTGTATATAAACTAGATTATTTAATACTATATTAAGAGTGATGTTTGGTTTAGTAGTCTCTACAGATGACAATCCTGTTTCCACGGAGTTGGTTTGGTATTTTAATTATATCTGTTTGGTGTTTTGAGCTGGGCATGTCTCTGTTTTGCGACGGCCTGTCTCTTTAAGTCAAGTGCATGTTGCTGAGCCAGGGTTGGTGTGATGTGTTGTATCTGTGCGCTGCTTTTTCTGTAATGCAATTAAAGAGAGTTAAAACAGGGAGAGAGAGAGAAAATGAGAGAGAGAGAGAGAGAGAGAGAAGTGGTTTCTTTCCCTCACCACTGATTTACCGCTTTTAAATAGACGCATATCCCTTTGAGTATACTAAGTACACTTTGAGTACACAATTATTAATATGTTTGTAATATGCATAAAAAAGACGCTTATGCACACCCTTACGCACAGACTTTGCATTGTTTCTGTAACACAGATACACAGCAGTGAGACACATGCCCATCTGATCATATTGTAGCTGAGCTTGTGTCCGTGTGTTGTGGGACGGTCAGGAAAAAAATAAATATTACAGTATATACATGGCTGGGGCACTGAAAAGCACTCCATGTGCTGCCTGGGAGAGGCACAACATCATCACTGCTAAGTGAGTAGTGAGAAAGTGAGAGAGGAAGAGAGGGAGGGCGGGCAGGCGAGAGTACTCTGAGACAGACGGAGGGAAGAGGAGTCATCTCGTTCTTTCCCTGCTGCGCATGTTAAGAATGAGTAGCCCGTGTCTGTTACGTGCGATGCCCGTGAGCCAGACCCGGCTGAGGGAGGTCAAACTCAGCCTGAAGACCAGCAGAGAGACCATTACCGTCCGACCTACTCCAGTCACCCGGGAGGTCAGCGGCCGACAGTACAGCACGGTGAAAGAAGCCTCCACCAGGAGCAATGCCCCAAGCAGCCGGAGCCGAAGTACCCCGCCGGTGTACAGGGCGCAGAGCAGGAGAGGTGCGAAACCCAACATTACAGAGCATCCGGAAAGAAACGGCACTTTACCAGGCGTCCCATCGAAAGTAGCACCAATTACTCGCACTCCGGTCTCCTCGACGTCATCCTCCTCTTCCTCCTGCCCCCCGAAGGGCCATCGCCCCTCACCTCCGCGATCTTCACCCTCATGCCCCCTGTCCCCATCCCGGGGCATGAGACGGGCACGATGGCTGAGCTACAGCACTTCTAACATCTGCTTCAATAATACCATACTGGATGGGCGCTTTAGACAACTACAAGGTAGCGTCCTGGAAAAGTGTTTTCATCCTGCCCTCATAGAGGCAGAGGGCAGTCTTTCCTGGCATACCTCTCCACCCTGCCACAGGGGAATTATGGAATTAGTGGGCTTTTTGGAAGGGAATCTGTGTGTTTGCGTTTGCTAGTTGCTGATGCAAAATCTGAGGAAGTGTGTTAATGTGTAGTTTATGTGTAGTTTTTATTCATTTCATTAGTTATGCTTTATGTGGATAGTTGACAAATAAACCATACGTGTGTCTTATGGTGTGGCAGCAAAAATGTAGAAGAATTACTAACAATGAAGATATCGATTATGCTACAGTATACATACAGTACATTCATGATATAAATTAATATAGTATTAACAGTTTGTTTGCTAGATCACACCATAGGACACATGTATGTGTCAACTAGCCACGTATAATTTACACTAAATATTTAATGACTACCGCTCAAAAAACAGGTCTTCCTATAATTCTTTGCTTAGTGATGAAGTGATCTGTACAGTGGCTGGCTTACCGTCATCCACTTCCCTTCTTTGGCTATTTGTGCTTTTCCAGGAAAACTGTTTTTTGTCTTTCTCCATTATTTGTTGTATTCAGCATAGTCTTAAGTCACCTTACTTATTCTCTTCTTGCAGCTCTGTTTATTTTTAGCGAAGCTCACTGTTCATTTACGTAAGACTGTCCTTTCTTTCTTTTCCCGAGAGTTCTTCGGTGCTTTAAAAGAACAGAGAAATGATCTTTTCATTACTGCCATCAATGTATACAGTATTAATGCACATACTGTATTTAATCATGAGATGTCACCTGCTACAGATTTGTCTATTCAATCTATAGACGGTTTTATCTGACGCACATGCCTGGCCCGAAGTTAACTTCGGTCTAGCTAGTAGCTAGTTATTAGAGCTGTCAATCCATAAAAAAAATCGGATTAATACAAAAACTTTCTGTGATTAATCACGATTAATCGCACATAAAATTTATGTTTCATTCTGCATGTCTGACAGAGATTCACTGACGCAGCCTTTAGACCGTGACGTTATACTCCAAATGGGGCCGCTGTCGTGTTGCACCGCATCCCACAGCACAGCTAGAAGCTGTGTATCTACACTGAACGGGTCAAAGCAACTGTTTCAAAATGCTCTTAGATGGTTTAAAGGCCTTTACATGAATAAGAGCGTGAGTGTAATGCAACTCAAACAAAGGATGACAAAATAAACAGATGCTGCATTAATTGCGTGAAATATTTTAACGTGTTAATCTGAAAAAAGTGAATCGCATGCATTAACGCGTTAACGTTGACAGCCATACTAGTAATCTAACAATGTATTTGATGTGTATTTAATTTAATTTATATAAATTAAATTAAAACTATTCTACTTTTTTAAGTAGGTCTACCAGGTCTACAGTTTGGGCCACATAATGTTTGTTTATGTTGTTGCCGCTAAAATTGTCTATACTGTTATGTAGATAAGTGGGCGTGGCAATTTCACATCCAGCCTTTCTGCACAGTAATACAAGTGAGATGGAGAAACATCGAAAGATAAACACATGGTCAAGAGGACCATAAAACACGAGGTTATTGGTGACTGACTTTATGTAGACACGGATTGGGTATACACGGCAAGCTTAGAGACGGTACACTGCGAGTTTACAAAAGATTGGCTTACATTTGTGATGTGAATACATAGAGCCCATAAACAGCTGTTAAGATAGTAAGTCTCACTTGAGTGGAGAGGTCTGGTATTCCTTACATCGTGACATAACAAGCAGATCTGGTGAAAGTCAAAAGACTATGCAGAAGTACACATGTACTCGTCGTCTGCTCTAGCAGTGAGCACTAGGGCTATTTAAAAATGACCCTACCTATATACATATACATATATATATATATATATATATATATATAAAACCCAGCTAAAGTCATGTTTAAAATCAGTCCATTATGACTATTATTCATTTTTTGGTTTTCTACATAAATACATTATGTGAAATGTAACCTGAAAGTCTTATACAAAGGATTCTCCATCTTTCTTTTTTTATCCTGTCATCATAACCTTCTACGAACATTGAACTTAATTTCTTTGTTGGGGTCTCTGTAAGTTTAACCACACTGTTCAGTGCTGTATAAGTATGTAGTCACGAGCACATAACTCTGTAGGTCCAGAGCCCTTCAAACAGTGACTTAGTGAGTGAAACTGCAGGTCACATCCAGTAAAGGCTGACTATGAGAAAAACACAGATTTCTTCTGTACAGGGAAAATCCATCAATATGAATATTTCACAGAGCTACTCGGTAAGTTAGAGAGGATATTGGAGATGTAAACTCACTGCTGTTTTAATGGAGAGAGAGTGGTGTTTAGCAGAGGTTAGACTGCAGGATTCTGTACAAGGTGTGAACAGGAAGTACAATCTATTTGGCAGTAGTTTGATCATGAAATATGTAGTGGTGCAGGGCTAAAAGCTTTTATTATGCTTTAACACATTTGTAGCTTTCCTTAGTCGGGATGGGAACATGGAAATTGTACTGTAAAAATGAAATATTGAACTCTACGAGTTTATAGGTTAACATGATTAAAATGATTTACATGGTAATTTAGATGTGACCACATTAAAGCATAAACAACATTTGAATCCAAGTCTAACGAAAAGTGGTAAATGTTATACAGTATAACATTAGCCATGATATAATTATATTAGCTATGTAATAAAACTTAATATTAATATGAATACAATTCAAACTTAATATTAATTCAAATATTAATATGAATGTTTTCTTAAACTTAGAGACAAATAGTTATTGCACATGCAAAAATATTGCAGTATTATTTGAATGACACTTTGAATTTGAATGATTTGAGTGAGGATTCTTTTTCATTGATTTTTGATCCAGATGGAGATATGAGTACAGGACAAAACGTCAGATTAATTTAAAGACTTTTGCAAAATTTGGCAGAATAAGGCAACGGGTGATAGATTTGCCCTGACAACGATATTTCTTCATTTATTTTAGTTCAAGGGCATATAAGCATGTTTTGTTATTTCCACTGGTTTCTAGTTTTAAAGCATCTTATTCACTATCCATATCTCCTCTTCGTATACTTATGTTTTCTTTGTCTCTGTGTTTGCTTACTGCCTCTCTGTTTTTATTATTTCTACCCTTTTCCTACCCTTCTTTTCGTAATCCCTTGTTCCCTGTAGCCGTAGCTTTTGAATCTTTTATAAAAAACGTCATTAAGAATGCACAATTTTACCCTTCTTCTGGTAGATTGTTAAATAAACACAGTACCGTAGAACTGGTGCTGAAGAACACTTTTACATATACAGATATAGACTTTAGTATACATAAAATAGGTTTACTGTAATATTGTAACAATATGAGCTGTTTTGTGGCTTTTTGAAGGGGTGGTAATAAAAAGTTTTGGTGTTTGGTGGCAAGACATGTACAGTGCCCTCCACTTCTGTTGGCACCCCTGGTAAATATTTGTCTTCCATAGATATCGGCCACTACCTTGTATGTAATACACTCCGCAACCTCAATTTATAAGAAAAACAGCTCTAAGTGTTTTCCTTTCAGACTGATGAGGTCATCCGAGTCCATTCCTCCATAAAGAATTTCTCCAGATCCTTCAAATGTTGGTGCTCCCTCTTCTTCAGTTCATCCCGCTCATTTTCTATAGATCAGGGAACTGGGATGGCTACGGCAGGATCTTGATTTTGGGTTCAGTGACCCATTTTTTTTATTTGGATGTTTGTTTTGAACCAATGTGCTGATGGAAGATCTAACCACGACCCATTATATTATTTCTAAAAGAGCAAGTCAGGTATTGATTTTATATCTGTTGGTATTTTATATAATACATGATACCATGTAACTGATCATGATGTCCAGAACATCTGGTATAAAAGTAGGTCCACAACAATGAAGATCTGGTGGTATATTTAACTGTGGACAGTTTTTTTTATTTTGTGTTATTGTTGCCGAAAAACTATTTTTCATTTCATACGGCCATAGACCCCAGTCAGTCCTGCTTGAAGTTCCAGAATGGCAGATTAATATGGTGGAGTTTATTTTTGCATGAGCAGAACATTTGTTTCTTGAACAGTGTCCCAAACAACTTGTGGTGATGGATTTTAGTTGATACTAAAATTCAACTAATTTCTATGATCTGTGAAAAGTCTTTAAGACAATATAGACACACACTCTCTTTCAGGCAGATTTTGCAACATCTCGTGTCCATTAAAACTTCTTAATTATTGCCCTGATATAGAAAATTTGTATTGTTTCAACCATTTCCTTTTTAATCCATTTTCTATTTCATGTATCTCAACAATCTTTTGCTGCCCATCAGAACTATATTCTTTGGTTTTCCCACTTTGATGAATGATTAAGGGGGTTTAGGCTTTGTGTTCTCCTGTGAAACAAAAAGTCATGACTGGACAACATCATGTTTCTAGTCACCTTGTTGAGCTCAGAAAATATGAATGGAAAAATACTTGTGAGATATTTTACTCATAAGAATTTATAGGGGTGCCAATAAAGCCAGGGTGCATTAGAGGACAATATCTTTTTTCACAATGTGATATTCCCCTCACTTCAAATTGTTTTACTGAAAATGAAATGTTACAATTTTGTAGATTTTTAAATAAAAGATAAAACAATGGAGATTTATTTTTTAAGCCTTCTTCTTCCCAGCCTTACTTAATATTTATCAAGGCTGGCAATAATATTGAAGGGCACTGTATATCTAAATGTTATTTCCCTGTCAATCCCAGATGAACGAGAGGCTGTCCAGAAGAAGACCTTCACAAAATGGGTGAATTCCATTCTAGCCAGAGTTAGCTGTCGAATCACAGATCTCTATCTGGACCTGCGGGATGGAAGAATGCTCATTAAACTACTGGAGGTTCTGTCAGGCGAGAGACTGGTGAGTGTATTGTGTTTTTGGGTGCCAGAACTTGTCCACACCACAGAAATAACAGGAATTCATTACAGTAATATTTTTTATCTTTTCATTTCAGCCTAGGCCAACTAAAGGACGAATGCGAATCCACTGTCTGGAGAATGTGGACAAAGCTCTGCAGTTTCTAAAGGAACAGAGGGTTCACTTAGAGAACATGGGATCACATGATATTGTAGATGGGAATCACCGCCTCATCCTGGGCCTTATCTGGACCATAATCCTTCGCTTCCAGGTCAGCTTATCAAACCACAGATTCAGTAGTTCAGTGGTTCTCAAACTTTTTTGGTCACATCCCCTTTAACACCTATAAAAGAAGAGACCCCACACTTTGTCTCACTGTATTAAGATACACATTTAACAGCTTAATGACAAGAAGTAAGTTTACATATGTAAACTAATCCAAACAACTAATAGGCTTAAAAGTGATAGTTGTTTTATCATTTCATACCTGTACGACTTTTATTCTTCCAGAGAACATAAAAGAAGATATTTTGAAAAATGTTGTTAACTGGACCCATTCACTTGCATTGGTTTTGTGTCCATACAATACAAGTGAATGGGGTCGAGTGCTGTTCTGTTACCATTTTTGTTAAAAATATCTTCTTTTGTGTTCTGCGGCAGAAAGTCATAAAGGTTTGAATGACAAGAGAGTGAGTAAATTATGACAGAATTTTCATTTTGGGGTGAACTAGCCAATAAAACCACGATGTGGTAGGTGTACAGTGGATCTTTAACAGAGTTGTATGTGTGTGTTTGCTTTTGAGTGTTTAGTGAAGCAAATATTTAGTTTGATTCACTGGATACGATAGCTGGTTATTTTTAGCCCATGTGCTTCAAACAATGTGAACTGCTGCATAATTCAGCCCTTTGCCAATAAAAGGACTGCCATTTATTCTGCCTGATTTCAACAGCCTGTACTAACTATACAAAACATCTACAAATGGATCTAAATAAAGAAACAATGCCTTTTATTCTGAAAATGTTGAAGGTTGAGAATAGCTTTTCATTAATGTAAGATTTATAGTACATGAAATCGTGACAATGTACTCAATTTGATGCCTCAAAGCCGATTCAATGACAGAAATAATCCTCTAGACACATGGATAAAGTTTTAATGTAAATAAATGTTTTTCTCTCTCTTATGCATACAGATTCAAGATATCATAGTGGAAACTGGACAAGCTGACAAGACAGGCAGACAGGAAACACGCTCAGCCAAAGATGCTTTGCTGCTCTGGTGTCAGATGAAGACTGCAGGGTAGGACAACAGTTGTCACACTTAAGTATTATTTAATTAAAAAGCCAATACTTGTTTGGCTTTAGTGATGTGATGTCACAATTAAATTGGTTTGATTTGTTTTGTATTTGCAGTTACCCCAATGTAAACATCACCAACTTCACCACTAGCTGGAAGGATGGAATGGCTTTCAACGCTCTCATACACAAACACAGGTTAAACAAACTGGTTAAAATGTGGAAAAGGTGTAAGACAAAGTTAATAAAAGTCACAACATTTAAACTCTGCTTCTTTTATTGTCTGCTCATATCACTCCATTAGGCCAGATCTGGTGGAGTATGGCAATCTACAGCGGTCCAACCCCACCCACAACCTTCAGCGGGCCTTCAATGTAGCTGAGAAAAATCTTGGGGTCACTAAACTCCTGGATCCAGAGGGCAAGTAACAGTATTTGCTGTCTAAACACTTTTAGGCCAAAGAAATGTTCCCTTCTATTGAAGATAACCGATATTGACATATCGCTTCTTACAGATGTGTTTACTGAGAACCCAGATGAGAAGTCCATAATCACATATGTTGTGGCATTTTACCATTATTTCTCCAAGATGAAAGCTTTAGCAGTTGAGGGCAAGCGAGTTGGAAAGGTACATATTTTAAGTGTGTACACAAGTCTGCCTGTTTCTGTGTTTACATGTTTCATTCAAGAAGAATTTACATTAATGCAAGTTCTTATTCTCCAGGTGCTGGATCAGGCTATTGAAACAGAAAAGATGATTGGAAAGTACGAGACACTGTCATCAGACCTGCTTACATGGATTGAGCAAACAATCTTTGTCCTGAACAATCGCAAGCTTGCTAACTCCCTTTCAGGCGTTCAACAGCAGCTGCAGGCCTTTAACTCTTACCGTACTGTGGAAAAACCACCAAAGTAATTAAGACTATTGACAGACATATTACAAACATATGATATTGTTACTTAAATAACTTTGACCTTTTGATGGATCTCCTACGGTTCAGATTCCAGGAAAAAGGCAACTTGGAAGTGCTGTTATTTACTATCCAGAGTAGGATGAGGGCCAACAACCAGAAGGTCTACACACCTAAAGAGGGTGCACTGGTGGCAGATATCAACAGGGTGAGGAATAAAAGGAATAAGCTCCAGCTGTGGCACAGGATGACATTAATGTTTTTATGCAAATAGCAATTTTGTGTGGAACAGATTTTGACAGGAAACTGCTTTGAAGGCAAATTTAATGGAGCTCCATTTGCTTTGGAACTTTACTATGCCTCCTTTTAATTTGTGTCAAGTGTTTACTGAACAGTCTATCAAATACATTTTCTCAATGATTGAAATATAGAGAAAAAAGATCAACCAAATATTTGTCAGCCCAGGAAAGGCAAAATAAATCCAGGAACTGAGAAGCTGGGGGGTTTTCCACTGGGTACAGTACCAAGTATTTTTTAGTACCACCTCGGTTGAGGATCCAAGCGTAATGTACCAATACCAAAATGTGACGTGTTCACACAGATCACTGATATTGTTAATTGTATTGAAATATTGGCATATCGTTATATGCTTTGTGAGACTAAAACAGAGATCGAGACCCTTAACGCAATGCTAAATGCTACATTAGCTTACCCTCGTCCGCTGTCGAGCAAACCAAATGATCGTTGTCTGCTCTTTGCTGTAAGATTTCCCAAACTCTATGATGTTTTGGCAGTATGAGATATGCTTCATATATCTCCTGTGTTGTGTGTGTGTTTGTTGCGTTCACAATGATGTTACGGCAGAAGAGGCGTTTATAATCCCCAGCCACGTTGATGCGGTACTAAACTGCCGTGGAAAAGAAAACCGAGCCGAAGTGAAATTAGCTGTACGGAGCCGAGTCCACGAAACCTGACGGATCCAAAAAAGCTCCATTACTGTCTTTATCAGCAATAGTATTTTACCCTAAATACAAACACTTGTGTCACCACTAAGTGTAAGCCTCATCTCATGGTTTGTTGCATATCCATGATTCGCAGTACACCACTGAAGAACATTAGCTGTAATGGGATAACTTAAAAATGAAGTGTAGCCTTTCACATGAATTTATTACAAAAAATCTAATCTGAAGTAACAGAACTGCAGTAATTTGAGAAGCTTTGTGATGTGTGTATAAGAGTTTGCCTTCTGAATCAGGCATGGGAGCGGTTGGAGAAGGCGGAGCATGACCGTGAGCGAGTCCTAAGAGATGAACTCATCAGGCAGGAGAAACTGGAGCAGATGGCTCGTCGCTTTGACAGAAAGGCCGCCATGAGAGAGACTTGGCTGCTGGAGAATCAGAGGCTGGTTTCACAGGTAACTCACGATCAGAAGCCTCTGTGTGACCTGTATTATGACAATTCTTACCTTTCTTACCTGGCAACACCTGAACAATAAGTGAATTATAATTTTTATTTTTCTGTGAAGGACAACTTTGGCTATGACTTACCAGCAGTAGAGGCAGCTAAGAAGAAACATGATGCCATTGAGACTGACATTTCTGCTTATGAAGAGCGTGTCCATGCTCTGGTGGCCCTGTCTAAAGAACTAGAAGCAGAGCGCTATCATGATGCTAAACGCATAGATGCGAGAAAAGACAACATACTAAGGTTGTGGGACTACCTGCAGGAGCTCCTGAAAGCTCGCAGAGGCCGTCTAGAAAAGAACCTCACCCTTCAGAGAATCTTCCAGGAGATGCTCTACATCATTAGCTGGATGGATGAGATGAAGGTAGGGAATTATGCATTTAATAGAATATTATAGTCAAGTGCAAAGAATAATTTTTCCTAATGTGGCATTTATTCTGCAGGGCCGGCTCTTGTCCCCGGACTTTGGGAAACACTTATTGGAAGCAGAAGACTTGTTACATAAACATTCATTGGTAGAGGCTGATATTGCAGTGCAGGCAGAAAGAGTACGATCAGCCAATGCAGCGGCTCTAAAATTTGCCAATGGTGACAGTGAGTACAGCTTTATACTATTAATACTATGTATTATACTACTGTTAATTATTCAATTAATAAAATGATAAATATTGCATAAGGAATATACTGAAAAAAGGTATTTGAAATTAAATGATTAACTAAAAATTAATAAAAAAGTAATTTGAAAGTTTTAAATGAACACAATATTATTTGTTATTTTTTTATTGATCTATTTGAGAAAATCTGTTCTGTATCGTTTAGGCTATAAACCATGTGACCCACAAGTGATCCGTGATCGCGTACAGCATTTGGACCTGTGCTACCAGGAGTTGTGTGCTCTGGCTGCCCAGAGAAAAGCGCGTCTTGAGCAGTCACGACGTCTCTGGAACTTTTTGTGGGAAATTGCAGAGCTGGAGAGCTGGATTAGAGAAAAGGAGCATATTTTTTCCTCTCTTGACTATGGAAAGGACCTGACTAGCGTGCTGGTATTACAAAGCAAACACAACATCTTCGAGGATGAGCTTGCTGCCAGACGTGACAACCTAAAGCATGTGATGGACGAGGGTGAGAGTATGATCCAGGCCAAGCACTTGGGTTCCCCCAAAGTACACCAGCGAATGGACGAGGTGCGGAGGGAGTGGCAGGAACTTGAAGAGCTGGGAGCTTTCCGTAAACAGAATCTGCAAGACACCCAACGCTTCTTCCAGTTTCAGGGTGATGCTGATGATCTCAAGGCCTGGCTGGTTGATGCTATGCGTCAGATGAGCAACGAAGACGTTGGGCATGATGAATACACTACGCAGCGACTGCTGAAGAAACATCGTCATTTGAGAGATGAGGCTGCAAAGAATGGCGCCACCATTGATGCTTTGTCCAAACAAGCCAATGCACTTCCAGAGGAACTGAAAAGCACACCAGACATTCAGGGGCGTTTGATGGACATCCGAGATATGTATATTGAGCTTTTGACCCTCTCAGATCTAAGGCAGAAGAAGTTGGATGACACCATGGCACTTTACACCATTTTTAGTGAGACAGATGCTTGTGAGCTTTGGATGAGCCAGAAGGAGACTTGGCTGGTTGGACTAGAGACACCAGATAAGTTGGAAGACCTGGAAGTTGTACAGAACAGGTATGGCTCTTGATGACATGGTGGACTGAAACCAGAGACAACAAATTAGGCTTTATCCTGCTCCTGGAGACACACTGATCTGTAAAGTTTAGATCCAACCTCTAAGAAACCTGAAATGTTGCAAATCAAGATTTGGACTAGCTTATGATTTAGGGTTGATTTAGGGCTTTTCTCTGTAGTCTCTAGAAGCAGGATGAGCAAACCCTTGGTTAGGAGATATTATACCATAGACTTGTGTATAAACCATTGTTTTTGTTTAATTGCAGGCTAAGCATCCTTGCTCAAGAGATGGGTAACATGCAGGCTCGGGTTGATGGTGTAAATAAAGCAGCCCAGCAACTTGAAGACAACAGACATCCCCAAACAAAACAAGTAAAAGACTGTCAAGTCCGTCTTAATAAGAGGCAAGCGTCACTAAATTCTCAGTTCAGTTCACAATTCCACCAAAAAACTGGATGATTTGTAATGTTTCTCTCTTTCTCCCCAAAGGTGGGAAGCCTTTAAGGCAATGGTGGAAGATAAGAAGCATAAAGTAGATTCAGCCGTCAGTCTACACAACTATGACATTGACTGTGATGAGACAGAGTCATGGATAAGAGAGAAGACACGAGTCATTGAGTCTACACAAGACCTTGGTAATGACCTGACTGCAGTAATAACTATCCAAAGGAAGCTCTTTGGTATGGAAAGAGATCTTGCTGCCATCCAAGATAAGTTGGATTTTCTGCGTGGTGAGGCCGAGAAGCTTGTCAAGGACCACCCAGACCATGCTTCTGATATCCTTGCTAGACAAGCAGAGCTAGTCGCAGCTTGGGACACCCTAAAACGTACCCTGAAAGACCGTGAGGACTCTCTTGGGGAGGTCAGCAAGCTGCAGACCTTCCTACAGGATATGGATGATTTTCAGGCCTGGTTGTTCAAGACACAGAAGGCTATTGCCTCTGAAGACATGCCCGATAGCTTACCAGAGGCTGAGCAGTTATTGAGTCTTCACGATGCTGTAAGGGATAACATGGATGGCCATGAGGAAGACTACCATTGTGTTAGGGACACAGGAGCAGCTGTCATTCAGGATCAAGAAGATGATCCTCAATACCAGCAGCTGGGGCAGAGGCTGGCGGGTCTTGATAAGGGCTGGGATGAGCTGCACAAGATGTGGGACAGCCGTAAGAACTTCCTAGATCAGGGTCTTGGGTTCCAACAGTTTCTGAGGGATGCCAAGCAGGCTGATACCATCTTAAATAACCAGGTATACACAAGATTTCAAAATTATGGATCGTACGAACAGAAATTGATAAAATATGCAAATAGTTCAAGTCTGTTGAACTTAAACAATATTGTCTACAAAACAATGTAAGTCTTTTTATGGGTATCATCCATAACTGCTTGTTAACTACTAGATTTAGCAGACAATTAAATAAGTATTATCCCTGAAATGTTCTCTATGTTTTCCCCCAAGGAATACACTCTGGCCCATGTAGACAAACCTGACACTCTAGATGGTGCAGAGAAGGCCCTGAAGAAGCATGAGGACTTTGTCACCACCATGAATGCAAACGAAGATAAAATACTAGGCACAAAGGAGACTGGTCAGAGGCTGGTGGACTGTGCAAACCTGTATTCAGGAAGGGTGAAAGACAAGATAGGATCTATTGAAGACAGGTCGGTATTGTTTATTATTATAACGCTTATATGTTTTGATCATATTATACATATTGCATTACTAAAATGTGAATTTGAAAGATTGTTCATTTTATTAACAAAAGATGCATTCAGTGATTAGTTTTGCAGCTATATGCATGTAGGGAAAGGTTACACCAGTCATTTGTAAGATCTTACATTGACCAGAATGTAGCTTGTGGGCCGTAAGCTCTCCATAAAGTAATGCATTTTTATATAATATGATGTTACTTTCAATAATTCAATACCAGCCTTTAAATTTTTGAGCAGAAGTTATGTTTACATGCTGTGAATTTTATGTTATATTTGATATAAACGTCACATAATAACGGTAAAATATATTTTCATTAAATAACATTCTACTTTATCATGAATAACATAATAGGTATTATATACAGAGAAATACTAATAAAATGTAATTAAAATGAAAAAAGATTAACAAATAACTTTGTGTACTTTGCATAACAAATATCTTTATATTTGGCCTTATTTAATCGACTTTGCCATCCTGTAGTGTTAGTGTACACTTTTGCATTTCTGCTTTATTCCTTGACTTGTGCTGGATCAGCACTGAACAAGAGAAGCATTATGCTGTAAAACCTGCATTTCCCCTATTAGCCCACGCTGTCTGTAGCTCCTAATGATGGGCGCCTGTCTTGATGGGTATTGATCTCTTTGTGAAAGTACACCTAATCCATTGGCTTCTGTTGCTTTTTTGAAGTGTGTTCTTCAGTGAGAGAATGGAAGAGCAGAGGAAAGCGATGTCAATGTCTACCCATATTCACATTAAACCATATTCACTTCTTACAATTAAAGACATACCAGTGACTTGTCATGTGTTTGTGTGTACCATGTCTTCAGGTACAACAAAAACAAAGAGAAAGCCAAGAAAGTCTCAGAGAAACTCAAAGACAACAGGGAACTTCAGCACTTCCTCCAGAACACCCAGGATGTGAGCACATTTCTTCATTGTCTGGGTTTTGTGATGTTTTATCTCATTCATTATGCATGTTTCTCTTCTAGCTTACACTGTGGATAAATGAGAAGATGCTGACTGCACAGGACACATCATATGATGAAGCTCGTAACCTTCACAGCAAATGGCAAAAACACCAGGCCTTCATGGCAGAGCTAGCATCCAACACAGATTGGCTTCATAACATTGATAAGGTATATAGAACATTATGTGTATGTCAACATTTATATCAGTTCTCTGGTTTTCTACTCTCCGTTTTAAATCACCGAGAATGTTTACAATGCTATTATTTAGGAGGGACAGGAATTGATGGAGTCCAAGCCCGAGTTTGAGCCCATTGTTACGGAGCATCTTGCTAAGCTTTATGAGTTGTGGGATAAGCTGCAGAGCACCGCACAGGAGAAGGCTCGGCTGCTGTTTGACGCAAATCGCTCAGAGCTGTTTGACCAGAGCATGACTGACGTAAAGAAGTGGTTAGCTGAACTGCAACTGCAACTCCAGGGTGATGTGGACGAAGAAGTGAAAGATCTTACCAGTGCCAACATTCAACTGAAGAAACATCAGGTGTGACAATAAAAGCCAATTATGTTTAGAGTTTTGTCCCTTCATCTTTGGTACTAGTTTAAAGGAATATTGTTTCTGTCTGTCCTGTACTTCCACTAGATGACAGAAAATCAAGTTAAGAATCGTGCACGTGAACTAGAAGAGCTTCAGGAAGCTGTACAGCAGCATGCCTCTCTTAGAGAGGACCAGCCTGAGCTGGAAGTCGAGCAGCAAACTCTTCAGAGGGACTTCCAAAAGCTTCTCACACCTCTCACCCAGCGCAGAAGCAAATTGGAGGCTGCTAAGGCAGTACACCAGTTCTTCAGAGATCTTGCAGATGAGACTGTACGTACACATATCGTACACACAAAAAACACCCAAACATTACATTTTTGTCAATCATATTTCCTTATAGTTTCTTCATATTTGGTCTTTTTATTTCAGCTCTGGGTTAATGAGAGGTTACCAATGGCAAAATCTGAGGATCATGGAAATAATCTCCAGACTGTTCAACTTCTACTCAAAAAGAACCAAGTGAGTTGTACATTTTGTCCTCTTCAGTCCTAACTACAATTCCATATGCAATGCAGAAGATTTTTATTGGAGGACCCTCAATATTTAGGATATCTCCACACACAATGTTTTAACATGAGCACCACTTCCTTGTTCATTTCTCTGACTGGAGGTGAAAATTGTCATCATCATTGTGTAATCATCTCCCTTCACTCTATCTTTTACAGTCGCTACAAAAAGAGATTGACGGCCACCAGCCACGTATTGATGAAGTGTTAGAGCGTGGACAGCGAATGGTGGCAGCGACAGAGGGCAGTCCAGAGGCAGAGCGCATGTCAGAGGAGATGAGGAAGCTTCAAGAAGTCTGGGCAGAGTTGCGTGATGAAATGGCCAAACGTAGAGCACGGCTCTACAACTCCAATGAGGCCCAACAGTACTACAATGATGCAGATGAAGCTGAAGCCTGGATCGGCGAACAAGAACTTTACATGATTGCTGATGAGAAAGCCAAAGTAAGAGCTTAGAGAACAACAGTATTACGGCTTTATGCTGATCGGTCTTAAGACGTCTCAACATTGCCAAGTTAGGTCAGCTCTGTGATGGTCATAAATTCTGTGAGCAATGCTGACTAAAAGCCATACTTAAATAAGGCTAGTACCAGCGGTGGCTTTGTTAAAGTAAAATTTGTTTAGTTTTTTATATTTTGCAGTCATAACAATCGGTGTCATGTTTTCTGACTGCTGTTCATTATAATATTTTTGTTAACATATGTGATATCCATGCAATAACTGTGCTATCTAGTATTGTAAAGATGATCTTAGTTTATTGTACACTGGATTTGTTATCTGTCAATTGTAGGATGAGCAGAGTGCTATGATCATGATGAAGCGACACCTGGTTCTGAAGCAGACTGTAGATGACTATGCACACTCCATTCAGCAGCTGGCAGACCGTGCACAAAAGATGCTGGCCGAAGAGCACCCAGATGGGTATGTCACACTGACTGCAATCGTTAAATGTTTCAAAACATTAGAGTAGTTTGTATGTGCATACGTCTTTTTATTTAGGACATGCTGTGATAAAGAGTGACTTACAAATGAGAACCAAAACTTATCCAGAATGGGGGTTATAGTATTGGCAGTGCTTATTATAAGGAAATGGGATAGTTCAACAAAAACATTAACTCACCCTCTTCTCATTTCAAACATATATGACTTGCTTTCTTCTGCAGAACACAAAAGAATGGCGGTACCCATTTACTTGCATTGGTTTTATGTCCATACAATAGAAATGAATATGTACTGCTATTGTTCGGTTACCAACATTCTTCAAAATATTTAATTTTGTGTTCCGCAGAAGAAAAGTCATACAGGTTTGAAATGACAAGAGGACGAGTCAATTATGACAGAATTAGATGAATCGTTGTTTTGGCTATATATCGAAATAGGAGGAAAGCCAACACTGAACCTTCCCGCTATGTCTGAACCAGAAACAAAATGTCTGTCCACAATGAAGACAAAAGTGACAGTACACAAACAGTCGCAACCAGACAACCAAAAGGGTGTGAAAGTACACTATTGGATGTTTCTGAACATCCACATTTGGTCTGTAATGAGGAACTGAATGAGTGACTCAATAATTTGTTTTTATGTGAAGTGAGGCCATTATTCGGAGACAAGGCCAGGTTGATAAACAGTATGCTGGGCTGAGGGAGTTATCAGAAGACCGCAAAAAGAAGCTGGACCACACATACCACCATTTCCTGCTGAGCCGTGAAGTTGAGGATCTTGAGCTGTGGATTGCAGAACGTGACTTGGTGGCCTCTTCACAAGAGATGGGTCAAGACCTTGACCATGTGATGGTAAAACCCCCTCACAGACAGCATACTTTGACATTTTACACACACAAAAACATCTGTCATGTATAATGCAAGGCCGAGCATACTCAGTGCTTTTTTTCTAGTTGTTATTGCCATGCTTATCAATATTTTAGATCCTGCGAGATAAGTTCAGGGAATTTGCACGGGAGACCGGGACAGTGGGTCAAGAGCGTGTAGATGCTGTGAATCGGACCATTGATGAGCTGATTGAAGCAGGCCACAGTGAAGCTGCAACCATGGCGGAATGGAAAGATGGGATAAATGAGAGCTGGGCAGATCTTCTGGAGCTTGTCGACACCCGCGCCCAGCTCCTCGCGGCCTCCTATGACCTGCTGAAGTAAGTATAAGAAAACCGACTACAGTTCATATGTACTTGTTTCAGGTCATATTACTCCTATTTACGTATTGTATCTAATCCAACAAGTTTGCCAAGTCCAATATCATCTGTAGATTGGAAGACTAAACAACTTGCTACTAATACTCATGAACTTCTGTAGGTACTTTTATGATGGAAAGGAGCTGGTTGCTCACATCCTGGAAAAAAAGAATGAGCTTCCTGATGATCTGGGTGAGGACTTCAGCAAAGCAGAGTCCTTCCATCGCATGCATGCTGCATCTGAGAGGGACATAAGCTCCTTGGGAAATCAGGTACAGCAAACAACCTGATACATTAACAAAGTATCCCCATCCGCATGCTATTTTACATTTAGAAATCCATGTTTTTATACTTGCTAGTCATTTGCTAAAATTAGGAAAATCTCAAAAAAACAATAGGAAATTTTAAGGACAATTCCATATCTCTGTTCTTGCAGGTTAAACAGTTCCAGGCCACTGCAGCACGGCTACACGCCCAATACGCAGGAGATCAGGCCACTGCCATTCAGGAAACTGAGAAAGAGGTTGTGGATGCCTGGAAGGGACTTTTGGAAGCTTGTGAGGGCAGGAGAAAGCAGCTGGAAGAAACGGCGAATAAGTTCCGCTTTTTCACCATGGTGAAAGACCTGCTGGCCTGGATGGAAAGCATCATTCAGCAGATAGAAACACAAGAAAAGCCAAGGTAAGGAAAGCTATTCTAGTAGATATTCAGCAAAATCGAAGTGTCTGTGATTTTTGATGACGTTTTTCTCTTGTTCCACCATAGAGATGTATCCTCAGTGGAGCTTCTGATGAAATATCACCAAGGGATCCGTGCTGAGATAGAGACCCGTGGGCCAAAGTTTAATCAATGTATCGAGCTAGGCCAGGCCCTCTTGGAAAGCAAGCACAAAGACTCTGCAGAGGTAAACCAATGAGTATAATGTCCGGGTAAAGAGAATTTAGAGAATTGTATTGCTAAAACACATTACAAAGGCTCAGAAGTATGTAGTGCTGAATTGTGGAGATAAATCGTTCAACAGCTTTTCACCAATTCTAAGTTCAGGATTTTATTTGTGGGGCTAGAACGGTGGATTGATGACACAATGGAGCGTCCGAGCTCAATCACTAGTCTGCTCAATCACGAGCTCAGGGTTGCAAGCTCTCAACCACACGCTTTCAGGCTCTCTCACTCTGCCCAACTAAGCAAATCTCACGCCAAATTACAGTCAGACGGTAACACAGACGTAAATGGTTGGTGGGCAATAACCCTAATGGAAGGAGGATCATTGTGCATGCGACATGCTTCAGTGATTATCTATGGATGAATATCGCGCGCATTGGATAGCTCGTGTTCACAAATTCTAATTCGTGTTCGAAATTCAAAGCCTCCCATAAAAATCTTCACATATAGCCTACTGGGGACTCAGGTTGAGTGACGCGAGTAGGTGTGGCTTCTGCGCCAACAGCGAACACTCCCCCAGCACTTGAGAGCAGAGAGTCTTGCTGATTTTTCCAAGATTTTGATAACTCGTTTAATTTACTCTTTTGTGTGACAAACTCAGAACACATATTTTAATGACACTTTACCCGGACTTTAAGTGGTGTTTACATTGACCGCAATTTGCTGCAACAATGTGTCCATTTCTTTTTGGTGAGAACTGCTGATATGAAGAGTGATTGTTGGCTAACCGCAAATATGTCTCTTACTCGCAGATCAAAGAAAAACTGATGCAACTGATAGAGAAGAGAAAAGAGATGATGCTCAAGTGGGATGACAGATGGGATTGGCTTAGACTTTGTAAGCTTACACATTCCAACAAACACATAATTACTCAGAGCCAGAGCAACTATAACTGTGTTAATAAAAACGTACAAAGACAACTTTAAGACCCAGCAGAAGCCTTCACAAACTGGATGCTTCTGTAGTAAACTGATCCAACACGTAAGCGGTAAAGGATAATTTACTATGACAAGCACTCATTTCCTGCCTTTCAGCAAGAACTACTGAACTAATGTTACATCACTGAGGTGGGGGCTGGGGGGCGACGCCTACATCCCTGCAGTCAATCACACAGCTATAGACACAATATACCATTGCATGCTTCTCAATTCTAAAACTTCTCATTGTCCCATTTTTGCTTGATATTCTCACTTCCAACAAGGATGCACAGAAAATGTGCAAGGGAAATACAGTAAATAAGGATGGAGCAATCAAAGACGTTTTTATCAATTCTAATATCCTTGGCCTCGCAATTGTTACTCCAAATCAATGTTTTTGCACAGCTGTATTCTGTCACTGTGCTGAAAATATCTTTGATATTATCTTTGATATTAAATAATCCCAAAAGCTTTAACATTGTACTGTACTGTACTATTTAAGTAATGTATATAGTAAATGTTTGGCTAAATTTGACATTTGACAAAATATGTTACATTTTAAAGGAATACTCCAACCAAAAACTCTTCGGTTGAACACCGATAAAGATATTTGGAAGAATGTTGGCAACTGACAATTCTGGGCCATCATTGACTAGCATAGTAGAAAACAATATCGTATAATTTAAATGTAAAAATATTTTGAGATATTTGGGAAAGCAAACTGGGGCACCTTGGCCCACCATTTACTTTTTCCTACTATTCTAGTCAAGGGTGCCCCAGAACTATCAGTTGCTAACATTCTTCCAAATATCTATCTTTGTGTTCAACCGAACAAAGGACTGTATACAGGTTTGGAATAAATGATAACAACATTTTCATTTTTGGGTGAAGTATCCTTTTAAGCAATCATCAAGTTCTTCGATCAAAAATTGTCTTACAATTCTCATGTCTCTGTGCTTCATATAACTCCTCGGTAAGCTTTCTCCATCCTTGATCCTTGCCTCCTCACGGTGCATTAAGATCATTTATATGTCCTTCAAAAAGGCAGATTTTGACAAAGGAACAGGAAAATAAGGATCTCGTATGCTGTACACTACAGGTGCTAATGCCTATATCTCCCTCTAGTGTTGGAGGTATGTCAGTTTGCAAGGGATGCATCTGTGGCAGAGGCCTGGCTAGTAGCCCAGGAGCCATACGTGGCCAGTAAGGATCTGGGCGAGACAGTGGATGAGGTTGAAAAACTGCTCAAAAGGCATGAGGCCTTTGAGAAATCCACAGCTACATGGGAGGAGCGATTCTCAGCACTGGAACGGCTTACTACAGTATGTGTTTCCTCACACACTATTTCTCAACACTTTCATAAAATTAAACTATATAATTTAGATATTTGACTTAAGCCAGTAAGCCACCGCCTAGCAAGAAGAATAGGACATTAATTGCAAGGTGCCAAGAACATCCATATAGCAACATTCTGACAACTTCCAAAGCATCAGCAAGATTTGTATGAGCACACATCACTCAGATGATCTTCAGAGACTGTAAAAATCTCTAATCATAATCTATTCTAGTTGGAGCTGTTGGAAATTCGAAACCAACAGCAAGACATGCAACAATACATAGAAGAGGAGGAGAAAGACAGCAGGTAAATATAAGAACTGTGAAGCACCAAATTGTATGTTCCATATTCAAAAACAAGGCTTGACTCTTAAACTCTGGCCACCAGAAAAGAAGACACAGGTTTTGCAGAGGAGTCCTCACAGCCCTACTCAACAGAAGATCAATCTATGGTCAGTTGTAAGCTTTATGACTTTTTATACCTGTTATGATTTTCCGTATCTGTTTCTGACCTTTCTGTGCTCTATAGTCTGGAATTGGAGTAATAGAGCCTTGTTCCGGTGGACTTGATGGTACAGCAGGAGAATCTACCATGCCACTGGTCTCAGAGATACAAGAAAGTCCCTCCACATCCATTCAGGTCACCAAAGAATCAGAAAAGGCTTCCACTCTTCCCACCGAATCTTTACAAGCTCTACCAGTCCTGCTGGAGGGAACTCTAACCCGCAAACATGAGATGGAAGGACTTAATAAAAAAGCATCCAACAGGTTAGATTTATGATTTTAAGCCATGAAAATGGGTGACAAATTTCTATTAAGCCATATGTAGGAATCAGACATGCAGGTTGGATCTTTACTGACCACTAAATAAATACAAGGTACTATTTAACTCTTGTTTTAGGTCTTGGAACAACCTTTACTGTGTGCTCAGACCTGGACAGATCTTTGCCTACAAGGATGCCAAAAGCTTTAGCCATAGTGTCACCTTCCATGGTGAGGAACCCTTGAGCCTTACCCATGCTTCATGTGAGGTGTTGACCAACTATAAGAAAAAGAAGCAGGTTTTCAAACTGCGGTAAGGATCTTTGCCCTTAATATTACAAAATGCATTGATGTTTTATGAGAGGTGTACTTTATTGCTTACCCCGATTTTATTTTCTGGTCCTCTCTCAGACTTGGAGATGGAAGTGAATATTTGTTCCAGTGTAAAGATGAGGTGAGTTATTTCATGCTTCTTCCATCTATCGCCTAATCAAGAAGTTTAAAACATAATGTTTAAGCTAATGACATGCATTCTCTTTGTCTCCATAGGATGAGCTTCAGAATTGGACTAAAGCTATAGAGCAGGCACCACAACCTATAGAGGATCCAGTTGCAGGGCCATCGGGAGTGAAGACACAAAGCCTACCCCCACCTTCCTCTGTCACTACTCTTGAAGTTCCATCCACCAAGAAAGACAAGGAGAAGAGGTTTAGTCTATTCACTAAGAAGAAATAAAAAGGGCCCAAACAAAACAGGGCGAAACCCTGGACAGAATGTGACACAGGTGACACTGTCGCAAATGGAACAGATTTCTAACACCATTGTTTTTACATGATATTACTTTGTAAGGTTTTAGGTTGAAATGTAGATTACACTATTGCCTGTATCTAAGCTAATGAAGTGTTGCTAAACACATTGCTTTTTATATTTTGTTGTATTTTCCTAAACTAGAGCGATAGAAATTACTCAATATACAAATAAAAGCACAGGAACTTGTTCCAATTCAACCAAAAATATTTGTAAGAAAAAATATTTCTTTTTGCCTTGAATTTGTATGTGCTGAGCTTGTTCTAGGCATGCTTCAATGTGTATTATGGCTCAAATATGCCTAGTTTTTTAATCTGCTTTGTTCTTTAAGAAAAATGGTTGCATATGTAATACTGTGCTCTTTGCATTGGAACTTCCCTAGAGTTTGACAACTGGAGGTGTTGTGATGAGAGAGTTTGACACTGTACACTATGGCTTTAACATACAATATATGCAAAATGCACAGTGTTGAGTGATTTTAGATTGTTTAATGTGTTGCAAAATCTCTTTTCCATGATGATAACTGAAATAGGAATACTAATATTATAATGACCATATATTAAAATATTCTTAATATTATTATAGAAATATATTAACGTTAGAATTATGAAGTACTGGGATGGTAGTCAAAGATGAGATGACAGGGACATTTTTAAACCTCATCTAAGTTAAATATGATTTGTTTATCTGGTATGGTGCTATATGATTACAGTACTTTTTACCCTCTCAGAACTCAGGTTTCCCAGTATACAGTAGGTATTTTAATAGTTATATATAATCATATCATGCATGCAATTAGAACATTTCAATACATTAGAACAACTAAAATAACTAAACCTAATGGGCACTAAATCAGATCCCTCACAATTGACACACAAATATTGATTCCTTACCATGTACAAATTTGAAATAGATATGGTTGAGGAGTATTGGTTGCTCAGCTTTGTCTAAATCAAATCGTGTGGCCAACAAAACTTTCAGGTCACAGAAATGCCATGATATGCAAGTAATGACAGAAAGTAATGGCAGAGGGATGACAATTTCTATTCACCCACAGATATTTTGTTGCTGTGTAACGGCAGTGTTGTATGACATTCTTTCTTCTGGAGAACACAAAAGAAAAAACAAAATAGCATAAAGAAATACTGTTCTCTATTGACTTCCATTGTATGGACACAGAACAAATAATACATATTGCAAAATATCTGTATTTGTGTTCCACAAAACAAAGTCATACTGGTTTTAATTGACATAAAGATAAGTAAGTGATGCATTGATTTTTATTTCTGGCTGAACTATACCTTTAATTCACGTACCAGAAGAAACTGGCCATAATAAGCAGACCAAATAAACATTCAGACTTCTGCTTTATTTATAAATACGTGAAGTGCCCTGTTTCTCCTCAATAATACCCAATAGTATTCATATTGAAGTACACGCCTGTAAACCTTATTTATCATATAAAAGTACTAAAACTAAAGTTCTTGTAGTATGTACGCGTCATCTCTTTGTTGGGTGTTTGTATAGGACTAGGAAAATGAACATCATGTGTTATAAAGTGCGTCAACACGGTGCTTTATGTTCATTGTGGCTTTTTGCCCACTGCACGAAAACCTGGACCTCCAGATCTTTGTTTTAAACACACCGCAGTCTAAGTTACAGTGAACTCCCTTTGAACTTTTGTTCCTCCGTTCTTTTCCTTTTTGTTGTATATCTCTATGCTCAATGCAAAATCACAAATAATAAGCTGAAGTATGAATCATTTTGAGAATATATAAACAATATATCACATGATATCATGATATATCACAGTGAGAAGATTAATAAACCGTTTGCAAAAATATTTGCCTCGTGTTGTCTGTTTAAATGCTTTTTAAAAACATATAAGTGTCCTGATAACATAAAAGGAATTATTTTCGACCAGTTATTGTTAAATATACCGCTCTTATCCTGTAGAGGGCACTGCTGAGTGAGAAGTAAACGTCAAACTTTCCCTCATTTTCCACATTTTGTTCAGACGTAAACATTAGTGATAACAGCAATGTCCGATATGAAGCAACACACTGAAAGGCGTTGGCCAAAGTGCGATGTACAAGGAAAGGTTAAACATATTTTAGGGCTCATGTCATTTTTTGGATCTATCACACCGTTTAGTCCTGCTAAATGCACGACTCGCTAAAGTAACTAAAGACGACAGTGTTTCCCTCTCGGTTAACATCTTTATGCCACCTAAAAGCAATAAAGCGGACCGGTTTCTGCAGCAAAACAAACTACCTGCTGAGGGTGCCGTCGAGCTGCACGCTTCACCTCCGGTTGTCCCGACAACAACTTGTCTGTTCGTTACGTCATTTTAAATGACTCCCCGCACCTTTGTTTCTGCCATTGGTCGGTTTTAAGCCGCCTCTCGGATATTCTCGCATTCGATTGGCTGTTGGACGCGTCATTCTTCTGTGCTTTTCGTGCGGGTACAGGTTGAGCGCTCTGTGGGAGTGTGCGCGCACAGAAGTTGAACTATAGTCGGGCAAGTCTGAGGACTGAAGCCTTTTAAATGTTCTTTATCCATTTGTATCCGAAACCTTTGATTTTTTGGATTTGAACTTATTTCAAACGTGACTGCTACCGCAAAGGATTCGGCTTTTATTTCACGAATGGAGTTTGCTCGTCATGCCCCCTGCATTGTTCTGCGGGGGACAGTAACGTGGAGTACGTAACGCTTTAAAAACAGACGTTTTCATACGCAGGCTGTCTTTTGGATTTAACTCGAGAGGGAATTTGAGTCCAGCCTTCATTCAAAATGGATATTACGGTGTCTGAGTTGATGTCTAACTTCATGGATTCGCCGCTTGTGGTTTGGGTAAGTCACAAAGACATGATGGCACCTGCTGTGTGTGTGTGTGTGTGTGCGCGCGTGTGTGTGCGGAGCTTCTGTTTGCTTTAGGTCTTTCGGTTGTGGTGTTTGTTGAATCATTTATGTTTGTGTCGTAATGTAACGAGACTTGTGATACACACGTGCGAATGTTGCTTAAACTCGGTTGGTAATTGCAGTTTACTTCTTATAAGAATGTTAACAAATATTTAGCATCTTATGGACGCGTTCGCTTATTTCAATTGGATGTGGCCTGCTACTACATTGACATTCAATGCATGTAGAAAACTTGTTTTATTTAATGTACCACAACTGCGCTACATTAAGTCAAGCGGTTCTATAAAGGCGCACGTTTCGTTGGCCCTTGCTGCCCTCAGTTTGTCACTTGACAGACTTTGGTGAAGCATTCAAACTTCCTTACCTTGACCCCCTTTCCAGTTTTGTTATCTTTGGCTTTTTTCCTTATACGTCATTATCTCGGATCTATTAGAAACTCATCAACCCTCACATGTTGTCATCTCGCAGATCTTTGTGGTGTCTGATATACCATCTAAAAACACACAATATTGGCCAGTTGTGTTTCAACTTTGGTTACACAGTGTTTTAACTGCATACTCATTTTATTCTTAAACTTTACATACAGCTACTGATAAAACCAGAGAAATGCATTTAAAATAAACGGTGTAAAAATAAACTCAACAGTTCTGTTCTGAAACTACTGAAGGTTGGTTGGTTTGCAGCAGCTGTGCTTGTGTCGTGTCGATCTTACAGCCTTTTTTCTTTTTTACAGGTCAAGACATTTGGACCGCTCGGGTCTGGTTCTGAGGACAAGCTTTCCATGTTCATGGACTTAGTGGATGGTGTCTTCCTCCATAAGATCATGACGCAAATGTGAGTGATCTAGACAGAGATGCTGTATGCGTTCAGAAGCTTTAATCTAGCAGCTGCTGCGCGACCTTTTTTTCATCACTAACCACATCCTATCCTGCCTGCCATCCAACTGTGCAGTCTCCACGCCAATCTTTACGCACCGATAGTTATGTTCCTCTTTGTTCAATTAGTGTGTTAATAAAGAGTCATTGGCCGATTTAGCTTTCGCAGAAATGTACGAGCGTGCTAAATGCTCTTAGGTATACGTTTTTGTGGTGGCTTTTGATTGAATGCTAGCCCACGGATGTTTTGGTTAGCTCATCTGTATCCTCAATCGAGGTCTATGAAAAAAAAACTGTTTAACAGGTGATTGGCATGTGTGCCTCGTGAACAAGGAAATCTCAACTATGAGAGGATTTGCATCATGCAAAGCAATTTGTTTAACTTCTTTTAACACCTCTACAGTTTGTGCATCTGAGCTGTAAAAACTAGTTTCATTTATGACTCTTGAATTTTCAGAGCCTCAGCCTTGTCCTTTAACCTACTTTTACTCAAGCTGTGTTACTGCTCTCTCACGTAATCGGGGGCTTAAATACTTGCTCTCTTCAGAGACAAAATAAATATTTTCTCTACGACGTGAGGGGGTCTTTCATGTCATTGGAGAATGATGTATATGAAGAGTTTGGTTCCAAAATAAGATGACTCTTTCTAAATTTAAAAAATCATGTTTTTATTGTTAGCTCGCTGTATCTTAAGTTATTATGGCTCAAATCAAAACAAACCAACTGGAGTTGGTTTGATATTAATTGGAATGCCGAGTAAAAATATATATATTTTTGATTTTTTTTTATCTCATTTTGGAACCAAACTCTTCATATACACTCAACTAAAGGATTATTAGGAACACCTGTTCAATTTCTCATTAATGCAATTATCTAATCAACCAATCACATGGCAGTTGCTTCAATGCATTTAGGGGTGTGGTCCTGGTCAATCACAATCTCCTGAACTCCAAACTGAATGTCAGAATGGGAAAGAAAGGTGATTAAGCAATTTTGAGTGTGGCATCGTTGTTGGTGCCAGACGGGCGGTCTGAGTATTTCACAATCTACTCAGTTACTGGGATTTTCACGCACAACCATTTCTAGGGTTTACAAAGAATGGTGTGAAAAGGGAAAAACTTTTTCTGTTGAGACATTCAGATGGTAGTCTCAGAATTTGGCGTAAACAGAATGAGAACATGGATCCATCATGCCTTGTTACCACTGTGCAGGCTGGTGGTGGTGGTGTAATGGTGTGGGGGATGTTTTCTTGGCACACTTTAGGCCCCTTAGTGCCAATTGGGCAACGTTTAAATGCCACAGCGTACCTGAGCATTGTTCCATGTTCATCCCTTTATGACCACAATGTACCCATCCTCTGATGGCTACTTCCAGCAGGATAATGCCCCATGTCACAAAGCTCGAATCATTTCAAATTGGTTTCTTGAACATGACAATGAGTTCACTGTACTAAAATGGCCCCCACAGTCACCAGATCTCAACCCAATAGAGCATCTTTGGGATGTGGTGGACCGGCAGCTTCGTGCCCTGGATGCACATTCCTAAAATATCCATCAACTTTTTTGATGTCAGACGAAAAGGAACATAGGCCCTGTTTACACCTGGCATTAATGGAATAGTTTACCTTCAAAATGTAAATTGGATAAATAATGGTAACGGTTTTCTGTTACCAACATTTTGCATTCTGCAAAAGAACAAAGTCATAAATAGACATTTGAGCTTGTGCACTTTTGACCACTTCCGGAGGTAGTCAAAAATGCTTTAGACCAGATTGTTTTTGTGGTGTAGACATTCATGATGTGGTTGAATTTGTTCAAACAGCCATACAAGACCACCTACCCGCTGCCTCAAAGTATTTTACGTGAAAATTGATTTAAAGCCCCAGTGAAATCAAAATGAAAGGTTTTTCCTTTTACTAAATATGTTAGCCTTTCAACAGTAAACTGATATGCTCCTAAGCGCTGACAAAATTCGCATTTTGTAGGTAAAAGCGTTCAAAGCAGAGAGTCTGGCACGTTTGCTCAAAAAAAAATCAGAAAAGTCCGGCCCCCTTCACTATCAGAGCTGCGGATGCGGCGCCTCAAATCAGCCACTTGCTGCACAATTATTATCTCTCACATGGTGAATGACGCATAATGCGCTATATAGGCGATAGGGGATGATCCAGACAATGTAAACCTTAACATTAAAGTCTTTATTTTGTGTTAGTGTCACATGAGCGGTTGCTGTCCTCCGGTTAAGAGACACGATAGCGTACATCTGATCATGCGCAATCATACACACAAATCTACTGAGAAAACAAAACATATCTGACCGGTTTCAAGTCTACACAGAATATTGAATGTTAAGGCTCTATGAAAGAGATCAGACATCGCAGCCTTGATGAGTAAAGCAGAAGGCAAACGCCAGTGTCACTCACCAATGTAAATAACAAGCCTCAAATGACATATCCCCGGTATCACTGATCTTCCTTGTTGAAATTACGTCAACACATCAAATAATGCTGCTAAAGCTCCAAGGCGATTCGTTGGACTTTAATGTTGCCTGCCCAAAAAGCTTCGTCACATATTTATAAATTATTCATTTTAAACATATATTTAGCTATATATTCTTTATAGCATTTTGTATAGGCTCATCTTTTCCATACAATGAAAGTTTATTATGTCCTGTTGTTGACAAACACCACAAGGCAAAAAACACTTAGTGTTGTAATATTAGACCATGTTACGGTTTTATTCCAAGGCTGTACAATAGCATGTTGTGAGAAACAGACTATTATTAACAGAGTACATTGAGGTAACAGTTCAGATACAGTATTTTATAATTACATTTTATTTAGTATGTTGATAGTGATAAAGTAAAGATTACTTGTATTGATGGATCAAACTTGTCCTCTGAATGTGAACGATTTCTGATATAATGTTAGTATGAATATATAGGTCTCAAATGTGTTTCCACTGAATCATCACAGTTGAGTGAAGATGTGGAATGTTAAGGGTTATGTACACACAGCTCTTGCGTTCTCTTTACCCACATTCATTTATAATGTGCCCACAGCGCACACACCTGTAAGCCTGTAGCAGACCAATACCATTGCAAGTTATTCAGGTAATTACCAATTCCCATCTGGCAGATGTCCTCTGCATGATCCCTATATGTCATGGATCAGCTTTTTCCAAACAATTATTGTTTTCCAACTCTACAGTCATATGCAATATCTATGGTTGCAAAACGGGCACAAAAAGTGAAACTCAAAGCAGTTTGGTTGGCTTTAGGGCAATAGAGAACAGCTCAAGCAGACAGAAAAAGAATAAAGAAAACTGCCCCTGATCTTTTAAGGTTCATTCACTAACAAGAAGGAATTGTGGGCCAAGCTGGCAGAATTTGCATGCCATTCCCACAAAACAAATGTAAATGAGGGTCTATGTACTGTAGGACCTTTACACTGTATGTGCCAGGACCCTCCTCTCAGCATCATAGAACCCCCTTTTTATATAAAGGTCCTGCCAGATATGACGATCTGATTTCTATTTACGTCAGGAATATTCGGATTTGTCCGGGCACCAATCTGTATGTTAAGTAACACGCTGCCTGTAATGTAGCCCTCAAAAGAATGCAATGTTATTATCTGCATTTTGCTCACTTTTTTATAGATTTTTAAACCTCAAGCATCTCATCAGTTTTTGGAACAAAACGGTTCTAAATAGCATGTTAAATGTACGTTTGTTGCTCTTTGTCCACAGAGACCCAAGCCCAACGAATCAGCGGGTGAACAAACACGTCAACAATGATGTCAACCTGAGAATACAGAACCTTAACACTGTCATCCGACACATCAAAAACTACTACCAGGTAAGAGCCCTTCCTTCACATCCTGTTTCAACTGCAATGGACTTTGTGCTCAGCGAGAGTGAGGTGCAGCAACAGTGTTTGTGAATGTTCATGTGAATGGACGTTTGGCAGCTTGGCTCTCAGACACAAGGTGCTGGTCCCAGTGTTATGGGGATTAAACCAGTCGGCACATGTGTTTTTGGGTAGGCTTTCATTTGTATCCTGAGTGAGGAGTTTAAGCTATATCAAACACATTTGAACTTCTGCTCCTTGTTATTATGTATGTTATAGTAATGTGCAAAACTACGTTTTATCTAAATTGAATATTTGGCATTAAGGAAGCCATGATGGGTTGGTTTATTGCATTTAAAATGGGGTCAAACAGTGGGGAAAAACTAGGTGTACTGTCCTTTTCCATTTTTTGCAGGGTATTTTATGTGTTTGCTGGTGTAATGTAGGGGTGAGAGTTCTTTCAACGCATTAGGATTCAAGAGGCTGAATTTTTTACGAGTGACGGTGTCTTTAATGATAGTAATTATTGTGATGGAAAAGGAGGAGGCTTCAAAGGACAAGGCCTTTTTTCAGACTATTTTAGAGAAAACTTAACATTCACTCTTGTGGTTTCCTATGAAAAGGTAGTTGTGCAGCAACTGCTTGAAGGAGGCTGTTATGTTAGTTTTGGGAGTTTGAGAATCTGTTTGGTTGGTTCTGGGCAGCGTCCCATCATCTGAGTAAGCGTTTGCCACATCTGACTCTCTTTTCACTTGGCAGAGCTTTTCAACCACATTTGTGTACCGAACCCATTGCTTTACTTTGACCATTTTCTGCTTAGAATATTGCAAAAATGTCCTTAACTAACCAAAACATACCTAAAAATATCATGGTATTATCTTGTTTTTTTCCTGTAAATGTTAGAAATCAATTTATTTATCTTTATTTAGGGCCAATATTTATCCATATGAGAAAAGTTCTTACTACTAGATTTATGGTGCATGTCCAAAAAAACATGTTATGTCATTCTTTTGAAGTAACTGGAGTATCATGTTAATATGCTATATGACTAAGCCATTCTTTCTGTTCTGCAGTACAGTACAGTATTCACAAAAGTTTTGTGGTTTTACCATTGTACTACCATCAAAGTGGTACAAAAAGTGCTTTCAAGCATTTGTTTGTCTCCCATTCCCTTGTGTAGTATGTCCCTTTAAATAAGAACTCTCCAGCGCATGGGTGATATTAGAGTAACTATACCGATTAGTGTTATTATGCATTATGAAGTTATTCTTTCATGCAGGATTTTGGCAGGACATGTAGTACACACACACACACACATGTGAACACACGCCTCTAGTGATGGAAGGCCCCCTTTACTGCATATTTGGTTTGGGTGGAGCTTTTTGGGGGAGTTTTTATGGGTTACCGATGTGGGCCTCAGTAATGGTTAGTGGAGAGGTCTGTGTTTAAACAGAGGTGCCCTCACCTTGGTGTAATTTCTGTTTCAACCTAGTACTTTAATAGTCTCTGAAGAGTGCCTCTCTGTATGGAGAAAAGGTCCTCGTGCTTAAAATTGCAATGTCTTTGCACTGAGGAGCAAGTGTATATTTTGGGTTGGTTGTGTTGTATGATTCTAGAAACATGTACATCGAAAACACAAACATAGGTCCCAAGAGAAAGTGGTGTGTTTGATCCCGGAAACTCAGGTGAACAACATTTGAGTGTCTGATGTGGGTAAATGCTCTGCTGATCAGGACCAGATGTGTTATTTTATCCCATGTTAATCATCCCCATGGAGACCCACATGTGGGGGTCTGTGTGAGAGGGAAAGGGTCCTTGTAACGTGAGAACTTAAGGCCACAATGCTGTCTTAATAAAAACATCCGGGTACTGGCCAAAGGAAACACTTTTATAACCCACTGGATGTCACACAAAGTAAGGCTTGTTTGTTTTGTTCTAGTCATTGATTGATTGCCTGATTTGTCTCTGTGGCCGGTGATTATTTTCTTTTACTTCCTTCTTGCTGTTATACTATAGCCGTCCATTAAAAGACCCCTGAACACTAATTCGCACATAACACACTTCAACTTTTTGTACTCAAAAGAGTCAGATTTAGTTTCAGACACTGAATCATGTGACTAAATGCTATGGTTTGCAAACATGTAGTCGTTTATTCTTGTAGTACAATGACGTATTAGATTACGAGGTAAAAACTATTGGTTATGGGATTTTGATGATGGATTTTGGATTTGAGATTTTTAGAAGGGTCTAAATGATCGACTTTGGCATTTGGTATTAAAAACTAAATAACAAAATAGGTTAAACAAGTTCACTGTGAACTAAATTAATTTGCATTATGTGTCCACTCACATTGACTGTTTTGTGGCATTGGTTCACATTTGAACAACAATGGATACAATGATTTTTCTTAAATACAGCCCCAACTTAAGGTTTAACCAACTTAAGGTTTAACCAAAATTCACACCATCGTGTTTTGAAGCACCACTTTTTGAAACTCTTTGGAAAATAAGTGCTTTTATTAGTTCTATAGCAATAAATGAAACCCACCAGTGTTAAAATGCCATCATCCAGTATGAACACTCGCAAAATGGTTTTAAGTATGATTGAAAGAATGTCTTATTTATAAACCTAAATGATATAAATTCAATGCATCTTGATCACCAATTCTTATGGACTATAAATACTTATTTTTCACTCCGATGAGTTATCAAGTGGTGAACAGATGGTCTGTCTCTTTTCATTTTCTATTATCCTCACACCTTTACTGTTGCAGCTCTTTCTCATAGTTTTGACATGCCACGTTAATAAGATGGATTGGTTATAAGAGATGCAGTGGGGTATCATTTGCGTGCCGAATTAGCCCTATACAGCTTATACAACTTTAAGCAGCTTTAAACAGCGCTCCAAGTTTAGAAATATATGAGAATGCACTTTGTTTTTACAAAGCTTCCTGCGCGCACACTAAACTCATCGGAAAAAGACAGAGAGATGCTACGGCCAATTCACTCTTGGCGATTTTGAAATTGCAGATGGAAAGTCGTATTTATATAGTTTGTTTTTAAATAAGATAACTGTTAGCATATGGTAACTGTATATAATGTTATATTTAACTGCGTTATTAAGCAGGTCTGGATTCACAATGCATCGATATAATTTTTCACAGCTCTAAGTAACACCAGATACCAACACAAACCTCTCCATTGAAAATCCATCATCTTTGGCAAATATAAATTGTGTTGCATAATCCGAATCAATACTACTAATTATACAATTCACAACTAGAACACATCAATTTGTCCTCCCTGTGACGTAGAATAAAAAGTAGAGTTATGATTGTTCTCTTCCAGAAATTCTGTATTTGGAATGTCCTTTTTTCTCTATCTTTCTCCCGAGTGTCGCCATGGGTCTTGGCCATGTCTACTGAAATGGCCATCTATTCAAGTGGTGGGACCAGAAGGCTGGCGAGATAAGCAGTCGACTCTAGACTGGTCTTTTATGTTTCTGTGTGGATAAATAGAACAATGTTACCATTTTCTAAAGGTTTTTAAACTGAAACATGATTGTTGATGCAATGGACATAAAAGCACAGTTTGTCTGAACGAGTGTATGCGTCAGCCACACAGGAAATGAATGTGACAAAGGAAGATGCCTATGATTTTTGTGATTAATTAGTGATGTTTGCTAATGCCACGAAAGATGCATCCAATCGTGCAGCTTATTGCAGAGAGGTTTTCTATATTCTCGCACAATTTAGCCTTGAAGTCATATCGCAATCATTTTGATTGATTTGGACAACTGTATGATTGCTGCTGCTTGGACGTCAAGGTTAGAAAAGGCATTAAATAACATGTTCATGTCGAACAGGATGTGTGAACTCCAAACTAGCAAGCAACGCATTTTTCTACAAATTCAGTAATGTCAGTCCTGCACTCTGCTGTCAATTTGAAGAGTTAACAGCCTGGAGTTCTGTTTGAAAGAACCGGACTCATACCCCTGTGGGTAGAGTCAACTATGAACTGAAAGAAAGCTAACAGCTTAATGTACTTCATTTCTTGTGCACTTTTAAAGTTTAAGTTTAGACCTTTGGAACCAATTCAACTTTAAGATTATATTCGAACAATACTGAATCTACTTAAAGGGGAAGTTCACCCAAAAATCTACTTTATTTTATTTACTAAACCACATGACATTGAACATGTTTAGAGAATTAGCTCCGGCATCTTCGGAGCCCAAATGAAGATATTTAGGTGACATCCGAGGTCTCCTCATAGACATCATGGTTATAGTTTTTGCCAAGGTCCATAAAAGTACTAAAGACATAGTTAAATTCGTCCATCCGTGCCTAGTGGCTCAGTTGAATTTTTTTGAAGCGACGATAATGCTTTTTGTGAAAAGCAAACCAAGATACCGACTTTAATCGATTTATTCTCTTCTGTCTTGTCAGTGTTTGACGCACGTTCACGAGAGCACTTCTTCGTCTTCTTGGATGAGAGCACTTTTCTGTGTTATGAGTCAGAGCACGGTGTTCAATAGGGACAAGCCCCATGCACCGTTCGCCACACAAACCTAATACGCATGCTTCAAAGTGCTCTCAAAAACAGAGACCATGATGTCTATGAGGAGGCCTGGAAATCTCTTGGATGTCATCTAAATATCTTTATTTGTGCTCTGAAGACGCCGGAAGTTCTGTATGGAAACATCTAGTTTGGACTAGTGTAAACTGAGCGAGATCAAAAGCTGCATCTAATGTTTTGATTTCACAAATCACTTCCAAACACTGGAATGTTTCTAAGGTCATGATCAAGAGACTATAAATATATCCACATGAGGTAAATGTTTGTTTTGCGTTAGGTTACGAAAGAGACTCCAGATTACACGTCTCCAATACCTAATGCCAAATTTATTCTATCTCCCAGCTTAACCTAGATTTAGGCTTAAGTCTCTCACATTGGGTGGCTTAATCTATACAGGCCAGCGATGCCCCAGATTCATTAAAGAATTGGGGGTATATAATAATCCAGTGTATGTCGGGGTCCATAGCAGACCATCCCTAGTGTCATCTCTCGCTGTCTGCCCCACACTTTACGATCTCCCCATCCAATTAGATTAGCTCTAAAATGACTCTGTTTGCTCATCAGAAAGCATCCCAGCGCGGATATCAGGGCAGCAGACAGTGGGAACAATAGACCTCTGGGGGAGGGGAGGGGTAGTATGTTGGTTCCTCCCTGCCTATTGTCTGGAAAGCAAGTTGTTGTGAGCGTGAGCCACTGTAAGCTGACTCCTCAGCTGGAACATGAGATATGTGGCCCTGCCGGGGGGCCCATGTTCTGCCTAGGTTTGTGCCTAATGAACCCTAGTGGACTCGCAACAACACTAACAACATGTTAGGACCTCGAGCCAGTGCTGTTTTGTCACTCAAATTGAAAGTTTGGCTCTCAGACAATGATGTGTCCGCTTTCTTTGTTTGTGTCTGCTTCAAGGGCCACCCCCTATACCCGTTTATTTCAGCCTCCAAATTCCCTGCTGATTTGTTGTTGGTTCCGTTGCTCAGATGCACATGCAGTATTATCAAAGCAAAAACCCTTCTTCACGGCACACATTCTAATCTGCTCATTTTGACTTTAAAACAGTTGTATCTCTGATGCCAACAGTGAATTAAAGGATGTGGTTAAGACTCATTTGTAGAATGCATGAATAACCCTCACGCAGACTGCGCAAATGAGGACAGTAGTGAGTTTACAGCGGCATTCCTCACGCACTTATTGGGTTTTTACAAGTTTCTCTTTACTGTAGTGACGAAAAAGAAAGGAGGTGTATCTTTGAGCTAACCTGACAGCTCTTTGTTCTTATGTTTGCTTGCCCACAGTGGAGACATAGTGGCCTTTCCCAGAGGTGTACGGTTTCCTCTTACTGTATACCTGCAAGGCCCTGCAGGCAGGGGCTCTCCTCAAGGTCTCTCTGGCTGTCTTCAACATCGTCTTTCACTTTTCTTTTTCCTTGCATGACCTGCTTCACTTAGATCGTTGATGTTTCACCTCTTTTGGCTCAGTCTTCAATGGCTGACTCATTTCACATGCATCAAGTGTTCACACTGTCAATGTGGTTTATTACATCTGGAAGGCAGGCATGTGTGTAGGTCCCACCCCTGAATACAGGAAACCCCCTAATGAGAGCGGCTGCCATGGAGAACACAAAAAATCCTCCTAGACCACACTCTTATTACCCTTTCTGTCACCCTTGTTTTTGCTGCTGATTTAATAAACAACTGCAAGACGTCTATATGAAAGTGGCCGTATACATTTTTCTAATACCTCCTAATGTGTTGCAATGACAAATAAAAATGGGCAGAATTAAAGTTTGTTAGGTTTTTTTACGTTGGAAATAAACTCCTAATGAGGCAATAGTGCAGTCTTTAGGTCAATCTGAATTGCTGCCCATCCTGTTGCATGCAAGCCTACCATGTAAAGTGAAATGTAATATTTTTTAACCTAAGACGGCCAGGTTTAAGTTTCAACCATTTCACATCAGGGATTTTGATCCAAAATGGCAGCCTCAAAGTAAAAATATTTTTTCAAAGTTTATGAATAGTGTGACAGTTTTTTTTCTTTCACAATTATAAAGTCAATGCCATAGTTCATATATTAAGCCATACATCTCTCCATACCCAAGGATCCCTTTGAAGTGGAAAGCTGATAAACACATTAAATTGTCCATCAACAAAATCTGTAGTGTGGTTATTTTGCTGAGTAGATGGGAAATGTGCCTCTATCCTAATACACAATCACTCAAAAAATGCTGGGTTATTTTCAACCAAGCATAGGGTCATAAAACGGACACACCAAACTGTTTAACTGTGTTAAATTGATCCAGAAAATGTTTGTTTGCCAACAATGGGTCAACACAACATCGCATTTCTGGTTGAAACAACCCAGCATATGCTAATTTATAACCCAGCAGTTGGGTTTGCTCCTTTTTGATAAAATGCTGGGTAAAAAAATAACCCAGCATTTTACAGAGTGAAGTAAATGTTATGCTTTCTATGACTTAATTGTAACAATTAGCTTCTGGCATAATTCTTAACTGACTTAACCCCAGTTTCCTAGCAGATTCCTAATTATGGTGGGTTTGTGTGCATCATCCAATCTGATTTTGAGGTTCCACAAGTGTTCACGTACAGTAACGGTGAATTCACCCAAATTGATGTTGTTTGCTAGTTTTACCAGTTTTATCATTATCATATAGCCTGAACACTACTTTCACCACAGCAATGGGACACTTTTAGCATTAATTAGGTCAAGTCTGGTTTTTAGTTGGAGATCTGTGTGTGTGTGGCTCCATTGTACAGCTGATGTCTTCAGTTGGTCTAGAATAACAGCCTGAAGTGACCATATGGAGCAGCTGAAGCTAAACCCTGTCTTTGACAAACATCTGTCACTCCTAAATGTGACATGTAGCAAACATCACTTGTGTAGACCTCTGGTCAAAGATCAAGCTACTTTTAAGTCTTCTGTCCCCATTGGGAATACTTTCTCTCTGCTGGGTTGTTTTATTGGTATATACCAGGCAGAGGTGCTGCTGGCATTTAAAGATCTGCACATAGTCCAGCTGCTCCAATTTGTGGTTGTCATTTCACCACTGTTGAGTTGGGGGGGGGGCGGGCTGAGAGGAGGTTCAACCAGGCTGCCATTATTTAATAGAGAATTAGGGGAAAGGGGGTGCTATGGCTCTTAAGGGCAATGAGAGTTGCCAAGGAGTCTGGAATGTCTCTCTCTCTCCCTTCTGTTGCCCACGGAGTAAATGGAAGTGAAAGCCAGTGTGTCCACTCAGATGTTGGAGGAATCAGGTTTCCCATTCCAAGCCACCCGTGTACTGTGTTTCATTTTATGAAAGGATTTGGGGTTTTAACCCTGGAAATCAGTGTTTTCTTGGTTAAAAAGTTATCTCAAAAAATGTCTCTTATCTTTTTGTGGATCGTGATAAGATGTTGTATTGATGTATGTATGAATGATGATGTAATATAATGGCTGTTTCTCAATATGCGTTAATTCAGCTGCATTGTGTTCTTGCTCTACGTCATCTATAACCGTCAAAGTCTGGTTGCAACACTCAAGAACAGACAATGCATGGAAGTACCTGGATGTGTTCTCGATATCAAGGAGGCATTGAATGCTGCCTTGTGCGCGTATGGAAGCTGCGTCAAGTCCCAGAAGTCATTGTGGCAGGTCCATATAAGTTCGTTCTTCAGAGGCTTTCTCGCAAGACCGGTCTCCATGAGCACAGGGACACAAGTCTTGGAATTAAGAAAAGGCCAATATCTTTGTTTACGGTTTAGTTATGCAAAACAAAGACATTGAGTTTTTGGGATTATTTATCTATTTAGATTTGCACTGGACATATTTTGGTTTTATAGATTATATGTCCATTGTACTTTTTTTTTTGTATGCTTTTTTAAACACACATGTGATTTGACCTTATGCTATATTATTCCATTTTATAGATCTGCTCTGAATTCTGATCTCATCTTTTCCCCCAAAGTATTAATTTGAACAATATAAGAAAAGATTCTTGTCATAAACATTACAGTATAGTGAGGTATATCACATTACTTCTAAAATCCCTAATGTATGAGGGGTACTCTGCTGTTCTCTTGTTTTCGCTGTGCTCTGTGGAACATCTCTTGTATCAGGAAGCAGTGACACGCATGTCACATGGCATCAGTGCTCACCTGGTCTCTTTGTGTATAGATTCAGATGTTAGCCACTGATATTGTGCTACTATGTTTGGACACTCTTTGACGTCTTGATCTTTGTGCGGTTTTCTGCTTTCATAACGCCCTACTGCCAGTCGAATAGAGACTCAAATAGCATATTTTTCAACAGAAACAAAACATTAGACGGGGAAACTGTCTGTAAACCTGGCAGGTGTGCAAAAAGGGCTCTGAAAAGCAGTACACTACAGACCGTAGAGACCAGAGCAGAATTCTTTTGTAATATCTTTTAAACAAATCCCTTAAGCCAAGTATTACATTTTGGCACAAAACTCGTCCTCAAACATTTCTGCTATTGATGTATGAATAATACCTCAGAATGCGCAGATTATTGAGGAAAGGTGGTGTTAGATATCTAAGCAGCTTTCTTTTGTTGGCCAGTAGACAAAAATGGGCAAGGAAGACAGATAGTTATATTTGATGCATGTGTATGGTTGCGTGTGAGCAATTGGAGGTGTGCGGTTGCGTGTGAGCAATCAAATAAGCTTCAATATGTTTGTCTTGGCAAAGGTCAATAATAAAAATAAATACAAATTTAAATATAAATATAAAAAAATACAAACTGCATGTAACCCTGTCTGTGAAAACTAGTAAAATCTAATTATGAAATCAAGAGTATCAAAGTTTGACTCTACCATTATTTTCACATAATTCAGTCTTTGACATGACCGTACTCTAACAAAAAAGGCAATAAATGCAAAGAAACAAAGGCGGGATAACATGCTATGTCATGCATTCTGACTTCTTCACACTGTTGAACCTGTTGGCATCTCATGCAACGAGTTGGATGTATGACGTAGTATTTCTGTGCTTGATCAACTCCCCCAGCACTCCAACTTGTTTCGGAAAGTTTTTTTATATGTCTGAATCATAACAGGCATCCTATTCCTTTAATTGTGCAATTCTCCCCGGTCGGAAAAGCACACACACTGCAAGGTAAAAGAAATAGTTACTCTTGCGATAGTGAGAGAAGTTTAGGTGTGTTTGTTTACGGCATTTCAATGATGGATGTTATCTAAACTGTGGATATTATGCTGGATTTGGAGATTGTTTGAAACTTATGGATGGCGTGGTCCCATGCTAAAACATGCGCATATGTCTGTGTTTTGTTTGCAATCGGCGCGTACATGCATAATGTTAACAACACGAAGGGATATGCGATGATGTATTGTGTGCTGGTGTTGTAGTTCCGTCACCCTTGCCTGCCTCTAGCAGCTTGTCTTTTTCCAGAAATAATCGTACAGCTGTATCTTTCTTTTATAAATTTGACTAAACTAAATACTCTTCGAAGATACGACGTGTGCACTATGCAATACTACTTGATAGGTACTCAAGATTAATATGAGATTGGCAGAAACCGTGTGTGTTATCCCATCTTTAATAATAAGCTATTTTTGAATATATGAATGCATCTATTTTGCATGAATAGCAACATTATTATTATTATTATTATTATTGTGGTATTGTGATCGTGCTAACAATTTTGGGTGCTTTTTCAATTAGTAGCCCTTTCCATACAGTATAATTTTACTAGGAAAGTGTTTGTTAACTACATTAAATGGCTTTTTAGCTGTAATGTTGCTTTGTGTTTTGATGGCTCTGTGGATTTTTTTTTAATCTGGCTCTTGTGGGTGTGTGTTGGAGCGCAGAGCTGTTGACAGCATGTGGTTCACTTCATAGTGAATATAGAACATTAAGTAACTGAGTAGCCAGAGAAATAGGGCCATAAATTTGATTGACAAAGTCGAACTCTCATTTGATCAGGAAAACAAGTATAGAATCTGCAGTCTATATTCATAATCACAGCCTTGGGTGAACATGTGGTATGACCTGGTCTGGTTTATTAGATATTGATCTTCTGTGGCCTTCTCTATTGCGTATCAGTTAAAAACCCTCAGGCAGGACTCCAATAAGGGGGACACTGTAACACGAAAGACTGAACTCTGAAAGAGCCAGCATGACCATTGATTAGACCCTTTATGGAACCTGTAATAAACTAATAAATGCATGTGATATACTTTCTAGAAAGTTTTTGAGGCGCCAACATAGAATTAGAAATTCAAAGTTGCGCTTTTGTCTGTAATGGTAAGACACAACGCAAAGTCTAATCTCATTTGTGTAAACCTCTCAGACAAAATTTTACAAGCTTTGAAAAAATAGTTTCTTCAGACTTTGCTTACAGACGGTCAACAATGACCACACAGATCTTCTATGACATACGACGGAGAATTGCTATATTCATAACCTGATTGAACAGACTTTATTAGTGCAGTAGGAGAGAGAGGACAGGAAATTGGAAGTGGGTGAGAGGGGGGGTGGGATCGGAAAAGGACTACGATACTCGAACTCGACCGCTTCAGAGCGGTATTCAGGACTAAGTGTGTCCCATCATGCATCACGTTCTGGATATATCATGTGACTTTTTGCCCGGGCCTTGCAAGATGTTGCGGAAAGCTTTCCAGAAAGTTAAATTCTGTTTGGCTAACATCGGTTTTCCTTTTGTTTTTTCTTTTTTGGGTACAGCTGCTTTGATACAATACAAATAAAGCTCTATAAAAATAAATCTGACTTGACTATATAATTAGATATTACATATAATTTCATAGCAAAACTTAGTGTTGCAATTTTATTGGCGAAAATTCCAGCTTTATGTACTTTTTAAACCGCTTCAGTAAAGCAAGTGCAAACATATAACGTTAATTAATGTGGCGTTTCTATTATGTGTGTCCCACCGGTAAAGAAATACAACATGCTCAATTGGGATCTTCAGGCCCACTTTGGCAACACTTGGGCCAAAAACAGGAAATACGTCATGAAAGTGGACGAAGCCTTTGTAAAGTGCGGGGTCACGAGTTGTTCCCGTTTGGCAATCAAGTAATATCAGCGCACATAGGCATCAATGACGCATTTGTATTAATGATATTGATTTACAGCAATAGTTTAATTTCTCACGTTTAAAAGGTTTCTGTGGGAAATAACAATGTTGCCAACTGCACAAAAATCCAGCTTGTCATAGATAAATGTGTACATTGCCCCGACCCTCGACACATGTATCGGCGATCCACAGGCTGGCGATAGAACGATCTGACTATAGAGAATATTGCCCAACACTAATATATATTGCACTAATATATAAGATGTTCCTCTAGTAGAAAGGCTTGTACTGTAGAAGCAGTTGATGTAAACTATACTCTTAACTGCTTTAACTTCTGTATTGCTTTGTTTGTTGTCCAGAAACTGTTTCTAAGATTCTCAAGTTTCCCTCGTGAAGTATTCTTGGCTTTCGTCATTCCTGTATCTGTGATTTCTTCAGTCTCACAATGGAACACAATAACGGCTTATTCCTGTTACTCATATTACTCCGATTGAGCTCAACCTATTCTAGTTAAATGTCTGTTGTGATGGTTTACACTCAGTTTGCTTCGACTCTACACATCCTTTGAAATATTTACTTGAAATTGGAATTCAGATAACTCTATACAAGTCTATACTCTGTGACCTTAATACTGTAACAGGACTAGATCTTTCCGATCCCACTAGTTTTCACCCAGTCCTTTTCATTCATCTGTAGTTTTGTTTCTGTAAAAGGATCCCCTTTCCTTCCTTTGTTTCAAAAAATCTGATCAGATGCAGAAGTAGAAAATGCTCTGAATAATAGCTGCACGATCATGGGTAAAATGATAATCACGATTATTTCCTGACATTTTTTATTGCGATTAATAAAACAGTTATAGAACAGTTCAGAACTTCGGTTTTTAAAGCATAGAATCAATCATCTAATCACTCCACCGCAAAAATCTACATTTTATTACCTTCGGAATGAACTCTTGCTACTCCATTCTTAATTTCTTGTTTTTTTTTATAAATCATTACTATTGGTCACCCAATGTTCGTCTGTGGATTTTGCCAAAAAAGTATTAAAATAATACAAATGCAGTAAAAACACTGTGGCAGTTTAAAAGATACAAGCTTTGCGATGATTTTTCTGACCTTATCGGGAGTTTTATGCTTGCTTTTAAAACATTCTCACAACGATTATGCTCCGTTAAGTATGGGAAGCATACATCTTTATCACAATTAAAATACGATTAAGGGTGCAGCAGCCCTACTCTAAATATCAATGTTCCACTCCAGACAATGATCATGTGCTAACCGCAATGACCCGTGATGCTGAACCCAGCAGAGGATGGGCAGATACCAGTTGATTCATTCCACATCAATGAAAACAGCTCCAGAGCCAAAGGTCCAAAAATCTGAGCAACATCACATACGCCGCTGTCCTACTTTACAGGTCAGGCATTGTTCCATTCAGAGGAAATGAGCTCGGGAATGTTTCTATAAAACTTTCCGACTTTCAGTCACCACTTGTACAAATATTTCATGAATTTTATACAGCCATCATTTTTTTATAGAAGTTTCTGTGGTTTAATCAAATATGAGGGTGCTGGGGTTATCTTGTACAGTGGAAAATAGTTTGCTATAAAACACAGGACAGGTTTTGGATGGCACCTAAAGCAAGATTTTGCCCGTTTGAAATGTGTATATATGACATTACTACAGTATACTGTATTTTCAAATAATGATAATCTTTTTAAAGGGCCTTTGAAGGGGAATATTAAGGGTTAGTGCCTCACCAGCATCATGATATGGATACAGGGCCATCAATAATTTACTTGTGGTTATCTTGCAGACAGGTCATTTACAGTAATTATACAGTTGCTGGTCCCAGGTCAGTGTCTCATAATATTATATGTTATAATGAAAGGTTTCTGACTCTGGGCAAATATTTATTATATTATTTTGGCATTTATGTTTTTTCCGCTTTTGCTCTGTGTATTTGTAGTAGCTCCTACTGTCTGAATTGTGTAGGCACCTTAGGTTTCCTCGGCCATGCGAGAAGCGTTAACTGATCCTTCCTCCCCTGCTAGCTGAAACGTGACACTGGCGCTGTCATGAAAAGCTCCTCATCTTGCATATGTCTTATATCTTGTAATTAGCCTGTTTGAATTTAGCAGCGCTCAAAATGATCAGGTTAAGAGGGAAATAAAGAATGAGGTGTTTATGCGCAGAATGCCTTATGGGACACTAAAACAAACCCCATCGCACTGCAGCTGTGGAATCAAACAGCATGAAGAGCTCTTTTCCAGTCTCTCAGGTTAAAACGTGCACATTTAGATAATTATGCCCATTAGACTGGCTGTCAGTCCAAAATACTACTATTTCTTCCCAGAGTGCTTTGCTTGAGTTCCCTTTGTGCATAGTTATCAAAAGTGTATGGTCTTACATGAGTGGACCTAAAAATGCAGGAAAAACAAGTTCATTCAAGTGGATCAAAGATATGTCTTGTGTATAGTGTGAAGTAAACATCAAAGACTAAAAAGCTTAAAAACACCAGAAAGAATTCCAATCACTATATACCATCTTTTCTAAAGCCATACAAGGTGAACCGAGTGTTCCTGGAGGAACATCCTTGTTGGTCTTTGATTGGATGTCAGGAATGTTGTCCAGAGGTTTGGATTAGGTTTAGGACTTAACTTGGGGCTACATCATTCTTAGCCTGTTATTTAACTCTAGTTTAAAGGGAAATTATACCGCAAAATTCTTCATTTACCGTCACCACCCTCTTGTCATTTTAAACCTGTATGACTTGCAAAAGAATGTCGGTAACCGAAATACCGTTGGTTATTATTGATTTCTATTGTGTGGACACAAAACCAAAGCAAGTCTATTGGGAACGACTGTTGTTTGGTTACCAACATTCTTCAAAATATCTTGTGTGTTTTGCAAAAGAAAGTTCACAGGTTTGAAATGACATGAGGGTGAGTAGATGATGACACAATTTTGATTTATTGGTGAACTATCCCAATTCTTTGATCATAAATTTACTCATTCATTTGGTAGTTTCAGAAAACAGAAAAGATTCATTGTCCATTTACAAAGGTTTTCTCATTTGGGAATGTGACATGAGAGCTAAAACCTTTTTGAGTCGTCCAAGCAGCTACAGTTATTACCCAATGCTTATACATTTTCTAACAGAAATAAGATAAATGATTGTGTAAACACATTTATGAAGTAAGAGAGTGTTTCTGTTAAAAGTTTTCATGATTATTTTGTTTGTGCTCTTGAAGACTTTTCAGTGTTTGTGAATGAGAAGGTATTTGAGAAGGACATCAGTAAAGAAAGGAATGCTTGCCGGCCTCTGTTTTGACAAAGGCAGTGTGCTTTGCTGGGGTTGCCATTATACTGAATGAGTCGTCTCTCTGTGGCTCCCTGAACATAAAGGCCTCCCCTGGGAGTTACTCCACAACAATTAAGATGAAGTTGTCAGCAGGGGGTCTTGGCTTGATGATGTCATAGGGGCACGCCCTTCTTGTTAGTGGTCTGTATTGCCGTGCACCCGGGTGAGAGCATGTACCCACACATCTGCCTACAGCATGATCTCCTTTGTGACTTCACATGTATTACAGCGCGAGGCAAGCATTTTTCCTTTTTTGTTCATTATTATGCCACATGGTATTTAATGTGTTCACTTTTTGACTCGACCAAGTTAGCTCATAGATCATTTATATATTAATTCTGAAACATGTTAGGTAAGTTGTACAAAGCAATAACTCTGGGGAAAGTCATTCTGCTGCTGATGTCAGCGCATATTTGGTCAATCGGGCCTGTTTGGTCTTGTCTTTTGTGTACCTTGCCGAGTTTTGTTGCCCTGGAGGCTTTGTGTCTGAAGTCCACGAGCACGTGGGCATGTTCATAAACACTTGCACTTGTATATCTACACATTTAAGGCATCAGGTTCAGAATGTCTTTTTATTTCTCTTATCTGTTAAATATTGCCTAGCGATGGATCCCAACTAGATGGTTTTTGGGGGATCTTTAAAGGGTATATATACTCAGGAAGCAAGATTAAATTTGTCCTTCATACCTCAGTAGGTACAACTGCTCTTCCATTAACAACACGTCTTATCAGTTTAGAAATTAAGCTCATTTATTCCCTGTTTGTTGGAATGTCATCGTCCCCACCCAAGGCATAACTAATCTTTGGCTGCTAATGTTTCCCATTTCCCGATAGATTTCCTGCTTGTCCGCTTGTAGGTATGAGTTTCCTGTTCCCATGTTACCGCTGACCCTGTTTTAGGGCCTTATCCCAAAAATTAATCTCCCGGGGCCGGTGTGCAGCCTAGATCCCATCCTTGTGCCCACCGTTTTTAATGAAATGCTCATGATGCCCTTACAATGTTTCCAATGATCATGTGTTTGTTTGTTTTTTGCAGGAGCATCTTCAACAACTCATTCTCATGAACCTGCCCAATGTTCTGGCCATTGCCAAGGATCCTCTTTCAGGTACTGCTCATTCTCACATGTCATAAATAAACTGTAACTCGCTATCAGTTACAATAGAAGAATAAAGAGTATATTTCTAAATATTCTTATAAAAAAGGTTCTCACAGGTTGTATGGCTATCTGGGGAAGAAAACGTATGTGGTGATCCTTGTAATGGCTGGAGGAAGGCAGAAAGGCCAATAAGGAAACTTCTTTTGGACCCAAGCTTAGCCCTTGTTGTGGATCGTGCTGTTGACAGAGTAGGGTCGATGAAATATAGTTGTGATATACTGGAAGAGTTTGTAGTGTATTATTTGCTGTTGACGTGTTGGAAGAGGCATGGTAGCTGATTTGTGTTATCCTTTGTAGTGCTGGGTGATGTGTTTATCGATAATAGACTTTAAAATCGTAATATCCGATAATATTGGGTGTGTTTGACTTTATGCAACGTTGAGCAGACGATCAATCTGCGAATAAGGACCGGGAGGGAATTCATACCGGACCCGCCAAGTGCCAAACAAACAAACACGCATGCAGGCATGCGTAGACACGCGTAGTACACAGGCGCACAAACCAGTGTTGCACGGACTTCTTTCATCAGGTATAGCGCATAGAAAAATGTTGTAGGTGTCCTAAAATTTCATCCTACCCATCAGATTATCCTACCAGGCATGCGCACATTGATGTTACGTCATTTGTTTTTGCGCTGTATAATCATTCTACCTGTTTATTTTATACTGCTACAGGAATATGAAAGTGTATTTTCGTTGTTAAATCATTCTACGTATTATTTAATACCTATAGTACAATTTGAATGGGTGTTGAATTGTAAATTAGTCCTACATGTTTCTTTTATGATGGTGGGATAAGACAGGGTATTTACACTGTAAATTTATTTTGTTTTTGTTTCAAGATGGTAGGAATATCTGACAGGGTATTTTGCATTGTGAAATCAATCATCGTAGCTGTTTATTTCGTCCATGTGGTTTAGATTATATTAAGTTTTTCCCTGCGGTTGAAAAATCGGACATGGTAGGACAATGGAACACCGGGACAGCCCCGCGAGCGTGAGGTTTTCGCTTTGCCGACACAGCTCGTCTTTCTCTTAGTCTATCTGTGCAGTGTGCAGCGACCGGCAGAAAACAGCAGCTCTCTTCAACTGACCGAACAAATCACAGGATTTCCAAAATCCTATCACTGTTACTGACTACCTCGGCATATGAACATTAACGTTCACTCTAAAGCCTACATCGCATGATAATGTTATAACGCGTATTTTCCATTATTATCAATTATTGTCTGGTATCTCTGTGTGTGTGTGTGTTGTAATGGACATCAGGATATTTGCGAGACATTGGTGATATACAATAACATCGTCACATTGCCCAGCCCTAATCCTTTGTTATCTTAAAGCTTTTACTGTTGCAACTAGTTGGTGACAGATTTAAACAGCCTGTTTAAGAGGAGAATGGTATAAGGTCCAGTGAACTCAGGGCCGGGTCTAAGGGGGCTGAGGGCGACATTGGCCCCCAGATATTTATTGGGCTCTACCAAAAATACTCAGATGACAATCATTGTTTTTGGTATTATCTATTAAATAATGATCTGTCAATTTGATCACAGAACATGTTAACAAGTATGCATGTTATGATTGAACGCTTATATTTCGGTTGTTCAGATATATAGTTATATGATTGCCCCCCAGTTAAGCCGGCCTAGTACTGAACTGATCATATTTGGTAAAATAATGTCTAATGTAAGAGGTCTGACCATTGATGCAAATAAAAAGGTACCTTTATCACTTGTAGGGGTGTATTTTGCTATAAATTAATGACTAAATGTACTCTAATCTGGTCTCGTATTTTTCGTATTTTCTTTTTTAAAATGGTGTTGTAATTTGTGAATCTCACACGACAGATTTGTCATAAACAGGTGCGATTCTGATCTGAAGGGTGATATCCTTCATGTCTATAGGATGCTGCGTCATGGTTTTGCATGTACAGAAATAGCTTTGCTATAGTTTCATTTTCTGCGTGGAGTGTACAGTAGGTTATCAAATCTATCAAATATTGTTTTTTGCTCGTGGAGCCAATATTAGAACAAAGTGCTCATTGTTCATCCTGAAATACTGCTAGGACTAACAGGTTAACTAACACAATTAAAAAAACAGACTTAAAAATGAAATCCCATAAAATGGTTAAAAAGAAAAGCAAAGCCATGATTGCTAAGCAAGTTTTTATAAATCATACATCAATGATAATGCATTAAAGATCAGGTATCATCATCGGGTATGTAATGCCCTGTGACTTCTTTACGCTGTTAAACGTGCTGGCTTGTCACATGGTCAACTTGTTAAAAAACGAGTTGGACGTATGATGAAGTATTTCTGTGCTTGATGCACTCAAACTTGTTTCAGATTTTTTTTTATAATTCTGGATCCCTGTTTCGTAACAGAGATCCTATTCCTTTTATTGGGCAATTCTCCCAGAAAAGCACGGCAAGGTGAAAGAAAGAGCCCGCCCACGAGCCAGCCGACAAGCGAGACCCGCTTACCATCAAGATTATTTGCGCCGCTTCAAGACGGGATCTTGTTATTCTGTATCTCTCTCTTTTTAAAATTTGATCAAACTAAATACTCTTCGAAGATACGACATATACAATACTATTGTAAAGGCACTCAAGATTAATATGAGATTGGCAGAAACTGCTGTGATTTGCGATTTTTATAATTTTTTTAATGAATTAAATTTGAATAGAAAATTATACATGTAACATATTTGAAATGCTTAAAAACTACCTGTATCGGTAATGAGAATGAAAAAGGTTGTGTACACAGCATGACGAGAATTTTAAGCTTTTAACTAAAAAAATAAGTAATCTGCTAACCTGTAGTTTCCTCAAATAAAATCAAACTTACTTTAAATATCGATGTGCGTGTGTTAACAATGTTAAAACTTTTATTATACATGAATATTATGTCAATCATTTTTTATTTCTTTGTCCTTTAAGAATATCTAGTAGACCACCTGTTGTTTTTTAGAATGTTTTAATTTTGCTCTGTTTAAATTACAACATATAATTGACTCCGGATGCGTTGCGGTAATGATAATTTCAGCAGAAAAGCTGGAAAATACCAAAATGATTCATTCCTATGTTAAAATTATGTTTAGTGCAAGATCGAGAACATGATTGTTTATTATACATTTTGTGTTATCAGTAAAGATTTATATAATAGAACGAATAATTGGTGTTTCGTGAGAATGACCCATTTATTTATTTAGTATTTGTGGTTCAGTTGTAATGGACAATAGGGTCTTTTCCCCATAGAGATGCTCATTCTCTGTCTGTTTAATGGGGTACGCTTTAGGGTGGGGTAGCGTTTGGCAACAAATGGTCACCATGGCGATGGCACCCACACAGCCACCTCATTCTCTCCGGAGTATTTATTAGTCTAAGACTGTCAGACCAACATTCTACACTCTCACCAACAAAGAGACATACATGACGAAAAATGAAAAATGGCAGGATTTGTTTTTAGAAAGGAGTTTGCATTATTTATAAAAAATAAATAAGCACTACCAGTCAAATATTTTCGAACAATTCATATTTTTTCTCTCACTTTAGAATAGCAGTAAGCTCATTTAAATTATGGAATAACATGAACATGAGAATTATGTTGTGACAAAACTAAAACCTATTTGATCATTTTCAGTGTAGTCAGCCTTCGTCTATAATTCTTTGAAATGTTCTCATTGGAATTAAATAAGCAGCTTCTCAGGTTTCAGCCTGAGATTCTTTGTAAAAAATATTGTTCCTGGCTGCTCTTTCTTCCTTAGTCAAGTCACCCGTTCCAGAATTGTTTTTATTAAATCCAATCTTGCTTTTGTGATGAAACTAATTTGAGATGTTTAAGCACACACCTTCAAAGGCATTTTGAAGATAATAAGAAACAGTGGACTTGACTGTTTCTTCTTATTCATTTCCTGTTTTTAGCTAAAACAAATGTTTCTCATTTCTCTGACGGATGTTTAAAATGAACTTGTCTCTTGTCTTGACTCTCATCTGTTTCCATCTCAGATAAAGGTATGGAGGAGATGAAGAGACTGCTGTTGCTCATATTGGGCTGTGCAGTTCAGGTAAACGGCTCCTATCACATTTTAACACCTACCCCAGAGAAATCTCATTCACATCACCCTGCCTGGGCATGTCTTTTCAATTCCAAAGTAAAACTAACACTTCATCTGATTTTACTGCACACCGCGTAGTCTCTTCAGATACATCACAAAAGATCAGCAGAAATTAGTGTGATCAATTTGTCTGATAGACAGTTTAGATGTTTTGAATCACCGCCTTTTCCTGTAGATTGTTCACCCCTTCCGGATTGGCTGTGCAAGCCCATTACTCCCGCTTTCACTTTATTAGTGCTGCCGTGGCTGGTTTTTCCTGTTCTGTGAATAGATAATAAACACATTGATTTAGAGCTTAACAGCATAACATTTGCCTGCTGATGAGATTTCTTTTCAAAGTCTTTGAGTTTGTCTAATCCTGCATCCAAACTTCAACCAGCGTAGTAGTCCGGTCACGAGATGCATGTTTCACTTTTAATCCACTCCGAATCCCACGATTTTATCTGAAGAAGAGTCAAACTTGTCTTCCTTCCTGCTTTTATAAACACAGGCCGTTTCATTTTTCTCCTTCCTTTTCTTCCCCCTCCCATCCCTCTTTCTCAACAGTGTGAACGTAAAGAAGAAATCATCGAGAAGATCAAACTGTTGGATATCGAGACACAGGCTGCCATAGTGACCCATATTCAAGAAGTGAGCTTTCTTGAATCTAACTTCAGACAAAAGACGTAGTTAGGAAATCATTGGATTGAGATTAAGATTTCTCTCTGTTTGACTAAAGGTCACCCACAACCAGGAGAACGTCCTGGACCTTCAGTGGCTGGATGAAGCAGAGATGCCTGTCGAGCAGCTCGACCCCCTATCTCGCACAATGACCTTTCAGCTTCGCAAACTCATAGACGAGCGAGACGACTCTGCGGATGTAAGTTAATACTAATCTTCTAATCACATTGATTGTCAATGATCAGGTGTTGATAGGTCTGCTGCGTGTCCTCAGGTAATAATAGAGCTGACGCAGGAAAGGGACTATCTCCAGTCCCAGCAACCTTCCAGTCTCTTGGGCTTCCCCAGCCCTGAGAACAACGCCCTGTCCCCTGTCAACCTACTGTCCAAAGAGGATCGGCAGCATTTGGCCGTGGAGCTGGCCGACACAAAGGCCAAACTGCGCCGATCGCGACACGAACTGTGAGTGTAAACGTACGGTTAGGCCGAGTTCAGACTTGACTTCTTTTTTGACAAGAAAAAGTTGCAGCCGAACGCCATGACTTCGGAGGCACAGCGTCTGTCCACGAAGGCAGCCCAGAGAAGCAGATAGGCAGCATAACGGAAGTCTTTTAGCATTATAAACCGAGAGCGCCTTTGCAATAACTAATCGCATATTTAAAAACTACAATACTAATTTCTCGCTACAAATGTAATAAGTTATTGAGTTGTTGAAAGTGAAAATAAAACTTTTATTAACTTTTTTAATAAACTTCTTTTTAAAAGATTATGCTCCAAAGGGTGTTTCGGCTGCCATTTAATTTTTTTCAAGCTTGAGCCTTCTCGACCAATAATGTTCCTCGCATGTTGTTATGGAAACGACAGGTCTCTGTTATTGGTTAGCTGTGAAAAAGGATCCTGACGTTGACCCTCCTGTGTGTCTTTTTCTGCAGCTCAGGGTGTCTTAAATTGAAAAAAGTATTCTGAAAAAAAACGGCATGAGCTGCAGAAAAAGATGCGCAAGATGGTCAAACACGCTAGCAGCTTAAAAAAAGAAGTCAAGTCTGAACACGGCCTTATGCTGTTTTTTATTTAGTATGCAAACTGCTAAAAGATAACAACCATTGTGAGTCGCTCACTATGACACATCTAGCTTTTCAGAAAGAATCATAACCTAATCGCAAGTTAAAATTTAATTTAGAATGCACTTAATAATAGGCAGCAATGGTGGTCACAGACTAGACTCATATAGGCACCTTAAGAACATTGCTGCTCTCTACGTTCAAAAATATGTATGTTTTGAATGGAAATATTTACTGAGCAAATTGCAGTGCATTCTGGGATTGCCTCATCAATATGTATTGCAAGAGCTGTATTAGAAGGCAACAAAATATTGCTATTTGCTGTTTGAAACAGCTTTTGTGTCTGTATCTTTTCTGACCAAACCACATCATCAGTAAAGAAAACCAATACTTCCTTTTTTGTTTGTGTTCATTAACAGAGAAGAAAAGACTGAACAGCTGATAGATACCAAGAACGAGATTGAGCGTCTGGATGCAGAGATTCAGAAACTCAAGCAGGAGGTATGATATGCATAGTTTCTTTTGACCACTCCAGCAAGGGAACATTTTGCTAATCTGCACCAATATCATTTGGATTTGTGTTGAATAGAACATGCAGTTGTTGGCAGAGGCACGTTCAGTGCGGGCGTACCGCGACGAGGTCGATGCTTTGAGGGAGCGTGCTGGGAAAGTGGACCGGCTAGAAACCGAGCTGACTCGCTGCAAAGAGAGGCTAAATGACGTGCACTTCTACAAGACCCGCATAGAGGTAACCACATACCTGCCTGTGTTTAATTTCCATTTTGATAAAACCAGATCCGGTCAAAACCAAATGAATAATAAACCAGACACACTGCATGCATGAATCAGAAATTGGTTTTATTAGTGAGGTGACTGATGTTCACCTGCCTGCCGGGGCTCCTGCTGCTTTCCTTTCTCAGATATAACACCACGGGTGTCCACTGAGACCATGAACTGTCACAGACAGACCCCTGACTCGCTCAGTCTGTCGTCTTCATCCACTTTATCCCTGCTGATCTCTTCTTCTTTTTATGCAGCTTTTCATCTTTCACTTTTGTCTGTCTTTTGTGTGCAGGAAATGAGAGATGATAATTTGACCCTGCTGGAGACAAAGTCCATGCTGGAGACACAGCTTACTGCAGCCAGGGGGCGCTGTGACAAATTACACGAGCTGGAAAAGGAAAACCTCCAGCTACGCTCTAAATTGCACGATGTGGAGATTGTGAGTGTTTTGGAAAAAATTTATACTGGGGGTATTTGTATTTACTTGTTGTTTATTAGAACCCACAAATGCAATTTGATAATGATTTAAGGAGTGAATAATTGAAATTGCGTTATGATTCTTGATGCATATTTTTCCTTTCAACGGTGGAGGGGTACAAAAATTAGATTAGACGTAGTGTTGTGCTTGACAAAAACAAAATGTATATTAAAAACAACAGACACAGTATTTTTTAAAGTACAAAGTTTCATAATGTGTCTGCAAATTTCCTCTTCGGGTTAGGTTTAACATTTATGCTTGTCCTTGCTGTGTATCTCAGGACAGGGACAGCGATAAGAAACGTCTGGAGGAGTTGCTGGAGGAGAACATGTTGTTGGAAATCTCTCATAAACAGAGCATGAATGAGTCCACTCACCTTGGCTGGGAACTGGAGCAACTGTCCAAGAACAATGAGGTCAATGAGGGTGAGTCCCTTTCTGCGCTCTCACATATCAGCTCACTGTGTTTTCTGATGCCAGGCTGTGCTTGTAACGCTACCTTGACCCAACACAATTAGAAAACACAGATAATCATTTGAAAAATATGGGTCAGATGTTGATGACCCATTTTCTGTTGGTCAGTTGTTTGCATCCCTATGCAAATTGTTGTAACACACATGGAGAAAACATTTTCCTGATGTTGAATTTATGAGAGATAATGGTGATTTGGCCAAACAATAGGCTGTCGTTATTTGCTCGTAATATAGCTGTTATTAGATTTGGATTATTGGAGTATTTATAAGCATTTATTTATAAAGAAGTTTCTAAAATATTGTTATCCTTGGGCTGCGCGTAAGCGGTCAGGTGTGTACACACAAATGGGTGACTCACCATCTTCCTGCTTAACATTTATTACTCAGGAATCCTTTTTGTTTCTACAGCAATCACACTCACACCTAAATATACAACATGACATACTGAAAGTAAATAAAATTTGTTGCCTTTAATAGGTTTTTAATAACCAATGGAAATATCTACATGTTTTGGTTGTGGAAGCCATAAAAAACTAAATAAGAGTAGGAAAAGAGAGAACTTTACAATACACATTTTTCTGAAATCAGTTACTAAAAAAGAAAAATGTTTACAGTGCATTATTAACAGTTTGACTGCTTATCAATAAAACAAACAAATAAACAAAACAATACTGTCATCCCCGCTTTAGCCCGTAAGTCTTTTGTGTTTGAGCTGAATGAGTCGGCATCCAGTCGCCTGTTAAAGCTGGAGAAGGAGAACCAATGTCTTCAGAGCACCATCCAGGAGCTCAGAGAGGCCTCTGTTAATATGGATGAGAGTCAACTGCATACTGCAGAGCTGGAGAAAGAGAACCAGAGCCTTAGCAAGAAGGTACTTCTCATCTTTATCTCCTCTGGCTGTTAGTGAGAGCTGAATTGTTGTATGCTGAAGGGATGTCTGCTGTGTTTTGTGCTTTAGTTGGAACGCCTGCAATCTCAGTTGGAACAGGAGAAACAAACCACTCAAGACTTGGAGAACCTGGGAGAAGATCTGCTAAAGGAGAAGCAGAGGCTGGTGAAATCACTGGAGATGCTTCAGGGAGAAAAAGACGAACAGGTGAACATGTTTGACCTAAAAAAACAAATATGATCTCTTAAAGGAACAATTCGCCCATAAATGAAAAAGTTGTCATAATGTATTTCTTTGGTCTGGTGAACACAGAGAAAGGTATTTGGACGAATGCTTGTACCCAAACAGTTTTTGGCCACTATTGACTTCCATAGTAGGAAAAATAACAATGGTAGTCAAAGGTGCCCCTGATCGGTTTGCTTTCCTACATTCTTTAAAATATCAGATACAAAGAAATGTATAGAGCTATTTTTTATTCTGTGGTAGTCAGTAGTGGCCAGGATCTGCTTGGTTACAAACATTCTTCCAAATATCTTTCTCTGTGTTCATCAGAACAAAGACATTTATACAGATTCTAGAAAGACTAGAGAGTGAGTAAGTGAAGACAGAATTTTCATTTTTGGGAGAACCTTTTCTTTTAAGATGTATGCCTTTGAAATTAATTTTAACATAAAACAAAAAAAAATAATGACAAAATCTATTCAGTTTTTATTACTTTATGTACACAGAAGGTTCAAGTAAGACCTTTAAGTATGACCTTTGTGTGTACATGTGTTAGATCTTGGAGCTGGAACAGGAGAAGGAGCACCTGACACAGGCGGTGAGCTCCCTCCGAATGCGTGCTCAAGTAAACAGCGAGACTCGTGTGAGGGAGGTGGAGACAGAGAACCGTGTTCTCCATGAAACCATCACAGAAACAGGCGGTAAACTGGCTCGACTGGAAGCTGAGAAACGACAGGCCACTAAGGAGCTGGAAGCTCTCCGTGAACAAGGAGAGCGCTGCGAGGAGCTGGAGAGGGAGTTAGCACGTATGGAGCGAGTCCGTGAGCAGCTCCAGCGAGAATCTGCCTCCCTGAAGATCGCCAATGAGCGTGCAGAGACCCTGGAATGTGAAAACGCTACGCTAGAGCAAGACAACCGGCGACTCAAGAAGTTAGCCGACAAGGCTCAGAACGCCAGCTTGCGATTTGCTGTTTTAGAGAAAGACCGCCACCAACTTGAAGAGGAGAACCTGGAGCAACGGAGAGCCCTGGAGACCCTGCGGCCCGCCGCCACTCGTCTGGCTCAGCTCCAGCAGGAACACGCCGAACTGGAGAGGGAACGTGAGGAGATGAGTCGCACCCTGGAGGAGCTTCGCTCCCAAGCCAAGAGGTGCGAAAGGTTAGAGATGAACTGCAACAACCAGAATCAAGAAAACCAACGGCTCCAGCAGACCCTGGACAACAGCACTACAAAGATTCAGAGTCTGGAGAGTGAGCTGAGACAGGACGAGACGGAGTTGAAGGATATGAAGCGAGAGCTGAATGGACTTAGACAGACGGCGACGCGTGCCGAGGTCGTGGAGAAAGAAAAGAGAGCAATGGAGCAGGAACTGAGCCAGGTGGAGAAGGAGAGGAAGCAGCTGGAGAAAGAGACGCGTAGGTTGAGGCAGCAGTTGGAGGAGAAGGAGGCGGCTTTGGAAGATAGCTGCCTCAGATTGGCAAGCATGGAGAAAGAAGGCACGGCTCTTAATAAAGAGCTAAACCGTTTTAAGGAGACCACAGGGAGAGTCAAAGAGCTGGAGAGAGAGAACAAAGACCTGCAGAAACAGGCCACCATAGATAAGAAGACTCTGGCCATGCTTCGAGAGGTATGAAGCATACATCAATTGAAAAAGAGCTTTGATGAAATATAAATGTTGACTTGGCTCATTTTGGTTGGCAGGAGCTGGTGAATGAGAAGTTGAGGGTACAGCAGCAGTGTAATGAACTGGAGAAGCTGAGCCACGAATTGGAGAAGATCGGCCTGAACCGAGAGAAACTTTTACAGGAAGAGCACAGCTGTGAGGACAAGTAAGTTACCATTATATAGTATAAAACATAGCATCTAAATCTGTAAGCAATTTGTACAATTAAAGTGAATGTGGACTGATGTCGTCAAACTTTTTGTCAAGTTCCATAGCTTAAACAATTCTCCTCATCGATAACGAAAGCATCCTTTTCCCGATAAACATGAATGTGAAATGTTTGTCAGAAGATTGTAGAATGTGATGTCAGAAGGTAGTTTCATTTTCATTTGACCTGCATACAAGCACTATGGGCATCCAATTTTACATTTTCATATCGTTGGCCCCGCCCGCTGGTGTTAAGTCTAAGGAGCGAGTGAATCTGGAGTAAATACTTTAGAAATATTACGACTACCCCAGAGAGCAAAATAAAACAAAATAAAAGCTCATTTTATGATCCCTTTTGAAAATAAATCTAGTCATATCCTCTCTCAGGTTTTGAGTTTATCGCTTGTTTTGAAAATGTCTCATTTGTTTTATGGACGCTTCCTTCTTGTAAAGGTATAACAGGTGAGTTTAATGATAATATGCAAATGTACTGGTTAAGTTTGAAACTGTCTTTCAAATTAAAGAATGTTTTCTTCTGTCTTCTACATTTCATAAGTATTTCTGTCCTGTTGCTCATTGGCAAGAGCAGGGCCCTGGCAACACCAAGGTCATGGGTTCGATCTCATAGGATTGCACATACTTAGATACAATGTATAGTATAATGCAATGCAAGTCGCTTTGGATAAAAGCGTCTGCCAAATGCGTAAATGTAAACATTTTAAATTTGTAGGATTTGGCATGTTTATAATCTTAGTTCATCCTCATAGATTGACTGTAGTGTGATGCAGTGATCTGAGCTCTTTACAGTCTTGACCCGGTGAAGCGCTTTGCTGTGTGTAGAGCTGTGTTTATGTTTCTTCCGTATAGTGACGACTGATTCTTTGAGTGAATTACAGCCCTGACCTTAGTGTATGTGATCCAATTTGATTAGTGGAAGCCCACATTAAATCTCATTATAGCCCTAATGAAAACAGCAACATTCCACACCAGCTAACGGACCAAAGCACTGGCTGGCCCTAATCGCTTAATGTCTAAAAAAATACAAATGCTACCACCTCTCGCATTCCACTGTGCTTAGTAATTCCAAGACGGAGCACAAATTTGATCTGTGTGGGGGGATGGCCCGATGCCCCGGTGAGAGTTTGTGTTTCTATGAGGGGTGATATTGAATTCCATAGATATGATTCATCATGCATAAAACAAGTTTGGTAATCTATGTTTTTGCCAAGCAAGTTACAACTTCACAAATTAAAGGCAAAATGCGACGGCAACTTCCAGTCCTCTGTTTCTGATTGGTCTACTCTTTGACACGTGAAGATTACAATTTGACTTTCTCAACTTTCAGTAAATACAAGATCCTAGAGACAAAGATCGAGTCAGCACTGAAGAAGACTCTGGAGCTGAGAGAAGAGAAGATCCAGAGCCTGGAGTCTCGTCTGGGGGAAAGCAGCAGCTTGAACCAGCAGCTCCGCACTGAGCTCACTACAGTATGCAAACACCTTCCTTTATGTCCGAGCTCCTGTAGGATAGGGATAAATCTGCTATCAGCTCCTGTTTGATAGCAGATTTATGATTTCTTTGTTGTGTCTAATATCCAGAACTATATCATCTAGTTTCAAGGGTTCTAGTTAAATGTAAACAGCTTTGACTTGAAGTGTAAAAACCATATCTTCTGTTACTTTTGTCACATCACATTGATACAAATGTCTTTGCAGGTAAAGAAGAGCCTGGAGGCGCTCAGACAAAGGCAAGAAGAAGAGTCAGCTCACTCTGAGATCTCCCAGCAGACTTTGGGGCAGACCAGATCGGGCTCAAACAAAGAGAAGTGGGAGACGGAGCATAGGGAGGCCACGGCTGAGTTGCTCAAACTGAAAGACAGATTCATTGATGTTGAGAAGAATGTATTAACTTTTATTTTGACGCAGCCCTTATTATTATGAAGTGCTAAAGTGCTTAGTGTTAAATATGAGTGTTGTGATGTACTGTGTCAAAATTCTGCCCGCAGAATGCAGCACTGCAGGCAGAGAAGCATCTTCTGAAGGACCAGCTAAAGCAGTTGGATTCCCAGAATGCACATCTCAACGCACAAACACTAGCTCTGCAGAAACAGGCAGCATCTCTACAAGAGCAAAACACGTGTCTTCATAAAGAAACCGCTAAACTACAGGTAGAGATTGTAGAAATAATATGCATCTCACTCATTCAAACATATTTTGCATTTCACATACCTTGTGTTAAGGCCTATTTGCTGCAAAAGCGAAACAGAAGCCAAGCGAATTGCACGACTATTCAAAGTAACAGAGAATTGTGTTTGTGAACAAATATCTGTCATTTTAATCACAGAGGAAAAGAAAGAAATGAGATAGAGGGAAAGTGTTTTAAGACCATGCCAAAGGCATTCAAACTACACCGAAAAATGAGATTTCATGATGCCAGCAGTATCAATGGCCCTTTTGGATTCTTCCTGTGGTGTTTAATGTCAGTTTGCAAATGGCTTTTATTGTGTCAGTGCATCAAATTTCACTTGTATTCCTGTGACTCAACGAAGTGACCCCAGTTTTAAAGATCAGTGACATTTTGGTGGACTAAAGACTAAACGTATAATATAATCCAAAAATCTGAAAAAAACCCACAGCATTAAAGAGCCCGGCAGAAAAACTACTGAAGAAAAATTAACCAAACATTATTAAGAGACAAAGTAAATTATTCACGTCAAATACATTATTTACATTTATTTAACAAAACAGTTCTTCAAATTACTTTTTGGAATTTATCACTGCTTGTTACAAACAATTATTTTAGGAAATTATATATATATAAACAAAATCAAATTAAATATAATACAAACTAAATTACGTTATAGGCAAAGCATTCAAGACATTGACTGTAAACTGTTGTAAATATTTACCGTTGAAAAAGTGTCACACACAGTCAATTGTGTCTTCAGGGGTTTCAGGAGACTTAGCTAAGCAGTATTCCCTTTGCCCTCAATTTATAACGTTGTCAGACAAATGTAAAAAGTTAACATGACTCTGGCTTTCCATGGTCAGCAAATTAAGCAAGAGCGAGCAGGTGAGAATTCCTTGTTCTGAATTTTGCTGATGGGACAAGAGCCTTGCAGACAGAAGACATCGGTTTTATGACCTTAAAGACATGGCAGGTGTGATAAAACAGACTGTAGGCTTTTCAGAATGAGCACAGAATGTTGAGCTATTGTTCACCTCTGGCCTTTACAGCTACAGACGCAGTTAAACTGAGGAACCTAAAGGGACCAAATTTCTTTGCTCTGATGAACACAGAAGGATATTTGGAAGAATGTCAGTAACCGAACAGATCTCACCCCCCATTGACTCCCATAGTATTTATTTTCCCTACTATGGCAGTCAACGGGGGTGAGATCCGTTTGGTTACTGACATTCTTTCAAATATCCTTCTGTGTTCATCAGAGCAAAAACGTGTATATGATGACAGAATTTTCATTTTTAGGTGAATCGTCCCTTTACAATTTTAGACTTTATGAATGAAAATATTTACATGAATGCATTTGGCAGACATTTTTATCTAAAGCAACTCAGTCTTTACATAAGGCTTTACATTACATTTGTATGTGCATTCACCGTGAATGGGACCCTACCTTTGTTTCGTAGTTACAGGAAAAACTTAATGTGTAAAAAATCTAATATAAATGGATTTCCCCTGTTGTCTATCTTTCTGCATGTGTCTAGGTGGAAAACTCAACACTAAGCTCCCAAAGCTCATCTTTAATGGCTCAATATGGAGCTTTACAGGCCCAGCTACAGACCCTAGAATCTGAGGCAGAGTCTCTTCAGAAACAGCGAGAGGAAGCGTGTGCGGCCCGTGACCGCGTCACGCAGGACCACGAGCGCCTGCTCGGCGTGCACGAGAGACAGGCGACGGAGTATGAGCAGCTCATCTCCCAACACACAGCCTTGAAGAGCAGCCAGAGAGCTCTGGAGCAAGAACACCGTACACTGGAGAACAAGTCAGTCCCTTTCCTACCAAATTCTTGATTTAAAAAGAATCGTATTTAAATAGTCACGAAAGGATAAAAGGGGTCTGAATTACATGTTGATACGGGGTAATTCCGCTCGTACAGTCACAGTAGAAATTGAAGGTCCAGTCCGGTGCATTGCATTGTGGGATACAGTGTTTTATGCTGTGGTTGTATACGGTACATATTGAAATGTGTAAATGTGTGTACGGTACTGTACACAGTCTAAATACTAAAAGTTAGAGTATGATGGGTCTGTCACTGTCAGCAGTCTTAAACACATCAAAGACACAGGGACGTTACTAGTAGAGTTGATGACAAAAGTGGTTCATTCTCTTAAATAAATCATATTATAGCTTTGACAGATCAGACCTTAAAAGGTTCTGTATGTTTCAATATTTTGAATGTTGGATTTCACTGCTGTTAATGGCAATGAAACTGCACCAATGGGAATAGGAGTGGTTTTAGAGGTGGGTCACAATGGAAATGTTTTTTTCCTTTTGCTGCTGCTGCTGCTGCTGCTTATCTTCACACATTAGACATTAATGAGCGTGCACATTAATGCACACACGCAGCCCTGCAATGTGGAAAGTTGTCTCTTTTGTTAGCGACAGGAAAAGCACGGTTGTGTTTGTGGCTGGTGGGTTCAGTAGTCTCCCTGCTTGTCTTTTATCTCTCCCTCACTATCTCATGAATAATGCAGCAGTGCGTCTCTTGGGGCCTCAGCTGAGGGGTTCACCAGATGGCTGTCAGGGACTCAATCAGCTGTAATGTCCACCGGCCTCATCATCTATGTCCAACACTCCACATGTCACACTCCATTTCCAAATTAATTCATTTATTTGACTCCCTATCATCCATTTACAACACACAGTGTTTTTCTGTGTTTTAATCTATGAAGGATTCCGAACCACTTTGTTAGATCCATTTTTAGATGCTGTTTTTATAATAAATAGACATTTTTAATAAGTAATGCTACACTTTACACAATGCCTGATCAATATGTTTATTTATAGTAATATTGTGGTGTACTGGTCAAATGTGTCATTTAACTTTTACTTCTATGGGTAATGTTTTAAAGTTATTATGCACAGTTAAGTTAATGTATTAAAATGTGTCAATTTAATATTATGATTTATTTTTGGTATTGGGATACTTCTAGCTATTATATAAACCTCCCTCTGCTCCTCGACAGTTCACTGGGCTTTATGAAACCCCAATGGACCTTAGTCAGAACAGCACTATATTTATTTTGATGGAGTACAGAACTGTGAGGAAAAAAAATGTCTTCTTTAAAGTGTGTTACTGTCTTTTTATTTTAAACATTTTTATTTTTATTAGATATTTGCAAAAGCCAGTGACAAACAAAGGGTTAACGGTAATAATATTATATTTAATATTGTGGTAAAAAATCACAAAATATGGAGAAGGACAGGTTTCTGAAGGAAATATCCGGATGCGTGTCGAAGACGTGGTTCGAGTCTTGTCTTGAGGTTAATTTGTTGTGTTTTATGTGTGCAGGTACATGGTTCTCCTGAAGCAGAAGGATGCTATGGAGGCCCTTGAGGCTTCTCTGCAAAGAGAGAGGGAGAGTTTGGGAGAGGAAATTCACAAGAACGCTCTTATGCTGGGCGAGAACCACAGTCTGAGGGAAGAGATAAAAAGGTTAGGAAAACTTCAGGACGCGCTCACTAAACCATCCAGCAGGCTGAGGTGAAATCTTCATGTCGAGTATGTGCTGCCCTCTGCTGGTTTGGGTCAGCTAGTGGTGCTTGTACAGAAGGAAAGGAGCAACTCATAGTAACATAAAAGAGCTCTTGCTTGTATACAGATGCACATTTTTAGTGACCATAAGAGTGGAGATGTTAATATGCACTAAACACCTTGGTGGTGTTTCATTCATGAAACACATATTAGTGTTTTTTCAAAATTGTCTTTTTTATCCTGATTCACAATAGTGAGCTTTGAAAAAATTATGCAAAAAAAAAACCTTACAGCTCAATTTATGAAAGAAGTCAGTTTGACATAATTTGACTGGTCAAGATTTATATGTAAAGTTACCAGAATTGTTTTGATTGTATGCATGTTTAAAAATATAACGGGGACACATTTGAATTCAATTCTTACAATTATTTAGATATAAAATACTTTATTACTCTGCATAATTTATTTTATTGTATCTAGTTAATATTAAATGTAAAACACAATTTAGTTAAGAGAGTACATATGTAATAAGACTCATATATAATTTAATGCATTTGACATCCCTTCAGGCTGACACATACACACGTGCAGTTGAGACAGGAGTACGACAGTCTGCAACTGCAGACCAAAGAGCTGAAGACATCTCTAAATGAATCTCAGCTGGAACTGAACCGTTGGCAGGCACGTTTTGACCAGCTGAAGGAACAGCATCAGGGCCTGGACATCTCTATGACAAAACTAGACAACCACTGTGAGGTGAGAGTGACCGTGTGCTTTTGCTGAGATCTACTGTTATGCAACATTTTTGGTCCTCATTGTTTCTGCATTGTTACTGTGTCCTTTAATATAAACAACCCTATGCATTAAGTACATTCGAAGCCAAAAACTCGCATGCTTCACTTTTATTTGGTCAGGCTCATAATAGATTGTAGTTACCAGCTTGCTCTCTCATTTTCTCGATTTAGCTGCTAACCCGTCTGAAAGGAAACTTGGAAGAGGAAAACCATCATCTTCTCAGTCAGATCCAGATGCTTAGCCAGCAAAACCAGACTCTGCTGGAGAGAACCATGGAGAGCAAAGAACTCTACCACGAAGAACAGAAACAATACATGTGTGTAACAGAACAAAACAATTTGTCTTGTGTCCCTTATGAGGAGTTAGTGGTCCACTAATGGTTTCTTTATGCTGACCTCTTAAGTTTTTATGTTTTCCCGTGCAGTGATAAGCTGAACTCCTTACGACGACAGAAAGAGAAGCTGGAGGAGAAGATCATGGACCAGTACAAGTTTTATGACCCAACTCCTAAAAAGTGAGTTAAATGCCACAATCAAAACAAAATTAAATATTGAACCGTCTGTTTAATTTGCAAACCAGCTTTACATGATTATAGTACGATTTTCCAAAAGAAACCTGGCATTAGAATACTTGGTACTTTGACAAAAGTAGTTGAGTTTGTTATTAAATCATTGTTTATAATGCTAATAAGCACTGTGAAAAACTCCTCATGCGATGTACATTAAAAATGTAAAAAATTACTATAAGCTTGTAATGTAGAAAGATGATGTAAACATTTTACCTGAAATGTTTCCTTTATGGATTGTGTACGTACTTGTAGAGAAAAACGGTATGTAGTTTTTTGACTATAAATTGTTTGGACAAAAATCATTATAGATTTATTTGTCACATTTTTATTGGACAGTCACTCTTTTTTTTTGTCTGGTTATGGTGGGCCGTTTTTACATTCATGTCCATCCTTATTTATCGTACAGGAGCCGGAACTGGGCAGGAGCTAAAGCAATAGCAAAACTGATCAAACCTAAGAAAGAAAATTCTCGTGAGAAGGTCGAGGGCCCTCGGGAGAGGATACGAAGCGCCCCGGATATCCCCCTGCCAGAGATCCCTACATGTGACTTTCCTGATAGTGCCCCACTCCCTCCACCACTTCCCCCCAGACAGACCCAACTCAGCGTGGAGTCAATGAACAGTCACTCCACAGACGAGAATCATGCTCAATCTCCAACACTCTCACCTGCACCCAACGGACGAGGTGAGTTCTGCTGTCACAGGGCTGAAATCAGCTTCTCATTCGCAGGTAGTAACATAGCAACATGGCGTCAGTGTTAAAAAAGTGCTCAAATCTGGTTCAGGTTTGTTGAGGTTTTTGTTTGCACTTACACACACATTAAACCGAAGGCCTAGCTTCATTGTTGGTGGTTTATGTCTTGTCCACTAGGGGGTTTATGTCTTGATGCCACTGTTGACCTAAACTATTCTTGCTGTAAATTTCCAATTTCAATCTGTTGTTTCTCAGCTTTTCAAGTAATAATACTTTTCAGAGTTTCGTTTGATATTGCATGGCCATTTTAATCTTCACAGGAAAGCTTGGGGCTTCATTCTTCATGAATCATAAATGTAACCATTATTTCATCTCTGAATCATTTCTTTTCTTCCACTGATCCCTGTCTCTCTCTCCCTCTCCGTGTATCTGTCCGTACATTAACCCTCACACACTCCAGCCCCTCCAGCAGCGAAGCGTTTCTGCTTTCTGAGGAGCAAGAGTCAGGAGAAGATACGAGTTCAGGGGATTCCTCCCTCTCAGCGATCCATTACTAGACGCCTTCGCTTCTGGTCCTCCTCTGACAACATCATCCCACATCCCCCTCACGAGCCATTTTCGGATATCGGCCATTTCTGACACCTCCATCAGTTTCCAATCATCACTCTCGCCATAACAACAGATTCTCCCCCTCCTTTACTTTATTCATATACCATAACTTACTATATTAAATTGATGTTTTTGTAATGCAATGAACTATACTTGAAATTTCTCAGATTAGGCAAGAATCAGATACTGAACCATTTTAGATTAATGTTGCAGGTTCACACAATAGTCAATCTAAGCACAGATCCACACACACAAACACACCTTCCACAGCTTGAACTCTGAATAAATGCTCTGGGGGCTCTGGGACCTGCCAGTGGGACTCTAAATTCAACCTTGCAGTAAGTAAGCATCAATTACAGAAGTGAAATGCAGCCGGCTTCCCCTTGCAATGACAAATGTATGTCTTCGTATGCGTGCACTGCATTTTCTAAATCAAGATTGTCTTGTTTTCTTCACATCTAAACATTTTCTGAGCAGAAAAATACACTTTAGATCTATTCAATTCATGAATGGGGTAAATCCTTTAAAGGCACTCCGCCTTGGCATTTCAAACCTGTTATTTTCTTCGGCAGAACACACAAGGAAGATATAAAATTGACTTGCATTGTGTTTGTATCCATAAGTCCACGGGGACCGACGGTTTATGGTTACGCACATTCTTCAAAATATCTTTCTTGGTGTTTTGCAGAAGAAAGTCTTGCATGTTTTAAATTACAAGAGGGTGAGTAAATGATAACAGAATTGAGTTTTTTCGCTATCCCTTTATTGTATTTCAGCTTTGGTTCTCAAGTAAAATAATTGTATTTTAAAGATGTTTAGACTATTACACTGCAAAACAAGAGAAAACTGCTCAAGAAAAACATATTTTGCTGTGCTGTGCGTGTGTGTGTGTGTGTGCACGCGTGATGTGTGTGTGTTGTTGCTCGCACAGAATAAGGCTGTAGGTGGAGGAAAGTGACGGTTGCAGGAAATGCTGCTGTCAATAGTAATCAAATTAAGTGCATGCACACCCGAGAGAGACTGAAGGAGGGCAGCAGAGGGGAGCGATCATCTAATAAGATTGTCCTAGTTGACAGTTTTGTGATTTGTGATGCGTTGCTTGTGAACTTGTTGTTTGAAAGGTTTGCAGTTCATTGAATGCAGCTTCATGTGTGTCGACCATGTGTTTCCCCTTTTCCTGTTTAACTATAACACACCGCCCGCCTATGGTCATAATTTTTTGCATCTTCCTCTTTATTTCCACAATGCGACGTGCGATTTTGCATGATGTCCCAATGTGACGTCTGTGTGTGGATGGTGTACATGTAGGTCAGAGACACTATATTGTACCTGGATAGCATGCAGTATTTTATGTTGTTGCCTGGTCATGCAATGCAAAGTGCATATTGGGGTCAGGGATGTACATATATGTCCTTTAAAAACATACCATAGGAGATTACAGAATGGTGTCATGATTTGCAAAAAAAGTTCGGCAGCTCTTGTCACAGGTTAACCTGGTGACTATAAACTTGGACTTACAAACACACCCATTTCACGAATACTTCGCATGGCCGGCAATAGTTACATCTGTGTACACATAAGGAAAGTGTTATGGAGTTTTAGTTTGTTTAGTCTAAAGTTTGTTGCTACTGTGTTTTGTTATAGTTTTCAACTCTTTATACATTTTCTTTAAAGATGTAATTATTTTTTCTAAAAATAACAATGCCAGAACACATATTAACTCGTATGGGAATTACCTTTATTTTTCCACATAATTTCCACAAACCTTATTGCAGTTTAACTTCCCGGTTCACACTCAGTACAATCAAACCCATAATCCAGGTTAAACAGTTTTTTATAGAAACCGCCACATCACTTCCGTTGGAGGATACCATTTTAGGGTGATGTCAGAGGGGGAGGGGATTTAGAAACAGTTGCTTTTGCTATTTAATTTGTTGTTAAACTCTTCCTCTGTTAATGGTTGCTGTTTAACTGGTTTGAAAGGTTTAAGTGTTGTTTTGAGTGTCTATATTATTTAATTGGATGACTTCAAACTTAATTGTTTGTCGATTGACTTGGTATGCTCTATAGGAGGGGCTTCAGCCTATAAATAGGCTTGCTGGCCGAAAGGCTGGCAGTTCTAATGGTGGACTCTAAGACAGTGTTGCAAACTTGGGCCATTTGGTTTAGTCAAAATTAGCACATTGTTGCTGTTTTTGTTTCCTTTTGTACAGTTTTTATTTATTTTTTGTTTTCTCCTGCACTGTAAATATTTATCACCTTCCAATAAAACACCATTTTTGGATTTTGCATCAACTTTTTGTACAGCACGTCATTTCCCTTTTCCACTCCAACTGGTTGGCCTCCCTACATATGGTGTCAGAAGTGGGATCTCCCTCCAGTGAGTGACGTGCCGGCATAAGGTAATGCCCTGCTGACATGCCACCCAAAACGAGGGGTCAGCCTGTAGAGGGCACAGATGCAGTAATGGACCAAGGTGCTGTTGGAGGTGTTGCAGAGGAGAGATTGCTGCCTGCGGAAATCCCAGCTGTTGGGGGAGATGCTGCCATTACAGCGCTGGCACAAATGTTCCAGTCATTCATGCAGTACCAAAAGGATCGGGATGAGAGGCAGGAGAGGGATGCTTCTCGCCGTGAACAGAATTACAAGGTCCTCAGCCACCAGGTCACCCAAATGCAGCTAGACATGGAGCGTAGAAGAAATGAAGCTTCGGGAGGAGCGGCAAAGCGGGTGATAGACCATGAACCTCGAATTGCCAAGCTGGAGGACAGTGATGATATTGAACACTACCTTACAACTTTTGAAAGACTTGCAGAGGTGTATCAGTGGCCAAGGGGCGACTGGGCGGTTCGTCTTATTCCCTTGCTAACGGGCAAAGCCCGAAGTGCTTTTGTGGCTATGAACCCCACACAAACCAGAGACTATGACCAAGTGAAAGCTGCAATTCAAAAAAAATATGAAATCGGTGCGGAGACATACCGATTGAGATTTCGGTCCCTTAGTACCCCTGCCGATGAGACTCCTACAGAACTCTACATCCGACTAAAGGACTTGTTCTCCAAATGGGTACACTACGAACAAAGTAATAAGAGGGACATTATGGAGACCCTTGTGCTGGAGCAGTACCTGCGAGTGTTGTACCCTGAGGTGAGGACTTGGGTAAAGGAAAGGGGTCCGGACACCGCTGCAGAGGCTGCAACCTTGGTTGAGGCCTACATTGCTGCACGGAAGGGACCTGTAACTACTCGATATGCTGGCATCCTCCACTCTTTGAAGGGTAAGTCTGATGGATTGGGGGTGGGTTCAAGCTCTCAAAGTGGCCCTAAAATCTTTAAGCCCAGTCATTTTAAACCCCCAATATCAGCCACAATGGCCCAGACAACCGTTAAGGGAGAGATGATCATGTGTTATAACTGTGGTGAGCCAGGTCACACTAGGCCCCTTTGTCCCCTCAAAAAGCCCAAGACAACTGGTCTTTGTTATATGCCACGGCCAGAACAGTTAAGAACACAGCCCGATCGAGAGCCAGTCATTACTGTACTATTAAATGGTAAACCCCTTTCAGCATTAGTGGACACAGGTTGTTCCCATACACTGGTACAGGCCCAATACATATCCAGAGATTCCTGGAGTGAAGGAGACGCGGTCACAGTTTGTTGTGTGCATGGGGTTAGCACTGAGTTGCCTACTGCTGAGGTTTATATTGAGGTCTGTAATCAATCATATTTGATGAAGGTGGGTGTTGCAACCAAGCTGCCCTATCCTGTACTGTTAGGTACTGACTTTCCGATACTAGCTGAATTGGTGAAAGAGACTGTATGGTGTGGCGTTGTCACAAGGGCCCAAACAAAGCAGCTGACCCAGGTTCCACAGCACCAAGAAATAACCCCAGACATTCTGCAAGAAATCCCCTTCAGCTCTGAGACTATCTTAGGTGAGTCACAGCCTACAGAGCAGGAAAGGCTGCAGAAACGCAGGGAATGGGTTGAGGGGTTGTTAGAAACTTCCGAGCAAGCTGAGGAAGGGGCAGAAGAACCTGAACTCACTGAAGCAGACTTAGTTGTCCCTGGTAATCTAGCCCAACTTCAGCGTAAGGACTCAACTCTGACTGAATGTTTTAAGCAGGCTGAGGAAAATGAGGGTGTTGTGTCTTTGCTTGGTGAGACTTTTTTTGTACAAAATAGTCTTTTGTACCGACAGAGTAAGGAAGAGGGACAGCAGCTAATAGTACCTAAGGCATACAGGAAGGAGGTATTAGAGCTTGGGCATACTATTCCCTGGTCAGGTCACTTGGCCTTTATGAAGACATTAATGCGAATTGCAAAAAGATTTTATTGGCCAAAGATGTACAGTGAGGTTAAGGAGTTCTGTAAATCTTGTCCAGAATGCCAGCTTACTACTGGCCGTACTCCTGCCTACGCACCCCTTATACCACTTCCTGTAGTTGACACTCCTTTTAAACGAATAGGAGTTGATGTAGTTGGGCCTCTGGAAAAGAGTCAGAGAGGGAACCGATTTATTTTGGTCATTTGCGACTACGCTAACAGATACCCTGAGGCATACCCACTTAGGGAGGTCACAGCTAAGCAAATAGCCACTGTACTCTTACGGTTTTTCTCGCAGGTAGGCATACCTCAGGAAGTGCTCACAGATCAGGGTCCAAACTTCATGAGCCACACCCTACAAAAGGTATATCAATTGCTGGGCATAAAGAGAGTACGAACCACCCCTTACCATCCACAGACTGATGGTCTTGTTGAACGTTTTAACCAGACCCTGAAGACTATGCTGAAGAAATATGTTTCTGACACGGGCAAGGACTGGGACAAGTGGCTTCCATACCTCCTGTTTGCGTATAGAGAGGTGCCTCATGCATCTACAGGATTCTCGCCATTTGAACTGTTGTATGCTCACCATGTTAGAGGGCCTCTGGATGTACTGAGGGAGAGTTGGGAGGCCACTGATAAACCAGACAAGAAAAATATTCTCTCTTATGTGCGAAAGATGAGAGAGCATCTACAGAAGACAACAACCCTTGCACGAGAAAATCTACTGCAGTCTCAAAAACGCCAAAAGGAGTGGTACGATCGAACCGCCAGATCTCGTACATTTGAACCAGGTGAAAAAGTTTTGTTGTTGTTACCAACGAGTGAACATAAACTGCTGGCAAAGTGGCAAGGCCCCTACCAAATCAAGCGGAAAGTGGGACCTGTGACATATGAGATCGAGATCCCATCTAGGACCCAGCCCTTGCAAATCTTCCATGTTAACATGCTGAAGAAGTGGTATGCTCGTTCCACCCAACCGGATCCTAGGTCTGAGGAAGAAGAGGGAACCGCAACTGCTTTGTTCGTGAGATCTGAGGAGGGAGAGGAGGAAATCGAGGAGCAATACATACCTGGTCGCCAGGGGAACAGTCAGCTGAATTTTGAGCACCTGGAAGATGGTAAAAGGCAGGAGCTTCTACAAATTATCCCAGCCCAACTCTTTATGGAAACCCCTGGCAGAACAAGCGTTATCCACCATCACATAACTCTCAAGGATCCCAACCCGATTCGTCAGCCTGTATACCGGGTCCCAGAAAGACTTCTGCCAGTTATGAAGGAGGAGTTGGAGACCATGCAGAGCCTTGGTGTGATTGAACCTTCATCTAGTGAATGGAGCAATCCCATTGTCCTAGTTCCCAAGAAGGATGGCAGCCTGAGATTCTGTCTGGATTTCCGCAAGCTCAATAGTGTGAGCAAATTTGACCCGTATCCCATGCCCAGAGTGGATGAGGTAGTGGAGAGCCTTGGCAGAGCAAAGTATCTCACCACCCTTGACCTATGCAAGGGATATTGGCAGGTTCCACTAAGTTCAGAGAGCAAGGAGGTGACGGCATTTAAAACACCCTTTGGGCATTTTCAGTTCCGTGTCCTTCCCTTTGGGCTTCACGGCGCTCCAGCTACGTTCCAAAGGATGATGGACCAGATCCTCAGGGGGACTGAGAAGTTTGCTGCTGCATACTTAGATGACATAATCATCTATAGTCAAACTTGGCAGGAGCATATGGGGCATCTGAAGGACGTACTACTGAGAATTAAAAATGCTGGTCTAACCATCCGCCCAGACAAATGCACCCTAGCCCGAACTGAGACACAATATCTAGGATATGTGCTAGGGCATGGAGTAATACGTCCCCAGGTGGGCAAAGTGGAGGCAATCAAGAATGCAGAACGGCCAGTGACCAAGAAACAGGTCCGTTCTTTCCTTGGACTTGTGGGGTGGTACAGGCGTTTTATCCCCAATTTCTCTGAACGAGCCTTTACCCTAACTGATTTAACTAAAAAAGATAAGCCAAATAAAGTTAACTGGACTCAGGACTGTGAGAAGGCATTCCAAGATTTAAAGAACTCCTTATGTACAGAGCCTGTTTTACAGAGTCCCGACTTTGAAAAGACTTTCACTGTACAGACTGATGCTTCTGAGCATGGCATTGGGGCTGTACTGCTTCAGGAAGGTCAAGGGCAACTCCAACCAATTGCCTACATTAGCAGAAAACTCCTTCCCCGTGAATCCAGGTATTCTACAGTTGAGAAGGAGTGTCTGGCAATTAAATGGGCATTGGACACTTTGAGATACTACCTGGTGGGACGCAAATTCTCACTTGAGACTGATCACAGGGCATTGGCCTGGTTGGGCCGTATGAGAGACACAAATGCTCGTATCACCAGATGGTTTTTAGCCATCCAGCCATTTGACTTCGAAATTTTGTACAAAGCTGGGTCACAAAATTGTACAGCAGATTACCTCTCTAGGACACCTCAAGTGTCTGAGGAAGGGGGGAGAAATGTCACAGGTTAACCTGGTGACTATAAACTTGGACTTACAAACACACCCATTTCACGAATACTTCGCATGGCCGGCAATAGTTACATCTGTGTACACATAAGGAAAGTGTTATGGAGTTTTAGTTTGTTTAGTCTAAAGTTTGTTGCTACTGTGTTTTGTTATAGTTTTCAACTCTTTATACATTTTCTTTAAAGATGTAATTATTTTTTCTAAAAATAACAATGCCAGAACACATATTAACTCGTATGGGAATTACCTTTATTTTTCCACATAATTTCCACAAACCTTATTGCAGTTTAACTTCCCGGTTCACACTCAGTACAATCAAACCCATAATCCAGGTTAAACAGTTTTTTATAGAAACCGCCACATCACTTCCGTTGGAGGATACCATTTTAGGGTGATGTCAGAGGGGGAGGGGATTTAGAAACAGTTGCTTTTGCTATTTAATTTGTTGTTAAACTCTTCCTCTGTTAATGGTTGCTGTTTAACTGGTTTGAAAGGTTTAAGTGTTGTTTTGAGTGTCTATATTATTTAATTGGATGACTTCAAACTTAATTGTTTGTCGATTGACTTGGTATGCTCTATAGGAGGGGCTTCAGCCTATAAATAGGCTTGCTGGCCGAAAGGCTGGCAGTTCTAATGGTGGACTCTAAGACAGTGTTGCAAACTTGGGCCATTTGGTTTAGTCAAAATTAGCACATTGTTGCTGTTTTTGTTTCCTTTTGTACAGTTTTTATTTATTTTTTGTTTTCTCCTGCACTGTAAATATTTATCACCTTCCAATAAAACACCATTTTTGGATTTTGCATCAACTTTTTGTACAGCACGTCATTTCCCTTTTCCACTCCAACTGGTTGGCCTCCCTACAGCTCTAGTTTGTTTTCTAGATAGGACTTGGATTCAACACTGTGGTTGAACTTGACTGTGCTGGTATTTGTTTATATTACAGGAAATCCTCTGAATTTAAGATTAGTTTTCTCTAAAGATAAAAGAAACCTTTGCATTTCTGTTTTTAAGTGTGTTCTTGCAGTACAGTTGATATTGAGCTTGTTGGCCTTGAGAACATTTTACTGTTGAAACTTCAGCTTGATTCTAATGAAAAGGATGCTGTGGCGCACCGGTGTATTCCAGCTGGTGTTTTGAGTCCGTCGCAGCAGTTAAGCTTAAAGGGTTGTAATGAGTTCAGTGCAAACTCTTTTGACAAAAACTGTGACATTAGTGAAGAAAATAGTAACACATCCCCCAGTGTGTAAAAACAACAGCACTATGTCTATTATATTACTAGGCATAACATCTATAAATGCCTGAAAGAGGCTTGTCAACATGTGATAGGACCACTTATTAACCTTGTGTACTTTTTTTACTACCCATCTTAATCATTAAAGCCCTGTAAACCCAGTTAATTTATATGAAGGCTAAGATCTAACATAAGCATTTTCTGTTGGAATTGACAGCTGCTGTTGTGTACATTGTATACAGTATTTAATATTGAGTTTCACTTAGAAGTGTTTTTCTAAAGCAACATTGCTTGAATGCCCTGTGAATCACTTTCTATAAAAGCATCTGCTAAATGCATAAATGACATGCAAGCATGTCTAAGCTGTAAGTGTTTTTTGGATTTGATTGGACTTTTTTCACTAACGCGCGTTTGTGCTTTTGCTTTAACACTTTCTCTCATGCAGCTGACCGCACCATCACTGGAGCCCAGTGCACCGGCAGCGCTCACACCACAGATGCACATACCACACAGCACTCACTCACAGACACACTGACCTTTCCTCCTTATTTTATTTAAGTGAACGACAGTGGAGGGTCGAGGGGCAGAGAGGCCTATCGCTCCATTACAGAGACAATGAACGGGCATGAGGAGCTGAACCGGTGGAGGGGCAGAGAGCCAGGAGCCACCTGTTCCACCCCACTGAGCCGCCACTCCCACAATGCATCAGGCTTCACCTCGTCGTCTTCTAGTTTGCGACCAGGACGCAGACCGAAAGGTAATCATGCTGCTCAGTATGTCACGGCAACCTTGAGCCTGAAATGACAAGTCATTTGCTTCTGGACAAGGTTACATGGACAGTTAATTGAACATTCTCAGAGACACGTTTATGATGCAATTGTTCACACGGGAGACAATAAGGCTTCCTGTCTGACTTGTCTTGAATTTACAGCAAACCTTTTGCTAATCCTGGCATCATGAGCTGAGAGCTTTTCATAGTAAATACATGTTTTATTGAAATACGAGCCATTGGAAATTACCAGCAGGCCACAGAGGCTGTCTAAAGAACTTGTTTATTCCTTAAAGGAGTATTCTCGGTTTGGGTTACGTATTTATTCATTTAGCCATCATCAGCAAGATTCTCCTGTCAAGTCTAATGAGACACAGTGTACACATGGGAGCCTTAATTTAAACATCACTGACCCTCTAAGGGGCTTTTACTCCCTTAACCCATTTCTTTAATTCAAGTGAAATATCGATTCAAGTGATGTTTATTTTTAAGTTCTTGAAGCTCTCTCAGATATCTACTTGACTGCACAAACAAGCCGAGATTATTGTAGAAAGCCCACTGTAGTTGCGTGGCGATCTAGTGTGTCCCATGATGACATTTTTAGGAGATAAATACAGGTGCTTGCTGCTCACTGACACTGACCATTCCTCCGTATAGTTTATGCAAGGTAGTTTACACAAAATTAACAATTTCATTATTAAACTTCATAATGTTCAAAATGTTGTGTGGTTACCAACATTCTTTGGAATTACTTGTTTTGTGTCATTTTGTCTTCTCTTCAAAGTCATCTCTTCTGGGGCGCAGGAATCCCAAATATTTATATGTAAATAGCATATTTCAGATATATCTATAATTTATCCCAATATGGACTGTACCATAACTTTGGTTTGCTAAACTTAAATTGCATTATGAATCAACTTTTCCGAGGTCAATTTCGCTACTGCGCATGCGCAGAGGTTGGCAAGTGTCTCACATAAGCTCCGCCCCAGAGAAACTCCAGTCTTTATCAAGTGACGACCTGAAGGCGGGGCTTTCTTCGCTAGAGCCGCCATATTGAGTGTTGCATTCCTCTAGCAATTGTAATGGCAGTGTGGATCTTGTTCATTTATATTTCTCTGCCGATACTGATAGCCGATTATTTAGAGTTATATATGCTGATGACAATTCTGAAGATTAAATTAATATTTCTTAACTTTCAGAATGTTTTTAATTCATGTAATGACTATTAATATTGAACATCAAACTGGTGATAAAAATACACTAGATGGTACAATTTGCCCGTAGTGAAGGGCAAAAGCTATAAATCAGATACTAAATCTGTTTCCTGTATATAGTGTGAAATAAATAGAAACTTGAAATACAACTAAGCAGTCATGCGCTGGAGAGATTTAGATTTTCACCCATTGCTTTAAAACATTTGAATAAGCTTTTAATAATGCTCACAAGCATGCTTATAAAACATCTGCTTGAGGATTGTAAAGGATGTAAAAAAGCAGCATAAACAAACATGGGCTCAACTGAAAACACACTTGGTCACACAAACATTTCCTCATTGTAAACCAAAACACTCTCTTTTGTTTGAAGGGTTCGTCCCAGAGGAAGTCTCGGGCCATCATTCCCTAGATGCTGGCTTTGGGATCGGTGTCCATGGAAACACGGGTAAGAGAATTAACTAAATCAAATCACACTTGGCTTTCGAGCATCAGTTTACTCATTTGTGTGCCTACACGTCCTCCTCCGCAGGCCACCGGCCCAGTTCTGCCGAATTCAGCCGCAACACCTCCAACAGCAGTTCTCCCATCAGCTCCAAGGGTATGTGAGTGCTACCTGTTACAACACGTACACCGTTAGGAAACGCAACTCGACCCCTTTCATTCTATGGGGAAAATACCACACAAACACACGCTGATTCACTCTCTCACTATTGCAATATAGAAACAGTAATTGTTAGTCAATGTGATGTCTTTACAAAAACATTTGCACAGTTCCTTCATGAGCACATATAGGTAACTATGAATAGGTTTATGACTCATACAAGTCATGTTTTCACTTCCTCTTGCTTGAGTCCTGAGATATTTTCTATCTCCCCTAAGGTTCTCTCGACTGCCTGCAGGGCCGGTCTGCCAGTCTATCAAGCGATGATGTCGTCGGATTAAGTCACGAAGGCTCGCGTCTCAGTCAGACGTCACTGATTCCTCGCAGCTCGACCCTTCCTTGTGATAGTCCATCGGTTCATCGCTCTTCCCTGCGCTCCACTTCTCATCGGCCGGGTTCCCCTGGCAGCGAGATGGTTTCCCTTGAGGAGTTCCTGCAGGAAAGTAATACACTGTCCCCTCCCACTGTAAGTGAAATCATCAGAAGTTCTTGTTTGACATTTAAGTGTAGGTACTACACTTGGCATGCGCTATGTGAGGTGGTAACGATGCATGATATGAAGAATTGGCTTTGCGTTATAGGGGGTGTTAAGATGTGATATGAGTCAGATTGTGTGAAATATATTTTTAGATGTCTTGCACCATCTGTCACACAGGAAGTTTTTTACGCTTATTTACGAAGTTTAATAACATTTCAGTTATTTTCATGACAATAAAGTATATTTATAATTATGTTTGACGGGTGTTGCTTTTTCAATGCACGCTATCAACTATTCAATCTCCTAGTTATTTTAGATCCTTATCAAAGAGCCGTAGTTCACAGAAAAGCTGTGCATAAAACACAGAATCAATTTCCAAATCGACCTAGACAGGTATAATTAGTGTGAATCGATATATATATACATCTATATAAAATCGCCACAGCCGTCTGCTCCATGTAAGGTAGTTGTTTGATTTAAGTATTGGGTGGAATTAGGGATGTAGAATATGGTCATGCAGAATATGTGCTTTATAAGTACTAATAAACAGCCAATATGCCAATAATAGGCATGCTAAAAACAACTTGTCAATAGTGAGAATTGCCCCCTATACTGAAGTGTTACCTTTTCTGTTATATTAGAAGTCGGCAGGGGCCTTCGTTGAAAACCATTGGTGTTAACACATAATTGAATTGCCTTCGATGTCTTTTATTATATACTGTGTCTTGTTTTTTTTAGGTGCACACAGGTAGTCGAGAAGATCTGATGACTGATTTTTTTGCCAGATCTACTCGACCAGCCCCTTTGCGAGACGGAGCCAAAACCCCCACCAGTTATGTCACACCCACCATCAAGACCACTCCCGAACAAGACGGTTGGTCTCCCAAACCCGGTCACAGCGTCAAACCGAACGTGCGACTCAACGAAACCTCCGGGCCCCCCTCCCATTCGCAAACCCTTCCCAACAGAGGAGCCGGCCACCGGCCCTCACCTCTGCACCAGTCAAGTCCTCGTGGTGGGGTGGGCAGCAGCAGTAGCTTGAGCCGGACTTTCAGCCTGGCCTCTGCAGACCTTCTACACTCCAACGGGCCGGACAGCTACCGCACCGATGCCGGATCTCACAGCCAGAACGATGTTGTACTGAGGAGATCTGGTGCAGTGGCCAGAGATAGACCAATGTCTGCTAGGATGGCTGGGGACCCAGGGCACCTGTCTGTGGACCCCAGGCGTCTCTCTCTTGCTCCCCCTAGAGATGAGTCTTTGATGAGTCCGCCCGCACTGCACTCTTCTTCTGTGTCCATGCAGGCGGAACAGGAATACGTAGAGAGCAGAGGTAGCCGTGCCAGAGGGGTCCGCTCCGCGTCTGCACAATCCCGGCAATCCCCTCACCGTGGCGAAGTTGCCATGGTGACTCCAGTACGAGCCGTATCAGCTTTGAGGCTTAAGGACTTGGAGGAGGAGCCTAAGGAACTGAAGCAGGCTGACTCGCCTGTGCTGAAGAATGCAGACATTGCAAACTCCAAGGAGCAACCCACCAGCAAACCTGCTTCCCCGGACCCTAACAATGATCCTCAGACTGTGTGGTATGAGTACGGCTGTGTGTAGAACACTTTGATATATAAAACTGCAGCCCCAGATGGCTACCCTAAACCATTTCTTTGTACATTTCGAAGTATGCTCAGTTGGCACCGGGTCCCCCACTTCTGACTAAATGGAACACCGTTGATTTCCGTACTTCTCTGCCTCTTCAGAGGAAGCCTGTCACTATTCTATTCTGAATGCTAAAAACAAACGTTGGGCTGTGTACCAGCAGCCACTCCCAGCGTAATTACGGAGTAGCGACTGCATCAATCTTTAGGAGGTGCAGGACGGCTGCTGGTCCAACACGAGAGCCTCACTAGGAAACAGGCTCTGTTTCACTCTCTCCCTGTTGACATACCAAACAAGCTGCTCTTTTCTGCTTCTGGTGGGTGACCACCTTATTTGCTATGGGACCGGGGTTCCGCTCAGAAGCATGCCAGAATGAAACACAGGAGACTGTCGGACAAGAGGATCAACGTGCACAGAATAAATGTTCTTCTTACCTTTTGTGTTTTAGAGGGGGGAAATGTTTAGGGTGGTCCGAGTTTGAATCCTAGCCCTGGACACAGTTTTACACAAGCATTTAAGTCAACTAATTCGATTTTTTTAACACTCTGTTTTGTAACAATGCACAACTGTTCTAATGATTTTATTTATTAATGTTTTGGGGCATTTAAATGACACTTGCGTGCGTGTTTTGTGTTCCTTTTGGTTTGTGTGTATGTGTCTTTGCCTCACTTCACCAAAGTCACTTGTTTGGTGGATGATGGTGTATATAGTAATTAATCTGATGATGATGATAAACACTGGAAAACGTTTTTAGCCCAATTTTGATCATTCTTAATGTTTCTCATTAATCATCATAGAAATCATGTCCGACGTCACTGTCAGTGGTGCTTTTCTGTCACATGTCACCAGCTTCAGCTTCTTAAGGTCTGCTGGGACGGACAAAGGTGAACACCGAAGGAGATGGCTGTGGATCTTCTCAAAAATATGTTTGGATCAAGCATTCCCACTGGGTATGTGAATATAAAGTGTATGGTTGAATGTGCACAGCTACTGGTAAAACTGCTTTTAGATGAAAAACTTGTTTCTCACACTACTGCACACGGATCAAGATGATTACCTGGAAAATATGGTGTGTTTGATTAGGTAACCTAAACCTTTTACATGTAAGGAATAATGTAAAGTTTGTGAATAAAAGTCTGTTTAGAGAAAGCTGTTGTCCAAAAACTTTGTAATAAAGATTATTCTAAATTAAAAATTGTAAACTTTGTTTAATACAAACATTGGCACGCGCGTTACCAATCTACAAGTTTGCGCATTGTCTCCTATATGCAGAAATCATGGGTGCGTTTTAAATGTGAACACTTTCACACTTTATGCATCCGTTGCGCGCATCCGCCTTTTTACACTCAAACACTGCGCGTGACTGCGCGTTAAATCTGTTATCAACAAGAGAAAAGATGCTGAAGCTGTTCCTCAAAACCTGAGCGTCATTTGTGAAGAGGACATCATTTGCGTTCCGATTAGATGACGCCAAAAAAGGCAAACGGTGCCGAAAAGCCCTGTCGCACGAGGTCACTAGGAAGTGAGCGAGTCAGGGGAAAGCACACGAGAGCGTTTCGCTCGGAGTCATCTGCGCATCACCAAAGAAAAGTGTCTGACGGAAACGGTTCATGAGCATTCCTTAATGAATGCATTGCGCGACTACGCTTGAAATCTCGCGGGCATCCTGCGATGTAACCCGATTAAAGCGAATGAAAGACACGCGAGACTCCGACGAGCTGTTGAACTTGTGGATGACACTCTATGCGCTTCACACGCGTCCAGTGTCTTTCATGAGGGGGACGATGTCAGCCAGTTGAAGGTAAGGCATTTTTCATTAGAAAAGTATGATAACCGTGATTATACAAATGATAACTCTGCTATAATAAAACAACGGTTAATCTTTCATGATGGTCTTTAACATAAAAAATGTTTACCGTTCTTTTGGCGTATATTACACTTATGACTACAAAACTGGTACTTTATTGTGCACCACTGTTTTGAAAAGCCAAAATACAATTTGTGTAGGAGATACGATGTATTTTTGGAAGAAAATATGGTTTTAGAAATATATGTTTTTTTTACGTAACTCTGTTATGCTGAAGAGTTTGAAGTACTGCTAAAGCCACACGATGAATATCTTGTTGTTTAGACCATCGACCTGTCTAACATCATCTGGCTTTGTGAGATAAGAGCAACTACCTCGAATTAAACATTTAATCTCCGAATTAGCATAAAGACCTGTTCAGGCGCACTTCTTTAGCACATCATTTACTTTGTAAATGAATTAATAAAGATCATATAACGAATAGCAGACAGCGTGACAGTCGCTGCGGCAAATATTCAACACCTTTATATTCACATCCTTTCTAGAAACCACTCGATATTCGTCGTGAAAACCATGCAATACAACAGCTGTGGTATTTCTTGTGAACACGTTTAGAAACCACTGTACAGTAGCGGCGAACCGGGGCGGCAGTAAAAAAAACAACCAAAAAACCTCTGGGTCATTCATTCATTCATTCATTCATTCATTCACTGTGGGGGGAATTGAATTGGTGCCCCTGCATGCTGAGAAGGTGCCGAGTGTGTGAGAAGGGGATCGTTCACCTCTGGGTGACTGGGTCTCTCTCTCTAATGGGATTAGTGGCTAAAGTCAGTCACACCCCTCCTCGACTTTCTTCCAAATAACGCACATTTTATTCATAATGTAATGAATACAGGCCTATAGTTCCTGCACATTTTTGTTTATCTGAATTGGCTAATAAAAAATAAGTAATACAAAACGATCATGTGTCACTTCACCAAGGTGAATTGGTTTAGTCTTTCTGGCCGTGACGTGAGTGACAGTGTTGGGGGGTGTGATGGGAAATCTGTTGGATTGTGAGTGCCTAATAAACAGAGATGGACAGGAAAAGGTCAAAGCCATCAGGTGCACGATTTAGAAAAAGAAGTGGAGAAACGAGCAAAAGATAAAGGTATGCAACTTTAATGTTCTCTCTGTGGTATGAATACTGTATCCATGTTGTCATCTGAAGGGCTAATGTTGATTGGAGGTTTAATAACTCTCACGTGTGTCAGCCTTTTTGCTATGATGCTTGCTATGCTTATTCAACAAATTTGGTTTTAAATCAACAAACACGAGATCTAATTTCACCATAATCTTGTGCTTCGCAACAAAACTGTTACAAGTTAAGTTGTTAAGATTTATTTCCATCAGTTGGGTTAACGTTAGGCCCTTTGAAACTACCTACAGATTTGAAAATTCTGTTTGCTTATAAAAGAGGAACATAACCTTTGCTATTTATTCGCTACATGACACACGTCATGAATCTGAAGGAGGTTTTATGCAAGTTTATGCCAACTGTCATTAAGTGTCATTCGCTCAATTATGACATTTTTAATGCAAATATTGCAGGATTTTATATTCTATTGAAAGTTCATCTCACAGCGCTGTTGTTCTGATCAGCAAGGCTTTGCTTATAGAAATGAGGCCACGGGTCTATGTTGTTCAGTTCAGCATGCTTGTGTGATGTTTTTTAACAGCCTTTCTCCAAGCAAGTTCATATCGATTCCTTTTTTCAGACAAAACACTGCAATACTTTTTAAATGACAACCACAGCATCAATCGTGTTGTGTGTTGCTAAGCAACATATAGACTTGAACGTGTGTGAGTGGAGCAGCCTCTGTCTGCTTAACATGTTCAATATTCACTCTGCTCTTTTTTTTTGTAACAGAACCTCCACTTTGCACTGCTTGCATACTCTGGTCTGAAATGCAGCGAACACAGACAAGTGACGTTGAGCTGCTTGTTGAGTCTGACGTCACGGCTCTATCAGTCGCCATAGACCAGTTCTCAAATGTTTCAGATCAAGTACCACCTTTAATAAAATGAGTTGTTCCAAGTAGACCACCTATTGATCGCCACAGAAAAAAATCAAAAGAAGAAACATGAAAATGAATAGTAGAGCTGTCAGTAGTTATCTTTACACCTCGTCCTCCAATTCTAGTGTATTATTAATAATAGCCTACTAACACTTTTATTACAGGGTCTATAAAAACAAATGTGGGGGGATTTATTAACTTTGTGGGGACGACTACAAACCTATCTCAAAGACAGACAATGTAGAAAGAATATTTAACATATTCGTAATATCGACCAATGATAAATAAACGATCTTTAATACAACTGTATTAAAATTGCACATAAGCTATATGTATTCAATATTTATCGATCATGTATTGAACATTTTACATTGTATATTCATTTCGTTTTTTTAGAATACAGTTTTTAATTTCCTGACGTGTCACATAACACCACGGTCTCCCAGTCTCTTTGCATGTGTACCATAGAACCACTGCCATAGACAAATTCTAAAACAACACTGTAAAAAGTGATATGTTGACCTTAAAATATATGTGCATCATGGTTTTTAAGTAAATTCAACTCAAGGTTTGTATTTTTGTCAAAATAACAAACTCTTGGTAACACTTTTCATTATGGTACCCTTTATAAAGCATTTATAAATGTGTTAATTAATGATTAAGTCGTTTACAAATGCATTATAAAGCAGTTATAACTGCATGAATAAAAACTAATCCAAACGGAATACCTGCCAAAAAGTAACTTGTTATAAAGGCTTAATAAATATATTTATTCATTCTTTTTTTTGCAGATTCATTATTATCTTGATGCTATTTGCGAAATAGGCCGTCAGACTGAAGAGGGTGTTATGTTCTTATGGATTATAATGCATTTGTAAATGACTTGGTTCTGATGTGTGTTGTGGTAAGAAATAGGATGGGTCGAACAAGTCGAATCACCTGAATGGAAACTTCACAGAAAACGATTTATCACAACAAAACGACACCAATATTACTAAATACAACTTTAATGTCTTTAATATAAATTAAAGAGATTATATAATGCCCCAAAAGAGTTTATTTGAAAACTCAAACATTTCAAAAACTCACAACATTTGTACTGGTAATATTAAATGTATGTTTTGTTAACGTAATTTTAACCGCAGTTTGCACAACTCAATTCTTCCATTCACTTTATGCATACTCTTATGCTTTTCTCGTCAGTTATATTTTCGTCTTGCATGAACAAAGGAATTTAAGTTATGCAAAAAAAAATTTCAGTAGAAGATACTTAACATGATACAATATGGTTGTTGAGACAACGAATCACAGAAATATCTCAGTAGTGAAATCATTTTTATTGGTCAAACAGAAACATTTTTATGTGCATTTAAACAAAAATAGGCATGTGCATAAATTTGGGCACCCCAAAGATATAATCCCATTAATATTTAGTAGAGCCTCCTTTTGCTGCAATAACAGCGTGTAGCTCCTATAGCAACAAACAAGTCCCTGAAGTCTGGCAGGTGGTATTTTGGCCCATTCCTCCATACAAAACGCCTCCAGTTCAGTCAGGTTTCTTGGCTTCTGTGCGTAGACAGCCTGCTTCAAATCAACCCATACATTTATAATGATGTTAAGGTCTGTGGACTGGGATGGCCATTCCAGAACATTGTAGCCTACTTGTGCTTCTGCATGAATTTCTTGGTGGATTTTGAACAGTGCTTAGGATCATTGTCCTGCTGAAAAAAATCCAACCCAAAGTTGTAGCTTCAACTTTGTGACCAACTCTTGAACATTCTTGTCAAGAATCTGCTGATACTGAGAGGAATTTATGTGGCCCTCAACTTAAACAAGGTTTCCAGTACCTGTGCTAGCCATGCAGCCCGATAAAATGATGGACCCTCCACCAAGTTTCACAGTAGGCATTAAGTTCTTCTCATGGAATTCAGTGTGTTTTTTACGCCATGAATAACTCTTGTTCTGACTAAATTACTCTATCTTAGTCTCATCTGACCACAGTATGTTTTCCCTAAATGCTTCTGGCTTGTCCAGATGTGCTTTTGCATATCTCATACGGCTCTTCTCGCGCAAAAAGCCTTTCCTGAGAGTTTGTCGCATCACCCTTCCAATGAGCTTTTCCTGGTGCAAAGTATGCCGGATTGTGAAACGATGAACAACTACACCATCAGCAGCCAGATGTTCTTGTTGTTCTCTGGAGGTGGTCTGTGGCTTGTCTGTGACCATTCTAACCATCCTTCGCCTGTGCCTTTCCTGTATTTATTTCGGCCTACAACATCTTTCCTTCACAGGACTGCTCTTGTGGCCTTTCATTTCTGCACTACATTTCTGACTGTGGAGACGGACAGTCCAAACCTTCCAGATAATTTCTTATACCCTTATCCTAATTCGTGATAATGAATGATCTTAGTTTTTAGGTCAGTGGAGAGTTGTTTAGAGACCCCCATGTTACCACACTCTAAGAAAGAACAGAGGACAAACGCAGCCAGCAATTACCTGTTAAACAGCCTTTTTCATGATTGGTTCCACCTGTCTTTGTAATTGAAGGTCTCCCGAGCTGATCAGTTTTGTGCTGCAACCTGTCTGCTATAAATCCCTACAGGACTTGAAATGAATGCGATTAAAAGGGTGCCCAAACTTTTGCACATCCCATTTGTTACATTTTATTTTTTATTATTATAAAACTAAGAATTTCACTCAAATGTCTGTAGGAAAACAAATCTTGTTGCAGTGATCTTCTCTTATAAAGGTAGAGCAAATTATCACGAAATCTCAGAGGGGTGTTGTATACTCTGTATAGTCGTGCCATGTGGTACTACAACCAAAAAAAAAAACTAACCTTCATAATGAAATCGCTGCAATTTCTTTTTCTGAGAATTATCAAAATATTGGCATCTTGGATTCCAGAAGCCTGGAGCCTATAACATACTTTGCGGGTTTATGAAAGTTGAGCTTAAATACGTGATGAATAAATAGTGCCCATAATGAGGCATTTAAAAACAGTCTTACTTGAAACAAGTAGATGCTTCGACCTGGAAACGGAATTCCTTACGTCTCGATCTAACAAGCGGATACAGTTAAATGTTCCAGCGTTGTTACATATCAGAATGTAGCTTAGCCAATCAAACCAGATCACCAGGACTGCTGTATAGTGTTGTTAAACTTTCCTTCTATTATTAATATTTGATATAAATTCTGTATAAATTATATTATTATTATCATGTAATGTCATTTTTGAATTATGTTTTGACATATGTCGAGCCTAAGAACCCTATGAGCCGTGGTTATTCACAGCTCTTATTGCTTTCTTTAAGATGGATCACACACATTCTTGCTTTCATAAGCAACATGAGTGGAATTTTCATAATACACACAAAGATATGACTTCATGAATGTTTAATAGTGTAAAATAGCTCCACTGTGCATTCACAGAGGTCAAAACCATTTTCAAAATGGATTCTAGTTTTATAACTCTATATGTAAATCAATCAATCTTCAAAACAACAGATTTTTCTCTACGAATGGCCCATTGTTGAAAAAAGTACCGTTCTTTCTATATATTGGGTAATGTTTAGGTTTAGGGTAATATTTCTATATTTTTAGGAAAGAAATCAATACTGCTGTGTGGCTGTGATTCCAACGCACTTAATCATTTAATCGATCTGTGAAGAAACACTGTGTCCTCGCTGTCATTCATCTGGGGATCAGGTCTGTTCTGAGATTCTAGATTAATCAACGCAGCCAAGATCTCATTTCCAACGTGTCTATACAACATCCTGCCTTTATCAAGATTGCTAAATAGGTCATGCGGTGTTTGAAAAGGCCCCTCCTCACATCGACGTCTAAATTCATGAGTTAAATGTAAAGAATTAAGTCATCTGTAGAAAAGCTGTTTCTGCATTCAGCAATACATTGTATGTCAGAGACTTGCTCAATGCAGAAAACACCTTTCAGGTGCAGTAAGATGTACAGTCATATCTCTTTAATAGCATCTCGAATTGAGTTTCAAGAGCTTCAAAAGTGCTTTTCAAACCAAGTTCAGCTTCTTTGTGGTTCAGACTCAACAGACAGACCCGTTAACATTCTGGTCAAAGGATCATGGCAATTAGAAAATGATGTTGACTCACACTGACCAAATATAATATAGGACATATTTGAAGGAAAATGAATACAGGTTTCTTTTATACTGGGTGGTGGTGGTGGTGGTGAGAGGAGTGTAGTGGCTCATATTGAAAGTAAAAACATTTGTCTGGATGTGAGATCGTGATTGAGCTCCTGTATTTCTGTTTCTTACATTTACATTTAGTCATTTAGCAGACGCTTTTATCCAAAGCGACTTACAGATGAGGAAACATTGGAAGCAATTATAACAACATAGGCAACAAAATAAATAAGTGCTTTAAAAACTAGTCTTTTAAAGCCTAGCACAGTATACAAAGCAGAATAGTGAGATTAGTATATACATATATATATTTTTTAATAAGAATAAAGAAAGGGAAAAGAATTAGGTTAAATCAATCGGCGACGTGTTGACGGAAGAGATGCGTTTTTAGGTGTTTTTTAAAGATGGCAACCGAGTCTGCTGATCTTGTAGCAGCTGGTAGATCATTCCACCAATGTGGAACAGATCCAGAGAAGGTACGGGAGAGTGACTTTTTTCCTTTTTGGGATTGTACCACTAGTCGTTGTTCCTTTGCAGACCGCAGTGATCTGGCAGGAACATAGGGTAGCGAGTAAAGATACGATGGTGCAGACCCGGTGGTGGTCTTGTAGGCCAGGAGCATAGCTTTGAACTTTATGCGGGCGGCAACAGGGAGCCAATGTAACCTGATGAAGAGCGGAGTTACATGCGCTCTCTTCGGTTCATTGAAGACCACTCTTGCCGCCGCATTCTGGATCATCTGGAGTGGAGAGGTTTGATTGTGCAAGCAGGAAGTCCAGCCAGAAGCGCATTGCAATAATCCAGTTTGGACAGGACAAGAGCCTGGACTAGGACTTGCGTAGAGTGCTCTGATAGGAAAGGTCTAATTTTCCTAATGTTGTAGAGGATGAATCTACAGGACCGGGTGGTGCTGGCAACATGACTTGTGAGGTTAAACCGATTATCGATTCCCACCCCCAGGTTTCTGGCTGTGCTGGACGGTTTAATAGTTGATGAGCCTAGTTGAATGGCAATTCTTATAGAATATATCAAACAATTAGGCAATTTATTTTTCTCTGTCTAATATTTACCACAATTTTACAAAAAAGTAGATTAAAGAACGGTTAGTTTTGGTCCTTGGTTCTGATTGATTGGGCCGTATTCTGAGCCTTTGTAAAATTCCCCAAAACACCCCCCTTATCTGTTACAAAATCATTGTAAACCATGGCTTCTTGGGTTAGTCTTCCTGTCCTATATCGAGTGTCTCTCTAATTCTGTTTTATAAAAAAATGCATTGAATGAATGAACATGTTTTGTTTTCATCCCACAGATCCACGGGATGTTTCTGGATTACATCTTCTGATTAGGAACCTGCTTCAATCATCGAGAAGCTCTGCGAACATGAGGTCTGGAAGATGAACATGTCCGAGGAACAAATAAACTGCACTATTAGCCACGAGATTCACCAGTATCTGTTCTCGGGCGCATACATATTAGTCTTGCTTGTGGGTTTACCAGCAAACGCTTACTCACTGTACCACGCCTGGCTGCAGCTGAAAGCACGCAACGAGCTGGGGGTCTACTTGCTGAACCTTACCGTATCGGACCTGCTGTACCTAGCTTCCTTGCCCCTTTGGCTGCAGTACATTTTCCAGGGGGACGACTGGAGCGGCTCGGAGTGGCTCTGTCAACTATGCGGCTTCCTGCTCTACGAGAACATTTATGTCAGCATCGGTTTCCTGTGCTGCATCTCCATAGACCGTTATCTGGCCGTGGTTTACCCCTTCCGTTTCTCCACTTTCCGAACGGTGCGAGCGGCGACGCTGGTGAGCGCTGCAGTATGGCTCAAAGAGCTCGCCGTGGGCGTGGTGTTCTTTCGGCACAAGGAGCTGAGCAGGGACAAGCACAACCGATCGGTGTGCTTCGAGCATTATCCCATGAAAACATGGGAGTTCCCCATAAACTACTACCGATTTTACATAGGCTTCTTGTTTCCTTTAGGAATCCTTTCCTTCTCGTACTTCCGAGTTCTCCGGGCAGTGGGCAAGAGCGCGGGCACACAGACGGCCCAAAAAACCCGCATCAAGTATCTGGTGACCAGCACCATCGTCATATTTCTGGTGTGTTTCTCGCCGTACCACGTCTTCCTGTTGGTGCGTACGCTGCTGGAGAGGGACTGCGCATTCATCGAGAACATTTTCAACTATTATCACTTCGCTCTGTTGCTTACAAGCTTAAACTGCGTGGCAGACCCGACACTGTACTGTTTCATCAGCGAGAGTGCCCAAAAAGACATCCAGAAGGCGCAAGACGCCTGCACTCGTATCTTCTGCTGTTGCTCCAAAAGTCATGGAAGGTTTAGCACGAACGCCACTGAACTGGCAGTAACTAACGACAACGGAACAGGCACCACTCTGGTGATGCTGTTGCAGCAGATCAAAACTGAAGTTTGAACAGCTTCGCTTTGTTCTTTCTGTGCTTTTGCCTTTAAAAAGTGGACACCAGAGAATTTAGGAGCAAAATTGGTAAATATTCAGTGGCATACTATCGTTCAATGGTTAAAGCATTTTTGAATACCTTTCACAGCCCCTTGTTATGTTCTCAAATGAAATCTCAATATGTAAAAATCTGGGTATGTGTAGTTAGCATACTGCTGTTGTGGAGTGTCATTCTCACGGATCGCTACCTTGATAGTCACCAGTGGTTGACGTTTGTGGTTTGAAGAATGGATGGCTAAAACGATCAAGTTGCGTTCCAAGTCCCTTTAGCTACATTTGCAAATGTATATTTGAGAAGTTATTCTAAAGTTATTTCTGATTTAAAGGTTTTCCTTGTTCCAGCAACGCTCGCATAAGAGAGAAAATAGAGTAAAGCAGCCAAAATGCATTCAATCTCATGTTGCTCCAAACCCATATTCTTTTCTTCCTCGCAATGGTGATAAAGTGTTTACCTAAAAAGCAATATTCAGTCACCATTTATTGACCGTCTTGTCATTTCCAACCTGTATGTCTTTCTTCTGCAGAACACAAAAAATGATATTTTGAAGAATGTTGGTAACCGAACAACGGCGGTACCATTCACTTAAATTGGTTTTGTGACTTTACAAAAGAAGTGAACGGATAACGCCGCTGTTTGGTTACCAACATTCTAATAAATATCATCTTTTGTGTTCGGCAGAAGAAAGTCATACAGGTTAGAAAGGACAAGAGCGTTAGTAGCTTTAAGCAAAATGATCATGTGAACAAAAAAGCTTATTTAAGTACAGAATGGAGGTGAAACTTTATGCCAGGTCTGACGGTTTCAAATTTTTCTTTGTTTTTACAAACCATTTCTGAATACACGTTAGTGTATACGCTTGAAAGATTTTAAAGCTGGTCTGAAGGGGAAGAAATTAGGAAGTAACTTTAAAAAAAAGTAAATCTAGGCTTTGGTCCAAAGTTGATTGTGCTTTTCTGTCATTTTTGGAGCTTGACAGCTTCCACACTTGTTATCATTGCATGGAAAAGGAAAAGCGTGGTTTAAATTCCACAGAAGAGATATTGACAGGTCTGAAGCAACATGTAGGTGGTAAATGGTTATTTATTTTTGGGTGACCCGCAGTGCTCTAGAATGGGGTTTTTTTTGGTGTGGGAAATTATAGTGTGGTTGTAAAGGGTCAGCCAGCCCTATTTAAACTGGACAGCATCCCACTGTGATTTAATATCCTGGGAAAATATGTGAAGAAAAGAACATTCATTGATCAAACGCTCTGTTTGCTCAAAGCAAAAGGGTAAATAAAGACAATGAGCGGTTGGTGTAGTGTTTACATTTCTTGGAGTGAAGCGACTGCGGTTACTTATCAGTAGCAGATCCTGAACTGTAGAAACTTGTAAAATAAGAAATGGTCTCTGATGCTTATTTTCACCCAGTGTTTATCAACACATCCTCAACATGCATTCACTTTGGACATTTACACGTTCGTACGTTAAGAGTTCACACAACTCAAGCTAGTATTCCAAATATTTAACAATAGTTCACATATTGACTACAGTTCTTTTATTATTGGTTTATAAAAAAAATTTAAATCTGTGGTGTAACTTCAAAGAGCTTTTGTTCTGTGCATTTGTGTGAATTAACTGTAGATATGATGCTGTGTCGGCTGTATGTCCATCCAAAAGCGCAGCTCTTCTTCACCGAACCTTTTGATGAAAGTTGCCATAGCTGCATATTACTTCTTAATAAAAGTAACTATTCTCCATATTCCATAGTGTTGCTTTCATGCAGCAGTTGTAGGTTTTGTTGCATTTGGAAGTCTATATAGTATATAGGTATTTTATATCTTATTTGTAAGTCGCTTTGGATAAAAGCCCCTGCTAAATGACTAAATTGGCTCGCAGGTATCTAAGGGGTAAAGCAAACCGTTCTGGGTCACCTTTGAATACCTTTTTTCCTACTATGATAGTCAATGATGTACCAGACATGTCAGTTGCAAACAGAACTAAGCATATTATAAAGGTTTGAAACAACTTGGGATCACTATAACAGAATGTAAATTTTTTGAGAAAAACAATTCATATAAAAAAAGAGCAGTATTGTTTTTCAGCATTTATTATGGTTAGTTCATTTGAGGGTAATGCATTAAGTAACTTTTACAAACAGGCCTCTATATATATTTGACACTTGTTAACGTTGTCCCAGAGAAGAGTTTCACACCTTCAGATGAATCCAGAGCCAGATTGATTAAAAGTTGCTATTTATTTGATTTTACGATTAAGAGATTTTAGGAAGATCCCATCAAGAGATCTCCAGCGTGTTGATTTTGGACGGAAGAGGAAAAGACTCTTAACTAAAAAGGTCAGTAATAATATACAAATTACCAAACAACACAATTACGCTACATAACACAGCTCTGTAATATTTTTATGTGCAGAAACATCTTTGAATTAAAATAGTTGCTCTTCTCTGTTCAAAGTAAAATATCACAGTATTTGAATAATGCTTGGGTAGTACATGATTATAGTAGTGATGCTTTTGAATGAATTAAAGGGCTAGAAATATAAGAATAAAAATGTTGTCTTTATTTACTCACCATCGAGTTGTCTATCCTGATTTTTGTATTTGTTCTGTTAAACACAAAATGAGATATTTTGGAGAATTTAGCAAAACACACAGCTCATGTGGTATCTCAGACTACCATTTAAACTACTACGGTAGTCAATGATGTCCCAGAACTAACAACTGCTAACAATCTTCCAAATATCTTATTTTGTGTACAATGTATCAATAACATTTATAGAGGTTTGGAACAACTCGAGGGTGAGAAACCGATGACAGAATTTTCCTGTTTGGTTAAACTAGCGCTTTTATTTCTATGACAATGATCAACTTTGTGGCTTAGGTGCACAGAAATGTGTTACGGGTAGATTGTTGCTCGTAAGAGAATTCATTTGTACATACAGTTGGGAAAAATTACAACACAAAATTAAACAAGAATAAATCAATTTTGTCTTTCTCATTGTTTCTCTTTTCCTCTTTCGTGTGACAGAAAAGATAACACAAATCAGCTTTGAGTGCTCAAGGATTTGTGTCTTGTTCCCTTTGTGTGAAAGGAACTCATGCTGCTCAAAGGGTGAGATCTCTTAGCCGCCGTACGATGTCCGAATGGTACGGGTGAAAGGTCAGTCCATCCACCTCCAGTCCCAGGTTTGCAGTCTTGCCGCTGCGAATGCCATATTTCACCAAAATGCGAAGCACGTCTTCCTCCTATTTAAGAAAGCAACACTTCATTCATTCCTATACGTGTAGCTTTTGCAGCTGGAGTTATTCAACTTTAGCAATGGCTTCAGCGGTAACAGTCTCTTATTTTAAGCGCATTAAAAAAACAGGAAAATGTTATAAAAGCCTTAACAGCCACCAGCAGGAACAACACAACAGACACAGAAAATATTTAGGCTGGAATATGAATATAGGGTTAAAGGGATCGGTTCCAGACTTTGTGGCCGTGGTGATTATACGTTACACTGGCAGTGGTTCTGAAGTGGTTTGCAGTTCACCACAAATAAAAAAAGGGCCAGCCTTAATGCTACCCTGTCCTTTATAGATTTAGTCTATCTCGGTCATCCTCGCTAGATGAATGCGTAGCCCCTGCTCGCGGCCTCAGAGTTTCCTGTCAAGCATGCAGTCACTGGCATTGTGCTGTAAATCGTATCGTTGGTAGAAGTTTTTGAATTGTTTGCAGCCTTTGATGTAGATCATGAACAGATGTGTAGTTGGAATCGAACAATCGCCACACCATATTTGTCAATTAATCTTGTTTGTTTCAATGAAAGTGCTTTTACCTTATCTATAGTGGGCAAGCAGGCAGTCCATAGACTCTGTTGCTCAGGCGAGGGTGGCAAACCGAGGCCCCTTTGAAGGTAGCGGTGGTGTATCGGACAGAGATTCAGAACGTACAAAGCACAAGCGACAGCATAGCCACCCCAGTTGGACACTCCTGTAAAGAGAGATGTACTGTGGGTTTCATGTCAATTATATGGCATAATGTAGAAATAACCAAATGTATACTACACATTATTCATGAGATACCTAATAAGGCAGATAGCGGTCAGTGTGTAAATATGTTCGTTAAGTTTTGTGTCTGCGTTAACGTTTTCTTTCTGCAGAATGTCAATGTCTAAATCGGACATCAGTTTGAGCTGTGCACAAGAGTCAACATTTATGCAGGCTTTCCAATAAAGACCAGTCACAAGTTTCATTGTTGCACGCTGTCAACGAGTCAGCAAAGGTTTTGCTTGAGCTTTATCCTACTCCTTTATGTTGGTTTCGTAGACGAGGCCCAAGGCTACTTTCAGATTGTAAGGGAAGCTTGGGTTGACATGACTGAATGCGAATTGACACATTGAGATGGATGTCTTTCTCATTGTTTTGTCTCTACAAGCACATCAGTAATGTTTATAACGAGGTCCGGTTATACAAATAGCTTTTTTGTTGCTACTTTTAACTCATGGTTTATTGCAATGGTTCCCAAATCTGTTACCAAGGAACCCACTGCTCAACATGTCTCCCTTATCTAACACAGCTAGCTCGAATCGTCAGCATGTTAAAGGAAACATGAATGACACAAAGTTTGCATGCCTTTCTTTTTTGCCGGTAGTTTCTCAAAGTTGTGAGGTTAATGCAGCAAGAAGACTGAGAGAATCAATTTTGTCTTATTCTATTGCTTTTCTGAACTGTTAGCACGAGTGGACTGATTTTGGGAACGATAGTGTTTAAATAAATCAAGAATATTTTGGATCGGTGTGTTAATCCTGTCGTTTTTGACGATTGAACATAAGAAACCGAAATTCGTAATTATAATGCCCAAAATAAGATGTTGCTGTCTGTCGGCACGATGTAATTTAACTTAGCCATGTAACGTTACACGTAGGTTAAAACACGAGTGAATGGTGAATAGTTGAGAACAGACTTTTGAACTAATTAATTCCTGGTTGCCCCAGAAGATTCAAAACGTTTGCTGCTTTTAAGGCTCATATATTCAGGGATTACAACAAGTGGGACACACAAACGTCTGCTGAGCAATTAATAGGTAATGTTTACACTTTAGTCTGTGACATTGGTGTCTTTCAGGAAAGATGTAGTGATTTGAAAACCTAATTTTACACCTAAAATCTCATATCAAAGGCTTCACCAGAGTGCCTTGCCCATTTAAGTATAATAAAAGCTTTTCCTTTGCGTCAACACTGACCTCACATATATCCAGGTATCACCGCAACTCCTCAGCAGCTAGGCTTTGTCATAATATACTACATTTGAACTTTGCATCCCTCTCACCATGTGGCCTCTGTACTGAAATGTGACTGAAGACTCAAATGCACTGTCGGATGAGTTATTGATTGTGATGATGGTGAAGAGCAGTTGGATATTGCACTATTGCCAGATAATGCAAATTAAACGCTGTTTTGAAGAATATGGCTGTTTTCTCAAATTGCAGGCAAAGCACATTCTCACATCATCTGTTATTCAGTCGGTAATTGAGGGGCTGCAGGACATCCATGATATTAGCCAGTCTCATTTGCTACACAGGGTAAGTGAAAAATTAACTACACTTGGAATTTCTGAAAGGATATCAAGAATGTTGCAGACATAATATAAAGCCAATTTAAAGTATGTTGAACCTGTCCCCATCTGCCTTGGTAAAAATTTATCTGGCAAGGAAAGCTTTGCTCAGTAAATTCCCATAAAGCCAAGTTTAGAAGCTTTGTTCTGCTGTAAATCAGTTATAGAACAACATTAATGTCAGATTGTGAATTCCTAAGCAAACGGTGTCCTCTGCAATTGTATGGGATGGCAGTTATGTTGATGACAATGTGCTGTTAAAAGATGATACAGATTCACTGGCTTTAATCTTGTATCAAGACGGTTTAGAAGTGGCAAACCTACTTGGATCTGGCAAGAATAAGCACAAAATTCTTGCTGTTTACATGACACTTGGAAACCTGTTGCCTCACTGCAGGTCAAGAATTAAAAGATTTTAAGTTTTTGGTAGAAGATCTTAAAGACCTTGAGGAAAATGGGGTTCTGTTAGCTGATGGAAAGATTCACAAAGGTACACTGTGTGCAATAGCTGGAGATAATCACAGTTTTAAAAATTGCGATTTAAAAAAATACTATAGACATCTGGTTGAGATATATATATATATATAAAATAGGCATAAACATAATTATATATATTGTTTTGTGTTCTGCCTTGTAGACGCTTTCTGACATCAACCTGGAGCTTGGATCAAAAGCCAAAAAGGGGAAAGGGACTTCAAAGAAGACTGGCCAAGCAAAAAAAAAACACTACTGTGAACCCACAGGTTTCCTCTCTTCTGATCAACTTGCAGATAGTGGAAGTGTCTAAAAGTTCCATTCACTGTAATTGGACTAAAAGGAAGTAAGGTTCCTGCATTGTTAATGCTGTTAACTGTTAATTGCAATACAAAAGTACAGCTGACATTCCTACTAACATCTTTATACAATGAGTCAATTTGTTGAGAGTACTTGATTGTTAATGTTGTGTTAATTTATTTTGTACAGCTGACATTTCAGCCAAAATGTGTTCACAATGACTTTTTCTGGCCTTTGCATCAGAAATAAACGTTTTAAATTCGAAGACTGTAATTTCCATATCAGTATTCTCAAATGGAAATCGAAAACAATATTTACATTTTTCTTGTTTTAAGGAAAAAGATATTCTGTGTAGAAATACAATTTATTGCAATAAATAACACGTTGTAATATTGTAAAATTAAGTGGCATAACAGTATAATCCAGTACTTAATACAGTCATAGTTCTGTAAAAATACAGAAATTTGCTGGCAACCCAGCTGCCAGAATGTAAATTGAGAGTGAAAAGATTTACAGCACACACTGTAAAATAATTTAATTACAGCATGATACTGTATCTGGCAGCTACAGTACAATACTGTTAATGTGGTTTACAGTTGTGGTTCTGTAAAAATACAGAATGTGGCTAGAAACCCAGCTGCCAGTATTTTACTGTAAATTTACAGGGAAAAGTTTTACAGTGCAAGAATGTGTCCTTGGGAGGCTGCATACACAGGCGTGGCCTGGTAAACTACCAGTACAGGTTGACTGTTAAATGCTCTCCTACTTGTAAGTCACTTTGGGTAAAAGCATCGAATACATTTAATGCAGGGATGCACCTATATGTACATTTTGGCTGATAACATTAAATGAAAATTGTATTAACAATGTAAACCCATAACGATATACTGGCCCATTCACAGTATCGCAATATTAATATGCATTTTTCTTAACCTGACACAAGGCAAAAAGTGAAAATACAGTTGCCCAAACATTGACATCAGAAAACAAGGCATAATTTAGTTCCTTTTTTTAAATCGTGTGCTGAGCCTACTTTAAAAGTATAAAACGATTTACCTTGTAAACTTGATAATTAGTTTATTAACTAAACATTACACTAGATGTTCTCAATAGCCACTAGTATAACAGGCGTCAGTACAGAAATCGTTCCACCAGAGATAATTATTTAGTATATCGGCATGACCTTAGCCGCTCGCATCAAATTAAAAAAAGCTCTGCTTTGGCTTACAAAACGGCCACTGGTTCAGCACCCTAATTCAGATGCATGCCCTCCGGATCCTTGCGCTCTGCTAGTGAACAATGTCTTGTGGTTCCATCCCAAAAAGACACAAAATCACTTTCAACCCCCATTTTTAAAATTGTTCCACAATGGTGGAATGATCTGCCTGTCTCTACGAACAGCAGAATCTTAAGCCATCTTTAAGAATCTCTTTCGTCAACACCGAACACAATAATACTGACTCGTACTGTATTTCTCTCTCTTTCCCAATCTTTCTATCCTTTACTATATATAGTAAAGTTCACCCAAAAATGCTTGTAACTAAACAGTTCTTGACTACCATAGTTAGAATAGAAGATAATTGACTACCATTGTAATTTTTCCTACTGTTTGGTTCTTAGCATTCTTCCAAATATCTTTCTCTGTTGATCGGAACAAAACTGTATACAGATTTGAAACAACTAGACAGTGAGTAAAGGATGAAAGAATTTTCACTTTTGGGTGAACTGTACTTACTGTCTATATGGACTGTCTTATATAGCAACATAAAGCTACTGTGAATGACCGTGTAGATTTGGCATTGGGTTGTGCACTAACTTCCCTTTTAGCAGGAAACAGAACAATTGTGTGTCCTTGTGAAAATAAACTGTGGTTTTGCTGCAGTAACCATGACTGTACTTACCTGCCGTAATGGCAAAATCAGCAGCCACGTCGCATGCGATCAGACTCCCGTTAGGCATGTGTGCTTTAACTGCTGCTTGAACTTTCCCCATACCAAGCTCATTACCTCCATCTCCGATCCCTGCACACACACAAACACATGTAAAATTAATCCTCTTCCAAAGAGGTGACGGGTCTCATTAAACTGTGCTCATTTTTAATTGGAAAGGAAGTTGGTGATTCAAGCATTGTGATCGTTAAAAGAGATTAACAGAGTCACTCCGTCAGAGGAGGATCTAGAGACAACACTAGTACCAACACACACGTTTGCCACATCTGATATTTGTAGAATGTGCCTCTTTTTGACACTATAGAGCTCTGGCATGTCTTTTTCTTTAGTACCTGTGATACTGATTCCTGCAGCAATAGACAGTAGGGCTCTCAGGAAAATGAAGTGGGCTTTTGTTATAGTAAGTGCAATGTCTATTTGTTATACCTGTAGAAGTGATGCCTGGTATAACACTTGCAGTGGTAAAGAGATCATCTATGGGGTCGACTAAATGCTTGATGTTTATCCCCCGCATGTTATAATAGTTTCCGTCTGCAGCCCGGCCGCTGCGCTCTATTGCCACCAAGTGGTCGAACCTTTGAGGTGCACATAAAAAACAACGTATTATGAACTGAACAATGTTAAACTATACAAGCGTCTGTAGAAAACTACGCTACCATAATACTTGTCTGTAGTTAATGAACATCAACGGGATATCCATAGAATACCCAGACTATCATTTACAATAGAGCCCACTGCCTTGGATACTGTAAAACGTTAATATCTGCAAACTATACCTTTAAAAAAGCCCCGTTTTCACCTGGTATTAAAATGTTTTTAGTCAATGCAACGCGAACTAAAAACGTGGTTAAATGGTCCAAAACATTTGGCTATACTGCATTTACTGGTATATGTGACCCAGGACAACAAAACCAGTTTTCGAAATTGAGATTTATAGATCATATGAAAGTTGAATAAATAAGCTTTCCATTGACATATGGTTTGTTGGAACAATATTTGGCAGAGATATAACTATGCAAAAAACTAAATATTGAGAAAATTGCCTTTGAAGTTGTTAATCAGAGGCAATGTAACAGGCCGTTGCTAAGAAACATCTTTGTTTTAACTCTTCGCTATAATGACGTTGGGGAAAGTATAAGAACCGGAAAGGTGAAATTCTAAGCTTTACATAGACACCAAACTCGAGTGGGTGATTCTCAAAGAGCGAGCAGCAGCAAGTGATGATTGTAGGGGTGTTTCTGGCCATTTTGTTAACGCTTTTGCTGCATCCACTCACAAAAATCAAGTTGTGATCAAGATGTGTTTACATAATGGAACATGATCTATAGTGAATATCCTAATGATTTTTGCCATAAAAGAAGAAATCGATCATTTTGAGTCATTAAACGTTCATTGTTTTGTTGGCTTTTGCCACAAATATTCCTGTGCTACTTAAGGTCCAGGGTCCCATTTGTTCATGTGATTGAAAACACCCCAAACACATCTCAATACCAGCTGTAACGGCGTCTATGACTTTGATAGGATATTACATTACATCTTAATAGAGAGCAGCAGTAGGTACAGAGGATGGAAAATGTGACTGTGGCCGAGAGTGAAACAGCACTACACCTGGGCTTTGTGGGGTCTCCATCATGACACAGAAAGTGCAGTGCTGATTCAGGTCCTTTGCTCTGGAAGCTTATTACTGGCACTGCAGTCTTTATCACACCTGTAAGTCAAACCCACACATATACACCGAACGGAAACAGAATTCTGATCAGATGCGACTTGCTGCCTGTCTCAAATGACAAACAGCATACCTTTGTGTATAATTCGCTTTTTTTCATTTTATTCAATGCAACAGTCAAGAGCTATTGGCAAAAAGCACATAACTCAATGTGTATGTTTGATGTTTAATATGCAGCTACGTGCAGTATTATGTTGGACCAATGAGCTATAAGGACAAATACTTCAAAAGAAGGAATAGAGAAACTAAAACCATTACTTTACAAAAAACAAAAAATAGCCCAAATTCAGTCTTCTTTAGCCATTTGATTAAACTATTTTACTTTTGGGATATACTACTACTCATTCAACTTAAAGCAAAAGGATGGAAAATGGTTGTGGCATTTTGGAACCCAACCCAGTAAAAACAGATCTGCAATACAGAACATACCTGTATTCTGTTTGTCTGAGAAGGGAACGAGAGAAAATCTAAATAAAATTTACAAACAGTAGTAACTATGAAAAAGAGAAACGGGCACCTTTCTCCTCAGCGTCTCTTATAATGTTCCTATTCATCTCTAAAGCCCGCTCATCTGTTACGATGACCACCTCTTTGCCCATTGCTTGGAGCATTGCTGCCATAGCGATGGCACCGGGTGGGCCGTCTGTCTCCTCGGGGGGGCTGTGCATGTAGTGTGTGGGGAAACCAGTAGTGAAGAGTACAGATGAAGAGTGTGACAGTGAGAGACAGGCCTTTAGGAGTTCATCCTGCACGAACAGCGCCCGGATACCCCTCGCACCTGTTCACACACCAAAGAGTTACACATATGACACACGTTATTATTAGACAGATGTGTGCTGATAGTTCAGTCAAATTTAATAACTTCACTTTTCTGGACTTCATGTTACTTAACCATTCACTTACCCAGTTTTACAAGAACGTTTTTGTTCATGTTGTGTGCAGCAGCGACGATGCACAAATTATTCAGGGTCATCTCATTCATTGTGAATGTTGTATGTAGTTTTGACAGAAATGTACTGGAAATACATAAAATTCTTTGGACTTTAATATATGATGATAAAATGTTAATAAATAGGACACGGTCATATACAGAAAGACTTTATTCTTATCACATGAAACTTTGTACACTGCTGGCATCTAGAATGATTTTGATCTGAATTTTATTGTTCATAGCAGAGGGCTCTGTCAACTTATATTTTACAGCTTGTCAATTAAAAATATAAGCTTTGTATACGCACCCCTCAAAATCCCCCACAGAGCCCCACCACACAACAAATCCCAATTTAACCCGTGATGTACTGATGAAAATACCAATAAAACTCTGTGAAAAGTGTTGCTTAAAGGGTCTTTAAAGGGATTTCTGCCTCACCCATAGACGAATTCCTGTCTTTTGAATGAGAACAAAAACAGAAACTGCCGCTGTCGAACTGAAAGCTTGTATCTCCGAAACTGCCATATTTACACTGCTTTTTTGGACAACTTGATATGCTCTTTGCACACTTTTAACCAGAAAGTATCTAAAAGTAATGATTTATGAAAAATTATAAACAAAATAAACCGACATCAACAAAATAAATTAAAGGGATACTTCACCCAAAACAATTAATTCTGGCATCACTTACTCACCGTCGAATTGTTCAAATCTGTACAAATGTCTTCGTTCTGATGTACACATTCTAATTATATGACCAGCACCTGTATATTGCCTTATCAAAAAGTTGATTTATTTCACTAATTCCATTCAAAAAGTGAAACTTCTATATTATATTCGTTCATTACACACAGACGGATATATTTCAAATGTTTATTTCTTTTCATTTTTATGATTATAACTGACAACTAGGCAAAATCCCAAATTCAGTATCTCAGAAAATTAGAATATTGTGAAAAGGTTAAATATTGAAGACACCTGGTGCCACACTCGAATCAGCTAATGAACTCAAAATAACTGCAAAGGCCTTTAAATGGTCTCTCAGACTAGTTCTGTAGGCTACACAATCATGGGGAAGACTGCTGACTTGACAGTTGTCCAAAAGACGACAAGGAGAGCAAGACACAAAAGGTCATTGCAAAAGAGGCTGGATGTTTACAGAGCTCTGTGTCCAAGCACATTAATAGAGAGGCGAAGGGAAGGAAAAAATGTGGTAGAAAAAAAAGTGTACAAGCAATAGGGATAACCGCACCCTGGAGAAGATTGTGAAACAAAACCCATTCATAAATATGGGGGAGATTCACAAAGAGTGGACTGCAGCTGGAGTCAGTGCTTCAAGAACCACTACACACAGACTTCTGCAAGACATGAGTTTCAGCTGTCGCATTCCTTGTGTCAAGCCACTTTTGAACAACAGACAGCGTCAGAAGCGTCTGGACTGCTGTTCTCTGATGAAAGTAAATTTTGCATTTCCTTTGGAAATCAGGGTCCCAGAGTCTGGAGGAAGAGAGGCTCACAATCCACGTTGCTTGAGGTCCAGTATAAAGTTTCCACAGTCAGTGATGGTTTGGGGTGCCATGTCATCTGCTGGTGTTGGTCCACTGTGTTTTCTGAGGTCCAAGGTCAACGCAGCCGTATACCAGGAAGTTTTAGAGCACTTCATACTTCCTGCTGCTAACCAACTTTATGGAGATGCAGATTTCATTTTCCAACAGGACTTGGCACCTGCACACAGTGTCAAAGCAACCAGTACCTGGTTTAAGGACCCTGCTCTTAATTGGCCAGCAAACTCGCCTGACCTTAACCCCATAGAAAATCTATGGGGTATTGTGAAGAGGAAGATGCGATATGCCAGACCCAACAATGCAGAAGAGCTGAAGGCCACTATCAGAGCAACCTGGGCTCTCATAACACCTGAGCAGTGCCACAGACTGATCGACTCAAAGCCACGCCGCATTGCTGCAGTAATTCAGGCAAAATGAGCCACAACTAAGCATTGAGTGCTGAACATGTTCTTCCTTTCGTGTTCATACTTTTCGTTTTCATACTTTTCGTGTTCATAGTTTACAGTTGGCCAAGATTTCTATAAATTCTTTCTTTGTATTGGTCTTAAGTAATCTTCTAATTTTCTGAGATACTGAATTTGTGATTTTCCTTAGTTGTCAGTTATAATCATCTAAATTAAAACAAATAAACATTTGAAATATATCAGTCTGTGTGTAATGAATGAATATATTATACAAGATTCACTTTTTGAATTGAATTTGTTAAATAAAATAAACTTTTTGATGATATTCTAATTTTATGACCAGCACCAAAGAATGCTTATAACCAGACAGATTTTGCCCCCCATTGCCTACCATAGGATATGACAAAATACAATGGTTGTCAAAAGTGCCCCAGAACAGTTTGCGGTCCTACATTCTTCAAATACTTTACTTAATTTGTGTTCAACAGAACAAAAACAATTATAATTTTTTTCCTAAAATGGGAGTCAATGGGGGGAAAAATCTGTCTGTTATAAGAATTATTCCAAATATCTTTCTCAGTGTTCAACAGAACATAGACATGTATACAGATTTGGGTGAAGTGTGCCTTTAATGTACTGTAATGTCATTTTTTGCCATAGAAAACAATGTTGTGAGAAGAGCTTGCATAAATCCCTAAATGGTCATCTTAAGCAAAACTGTGTTGTGTCATACCTGGATCTTCAACCACAAGCTCCTCGATGGCTTGAATTTGTTGAACCGCCCTCTTGCTAGCCATGCTGTAATGCTGAGGATTCTGGGATATGCAGAATGTCAAAGGACTCTCTGTTGGCTCCAGAGCGACGGGGCAACCAGTTTCTGCCTTTTGATTGGTGAGGAACATGCAGCCGGGTGAATGAGTGAACGCAAGACCTGACTCTGCAACATCAAAAACTAAAGGTCAACAGAATTCACTTAGATCAAACACGTTACACATCAATTGTGTGTGTCTGCTGCAGAACATTAAGAACTAAACCTGAAATGCATTGAAAGGCTTGCAAAATTTTCTGCGTTGAACACTAGAATGTTGTGGGTGGTTACAAGGACCAGCATCAGATATAAACTACGTGTCTACTAAAATTTTAACTTTTTCCAGTTATACAATAGAAGGCTCGTGTCTCTGCTTTTTAGTGCATCACAAATCGTTAGCCTGATCTATTACACATTTAATATGGTACCTTTCTTATACAAGATGATTGTAGGGATATCATAAGTTATGCAAAGTTTAAAATGACTATGAAATGCTTGATGTGTCATGGACAGAAATCAATGTCTGAAGCTTCATCAAGAAGGTTAAGCCAGCGACTGACTTCCAGAAACAAGCGTGTAAATGATATCTACCAAAGTGTGTTTTAGTGCTGGCATCTTTAGAATGATGTACTTACTAGGTTTCCCACTGTAGATGCCCTCCAGCTCTGTAAAGGAAAATCAATAGTAAAACAACAAAACAACACATTTTGGGTAACACTATAACAATTAGGAAGTCTAGGGCACTAGGGCAGTGCTGGAATCAAATCGAGACTTTTTTTGGTGGGGTGGGGGTTAGTCTCGCAATATATAATACAAATATACACAATATATTTGATCATAATATGCATAACTACAGTCTATACTATTAATAAAAAACTTGCTTACATAAAAGAACAGGATTCTCTTACTTTATTTTGGATCAAACCAATGCAGGCTTGGTGAACAGAAATGACTTTTGAACAGTTGTGTACGACCAACAGAATAATTTAACAGTGTTATTTACCCATGTACTATTTTACCGAAAAAAAACCCAGAATGATTTACACTTTGTGATAATATTTGTTCCTAAAGACTTAAATGCAAGAAACTAGTTAATAAGATATAAAAAAATATACATTGTGAGAAGACCGGCTGTCAGTCTGTGTATTAACGGCCAAAACATACTGCATGCATGAGCAGCGCGAAAGCAGAGCATTTCCAGCTCTGCTTACGCATGCGGTACGAATGCACGCATCTGTAAATATGTGCGGCGTAAAAAATATGCGCTGCTTACTTACGTATTTTTTCCGGTGCACATGTTAACATGGGCGGGCCTGACATACTCTGTGCGCAGTACGTATGGGGTGCGTAGGGATTTTTTATGTTTAGTGCGAGTGTTGGATATACATTCACCTAAATGATTATTAGGAACACCATACTAATACTGTGTTTGACCCCCTTTCGCCTTCAGAATTCTACGTCTAAATGTTGGCCCATATTGATAGGATAGCATCTTGCAGTTGATGGAGATTTGTGGGATGCACATCCAGGGCACGAAGCTCCCGTTCCACCACATCACAAAGATGCTCTATTGGGTTGAGATCTGGTGACTGTGGGGGCCATTTTAGTACAGTGAACTCATTGTCATGTTCAAGAAACCAATTTGAAATGATTCGAGCTTTGTGACATGGTGCATTATCCTGCTGGAAGTAGCCATCAGAGGATGGGTACATGGTGGTCATAAAGGGATGGACATGGTCAGAAAAAATGCTCAGGTACGCCGTGGCATTTAAACGATGCCCAATTGGCACTAAGGGGCCTAAAGTGTGCCAAAAAAACATCCCCCACACCATTACACCACCACCACCAGCCTGCACAGTGGTAACAAGGCATGATGGATCCATGTTCTCATTCTGTTTATGTCACATTCTGACTCTACCATCTGAATGTCTCAACAGAAATCGAGACTCATCAGACCAGGCAACATTTTTCCAGTCTTCAACTGTCCAATTTTGGTGAGCTTGTGCAAATTTCAAAGTTGCTCTTCTATCAGCATGAATCAGTCGGCTCATTCTCCTCTGACCTCTAGCGTCAACAAGGCATTTTCGCCCACAGGACTGCCGCATACTGGATGTTTTTCCCTTTTCACACCATTCTTTGTAAACCCTAGAAATGGTTGTGCGTGAAAATCCCAGTAACTGAGCAGATTGTGAAATACTCAGACCGGTGAGTGTATGTATATATATATATATATATATATATATATATATATATATATATATATATATATATATATATACATATACATATACATATACATATACATATACATATACATATATACATATATATATATATATATATATATACACACACACAGTGAGTACGGAAAGTATTCAGACCCCCTTAAATTTTTCACTCTTTGTTATATTGCAAAATCATTTAAGTTTCTCATTAATGTACACACAGCACCCCATATTGACAGAAAAACGCAAAACTGTTGACATTTTTGCAGATTTATTAAAAAAGAAAAACTGAAATATCACATGGACCTAAGTATTCAGACCCTTTGCTCAGTATTTAGTAGAAGCACCCTTTTGATCTTATACAGCCATGAGTCTTTTGGGAAAGATGCAACAAGTTTTTCACACCTGGATTTGGGGATCCTCTGCCATTCCTCCTTGCAGATCCTCTCCAGTTCTGTCAGGTTGGATGGTAAACGTTGGTGAACAGCCATTTTCAGGTTTCTCCAGAGATGCTCAATTGGGTTTAAGTCAGGGCTCTGGCTGGGCCATTCAAGAACAGTCACAGAGTTGTTGTGAAGCCACTCCTTCGTTATTTTCGCTTCGGGTCATTGTCTTGTTGGAAGGTGAACCTTCAGCCCAGTCTGAGGTCTTGAGCACTCTGGAGAAGGTTTTCGTCCAGGATATCCCTGTACTTGGCAGCATTCATCTTTCCCCCGATTGCCACCAGTCGTCCTGTCCCTGCAGCTGAAAAACACCCCCACAACATAATGCTGCCACCACCATGCTTCACTGTTGGGACTGTATTGGACAGGTGATGAGCAGTGCCTGGTTTTCTCCACACATACCGCTTAAAATTAAGGTCAAAAAGTTCTATCTTGGTCTCATCAGACAAGAGAATCTTATTTCTCACCATCTTGGAGTCCTCCATGCGGGCTTTCATTTGTCTTGCACTTAAGAGAGGCTTCCGTCGGGACACTCTGCCATAAAGCCCCGACTTGTGGAGGGCTGCAGTGATGGTTGACTTTCTACAACTTTCTCCCATCTCCCGACTGCATCTCTGGAGCTCAGCCACAGTGATCTTTGGGTTCTTCTTTACCTCTCTCACCAAGGCTCTTCTCCCCGATAGCTCAGTTTGGCCGGACGGACAGCTCTAGGAAGGGTTAAGCAAATGGCTGCAATATAACAAAGAGTGAAAATTTAAGGGGGTCTGAATACTTTCCGTATAATATATAAAAGCATCAACCATAAACTTCCATGTTGTATCCAGATTAAAAAACATGACTTAAGTGTAGGACAACACAGAAATATAATAATAAACCTTTTCAGGACTAAACACAATAGCTGAAAAGAATTTACATTTTATCTGTAGTTTTTTACTTGATGCTGGTGATATTACTGCATTTTTGTGTCAATTCGTGTTCATTTTGAGCATCATACATGTGCTATTTCGGTGTCAATTCGTGTTCATTTTGAGCATCATACGTGTGCTATCACAACCGTCCGTGCTCATTCATTCATTTCATTCATTTTCTACCGCTTATCCGGGGCCGGGTCGCGGGGGCAGCAGTCTAAGCAGAGATGCCCAGACATCCCTCACCCTAGACACTTCCTCCAGCTCTTCCGGGGGGACACCGAGGCGTTCCCAGGCCAGCCGGGAGACATAGTCCCACCAGCGTGTCCTAGGTCTCCTCCCGGTCGGACGGGCCCGGAGCACCTTCCGGGGAAGGCGTCCAGTAGGCATCCGTAACAGATGCCCAACCCACCTCAGCTGACCCCTCTCGATGTGGAGGAGCAGCGGCTCTACTCCGAGCTCCTCCCGGGTGACCGAGCTTCTCACCCTATCTCTAAGGGATCGCCCAGCCACCCTGCGGAGGAAGCTCATTTCAGCCGCCTGTATCCGGGATCTTGTCCTTTCGGTCATGACCCAAAGCTCATGACCATAGGTGAGAGTAGGAACGTAGATTGACCGGTAAATTGAGAGCTTCGCCTTGCGGCTCAGCTCTTTCTTCACCACGACGGACCGGTACATCGACCGCATTACTGCAGAAGCTGCGCCGATCCGTCTGTCAATCTCCCGTTCCATCCTTCCCTCACTCGTGAACAAGACCCCGAGATACTTAAACTCCTCCACTTGAGGAAGGAACTCTCCACCAACCTGAAGTGGGCAAGCCACCCTTTTCCGACTGATCCGTCGGATTTGGAGGTACTGATTTTCATTCCAGCCGCTTCACACTCTGCTGTAAACCGTCCCAGTGCATGCTGAAGGTCCTGGTTTGAAGGGGCCAACACGACAACATCATCCGCAAATAGCAGAGACGAGATCGTGTCGTCCCCAAACCTGACACCCTCCGGCCCCTGGCTGCGCCTAGAAATTCTGTCCATAAAAATTACGAACAGAACCGGTGACAAAGGGCAGCCCTGCCGGAGTCCGACATGCACTGGGAACAAGTCCGACTTACTGCCGGCAATGCGAACCAAGCTCCTGCTCCGGCCGTACAGGGACCTGACAGCCCTTAGCAAAGGACCACAGACCCCATACGCCCGAAGCACCCTCCACAGGATGCCACGAGGGACACAGACTGGGGCGCAGACTCGAACCCGATCGAACATCTCTGGAGAGATATGAACTCCCCATCCAACCTGATGGAGCTTGAGAGATCTTGCAAAGACGAATGGGAGAAACTGCCCAAAAATAGTTGTGACAAGCTTGTAGCATCATACTTAAAAAGACTTGGGTCTGTAATTGGTGTCAAAAGGTGCTTCAACAAAGTATTGAGCAAAGGATGTGAATACTTATGAACATTCTTCGTTCTTTATTTTTAATACATTTGCAAAGATGACAAAATGTGGAAAAAGTGAAGCACTGTTAATACTTTCTGCACTGTACATTGTTTACATCAGGGTCGGCAAATAACAGAGGCTTTGGAAAGAAAATGACAACAAGGTGAACAAAACTGCTCTCCAAATTCAAGATAAAAGAGGAAACGACATGCATAGTAAAAAACTATGCTATGAAAGTTGTAATCTAAATAAGATTAGGTGAAAATTAACGAATGTGGATGCCAGCATATTTGCGCTGCTACAGCTTTGAGCATTACAGCCAATCAAGTTCATGGTATAAATATATTGGCCAATCAGAGGCGTTTAACTGATTCACCGATGAAGAAGCGCTATGCTGAAGAGCTCCATGCTCACAAAGTTTATCATTAACAAGTTACAACCGCGTACAGATACGATGCAAGAAAGAGATTCATTAGACTTTACTGGATAACCTGAACCCATTGAGTGTATGTGTGATGTTGGTTGTTCTGTTTATACATTTCCTGTTTGTTTTATATATTTAACATTTGAATAACTGATTTTAATGTTCCTTAGAGAATCAAAAGTGCAATAAAATACATAAAGGCTTCTCAGCTTGTTTTGTAACGTGTAAAAGTTAATGTATTCTAATATCTGAAAGTAAAAATCATCAAGATGACAACATCAAGGTCAATAATCAGCATCAATGATTTTTTTAATCTTGCGGTCCTATGGAATGAGTACATGTTTTATCAGATATTTATATGATGCTCCGATCCACATCAGTTTAAAGACACATCTGGTACTGCTTTGTTTCTGTTATCAGGGTAAAACTATGTTTGTAACATTTTCATTCTTTATACTTTATAATAATTATAATTTTATTTCTACATTCATAAAGAAGTAAATTATCACTTGTACCTCTAATCAGCAATCCTAGGATTTATTTATTTATAATTCGATTTTCAGGCATGGTCTGCGGTTCCCCTGAAGTAGCTTTGGCCACCCCATATATAAAAATCTAGCTCCGCCACTGCTGCCAGACATATAAAGCCTGACTGGTTAATGTTTTAAGCTGTTGTAAACGTTAATGCATGACAGAGATAAGTGACTGTAACAAAGCCATTTGTAAATCATACCTGGCTTCATGAATCCTCGGACGATGTATTTCAGTCCTGTTGTTAATCTGACAGCAGGACTGAGCAGCCTCATAACTTCACATTTAAACAGAGAAAGCATAAAGATATGAACATGATGAGCAGGGGTCACACGGCCAAAATCTTCATGTCATCTTCATTCTATTTAACTGTACTAGGGAAAATATAAATATCATTGATGGTGTTTGTTTTTTGCGTGATATTTAAAAATCTTTAATTACTTTAAGGTTCAGATTTACCTGCTTTTTAGGGGACGAGTCAGTTTCTTTATAAAAATGTACTGAAATAAAGTTTTTATATCGTCTCCAGAAACGATGTTAATCAATATGGTAATAATATATACAACATATTAGTTGCAGAGATTAGAATAATACATTAATACGTGCATCTATCAAAAACAAGACAAGTTAAACCTCAGGACATCTTGTCAGCCAAGTTCTAGTTTTTCCTAACTCGGTCCACATCTCTCACAACATTAAAATACTTCACAGACAAGTGAGAAAAAACCAAACCTTTCTCTCTCTCTCCCTACAGTTATTGGTCAGCCTTTTATTGAAACTAGTAACTTTGTATGCGGTCGGCCCTGCACTTCCGGTCTGAAACTGGTGGTCTGTGACCGCGGGCCTGCAGCTGGAAACCGTTACCATTACCGCAAGCTATTTTCTCCTCCGTCTAGAAGCTCGGACGACTGCTTTGCAGACCATATTACAAATGCTTTATACGAACCCGGGTTATGTAATAATGAAGCAGTTGTAGATTTCAAATAATCACCTAAATCAATGCGCTTAAATCATGTAATACGTACTAACCTATTTAGTGGTTCAGATTAAGCAGGCAAGCGACGAGGACTTGCGCACTTCTGAGGCGACTCTGTGTCGATTAAATGTCGTGACTGCAGGTGGTCAACCGCTATTCTGACGCTGACGGTGTAAACACATCACACAAAATGGCTACACCCGCACCACCCATTGGAAACACGTGGGTGCGCTACACACTCATTCAAGAGTCAAAATACACGAAAGAGACGCAAGAAACATTGATAAACCGTATAATTTAATCATTTTCTCCATACAATGTTCGTGTGATTCATATACGTTTCGTATTCTTTTTAGATTATTGCTTTACAGTAAAATGCATTGGTTGGATACATCCATTGCTTGCAAGACATTCAAGTTACACACCGACGTCATATGTTGAAGTCATTAAATCTGAACCCTTGGAAGTAGACATCCTATATGCTGTTCCACTCACAGTGCAGCAGGTCGCTCATGAAGCATTTGCTAATGTGCGTTTAATAAATAAAGATATTGCCTGATATTCTTGTGCACATGCACGCGGTCATTTGAAACATGTTTCCTCTGAAGAAGCGCACAGTGGATTTTCTGCTCGACTGGCAACAAGACAGGACGTCACCTCTGAAGTGACGCAATGACAATCAAACCACTTCCAAAGGCAGTAGGTTTATAAAATACAATTAATGTCAAAAAATACTCATCTCAGTTTAAATAGCATTTACATCAAGCATGGCACAAATCATTTGCAACGAAGTAAAGGGATACTTCAGCCAAAAATGAAAATTCTGTCATCGTTTACTCACTTTTCGAGTTCCAAATCTGTATACGTTTCTTAGTTCTGATGAACACCGAGAAAGATATTTGAAAGAATGCTTATAGCCAGACAGATTTTGCCCCCCATTGACTCCCCTAGTAGGACAAAATACAATGGTGGTCAAAAGAACGACACAGAACTGGTTGCTGTCCTGCATTCTTCAAAATGTCTTCTATGTTCAAGTAAGCTGTCCTGCTACGGGGAGTTAATGGGGAGATCTGTTTGGTTACAACCATTTTTCCAAATATCTTTCACAGTGTTTAACCGAACCAAGAAACGTATACAGATTTGGAGCATCTCGAAAACGAGTAAATGATGACAGAATTTTCGTTTTTGGGTGAAGTTTCCCTTCAAGGATATATTGCTGAAAAATATGTTCAGTGTAAATTCAAATAAATCTCTCAAATGCACTCATTTCCTTTCTATTGCAACGGTCAAAAGAGATATCTCGGCTCAAAACGATGGAAAAAACTGAAAAAAATACAATTGACTGGCACCAAATCATCATTGTAAAGATGAGAAAAACCCAGCCTCTCTTTTAAATATACAACCAGGACTAAGATGCAGATTTCTGTACAGCGTTTCCATATCAGCTGAATAATGTAATCTTACAGCTCACACTTATTAACACCACAGAAACGAAAACATCACGACATCACCGTCATTCCACGCAGCACGTAACCACAAAACTAAAGTCAACATTCATTGGCAACTGTGATGTGAGATTAAATGAGAGTAGGCATGCACGTGTAACAGCGGTGGGCGATTCCAGCAGCTTTCACAAACATGGCTCATCTATGAAAATATAATTCCCAGTATTCCATCTCCCCACCTACTGAGATTGCATATATCATATATACGGTGTACATCAAATACTCCAACACCTGCCTTTCGGCACAGACAACAGCGACGGCACCTCTTAGCACTTAACAACGACAGATTCTACGACTGACAAAACACAAGGACCCTTCCCCTGTCCCCCATGCTCAAATTGAGATCTCCTGAGCGCACACATAGCTGAGTAAATGGAGGTTCGATAGCTGCCATTTAGCTACTGTATGGATGAATCTCATGAAGTGTCAAAAACCGGGTCCAGGTTGCGTTTTGAGCTTAAATAAAAATATAGAAATGACTTTTTTAGGACTTCAGTAACCCGATTGGTAGTGACACAAAAAGTGTGTTGCAATACTTTACTGTATTAAATCAATCTGAAAATCGGATATTTTAAATTACGCAAATTACAAAAAACAACTACATAACACCAGATGCAGTAATTGTAAATAATATTGTATAATTGAGTGCTATTATTGTCATAAAAATAATGCCACAGTGACAAAATCCTTTGCTTTGCAAGAGAAAATTGTGTTTTCATAGTTACACATTTTGTGCTCATGATTTATGGCTGAACAGTGACCTGAACACGTTTTCATGAGATTCACCCTTATTGGGACATTTACATCGAGCTTACAAAGCTTACGCCCTGCCGCAAAAATGGCTTCTGTGTGTCAAATCATGCATTACACGCAAACAGTAATAAAGATCCAGACAGGGAGGTTCGGGTGCCTTGTAAATAGAGAAAAAGAGACCCCTTTGGTCACATACATAAATACACTCCCCCCTGTCATCTGTAAGGAAGCACTGGTTTAAACAGGATCACTGATGTCATATTTACATATAAACAACAAACGTGTTGACTCGATGCGTGTCTGCAAAATCGAGGATTCCTGTTCGTGATGTCGTCTGTATGTTTGTGTATGAAATATTAAAGCAGCCACAGCTGTCAGTCTCATCTTCCACACCGCGAAAGGAGCAGAGAACTCTCTTGAGGGTAGTCCGCTCTGGGCTGAACGAGAGGCGAGTAGCAGCTTTTGATGTGTGCTTTCGTGATGGGTTCGATTCATCGGTTAGAATGATGAAGGGAAAACCAAAACATGTTCAAATTCGAGAGCTTCTGTTCTAGAGTGTTAGAAGTGGTCCCCTCAATGACCTCGCCGATGGCCACTTGCCAGAAGCTCTCAGCAGGACATATCATCAAGCTCATCAGATTGTGATCTATACAGAATATATATCTCGAACGCCTTCTTCCGTCTAACAAGCTGATGAAATCTTCATGCCCAAAAGGGCAGTCATATGACGTCAGTCAATAGCGACACATTAAGGGCGTACTTTCATATTTCCACACTTTTTTTGTTAGATAAATAAATATGATGATGCTTTATGCCATACATAAAGTGCATAATGTTTAATGTTCATACCGTCTCAAGGGAAGACAGAAAATAGAGAATGTACAGGAAAACGCTAATGCATACGGGAATGAGCAGCATTTCTTTGTCATTGGCGTATGTGCGGTTCGTGATGCATGTACAGTAAGTGTGCAGTAAATTGGCCCGGCTCTGAATAATCCAGTAAAGACTTTAGGGCTGCATCTTGATTGTCCCAAAAAAGTAGATTATCCAGTTATAAAGAGAGCTGCCAAGGAGCATTTCATTTCTTGGAAATGACGGAGAGCATTATTAAACCAGAGCCAGAGAGTTCACTCCATCTGAACCACAGTGGCGAGGACATGCAGCAGAAGAAAGAGGGTTTTATTTAACATTAGCTAGATTAACCTGTTTGACGAACTGCTTTACAGAAACAGCAGAACCACTGGGGATTTGGGGTGATGTTTAGTGGGTGTGGGTCCAACCCGGAGGTATTTTGGTTCCAAGCCTGCGAAAACGTTCTAGTCTAGAGTTCATCTTGACACATGGGGAGATTGACAAATGTGAAGACGTTGTATTCAATCAGGATGGAAAAGCAGAGGAAGATGGCATAAAGCACAAGTACGTAGATGCCCAGCTTAAAGTCCAACCTCCATCTGTTCACGTGGATGCCCAAAACCTGAAGGTGGAGAAACAAAATTAAGAGTTAGAAATCCTTGATGTTCCTGTAGCTCACTTGGTAAAGCAATGAGTTAGCAACGCAACCGTGCATTCGGTCTATACCTGGGATCAAATCCCATGACTAAGTAGCTTTGGACAAAAGCATCTGCTCTGAACATGAAAGTTATGGAATGTCACTTATATATTGCTGCAGTCCTTCTGAAACCTTGTATCTTCACATACGTGAAATCATTAGTCACTCTTTATGTTTGTCAAAAGGTTTTGCAAATATCTAACCAATAGAAATCATTAATAAGTGCTTGTCAACTTTGATAAGGTATTTAGACAAAAAGTCCTGAAAAAAAGTGCATTTGGACATCCAAGGTTTCAGAAGGACAATGACGATATACGCATATTGGTGTTGTGTAAGCATTAACCGACCACTATAAATATTTATACAGTAGGTGTGTAGACAACGTATAGACAACAATGCTTTAACACTGATCTGTGAATATGACTAAAAACACCCATGCCAGGCAAGTACAACCCGAATTCCAGAAAAGTTGGGACGATTGTTTGAATACAATGAAAACTAAAGGATTTTAAAATCACATGAGCCAATATTTTATTCACAATAGAACATAGTTTAAACATTTGCCATGTTATCGGAGAAATTTAAAAAATAATCCACTAAATTAGCTCATTTGAAATGTAATGCCTGCTACACGTCTCAAAAAAGTTGGACGGGGGCAACAAATGGCTAAAAAAGCAATCTGTGATAGACTGCGTAAAAAGATTGTGGAATACTTTTCAAATTTGACGTTGATGAACATTGGTTTTAAAGGCTTCAAATCTCACCATCTACAATGCATAACATCATCAAAAGATTCAGCGAAACTGGAGAAATCCCTGTGCGTAAGGGACAAGGCCAGAGACCTTTATTGGATGCCCGTGGTCTTCGGGCCCTCAGACGACACTGCATCACTCATCGGCATGCTTGTGTCGATGACATTGCTAAATGGGCCCAGGAATACGTCCAGAAACCACTGTCAGTAAACACAATCTACCGTGCCATCAGCAGATGCCAACTAAAGCTCTATCATGCAAAAAGGAAGCCATATGTGAACATGGTCCAGAAGCGCCGTCGTGTCCTGTGAGCCTAGACTAATTTAAAATGGACTTTTTCAAAGTGGAATAGTGTTCTATGGTCAAACGAGTCCAAATTTGACATTCTTGTTGGAAATCACGGACGCCGTGTCCTCCGGGCTAAAGAGGAGGGAGACCTTTCAGCGTGTTATCAGCATTCAGTTCAAAAGCCAGCATCTCTGATGGTAGGGGGTGCATAAGTGCATACGGTATGGGCAGCTTGCATGTTCTGGAAGGCTCTGTGAATGCTGAAAAGTATAGAAAGGTTTTAGAGCTTCCCTCCAAACAACGTCCATTTCAGGGAAGGCCTTGTATACTGCAGCAGGACTTTTTTTTTACAGTGGCACATTACTGCAGAGCAATCAGGGGTAAGGTGCCTTGCTCAAGGGCACTTCAGTCATGAACTGCTGGCACTGAGATTCGAACCGGCAACCTTCTGATCACAAGCCCAACTCTCTAACCACCAGGCAACAGTAGTCCAGATATTTCACCTATTGAGAAGATTTGGCGCACCACAAACTCTTCAGCAGGTAGAATTCTATACAAGGCATATGGGGCCAAATTCCAAAACCAAAACTCCAGCAACTCATAGCCTCAATGCCCAGATGTCTTCAAACTGTTGTGAAAAGGAGATGCTACACCATGGTAAACATGAGTGCCCCCGTCCCAAGTTTTTTGAGACCTGTAACAGGCATTTAATTTTAAATGAGCTAATTTGGTGGATAGAAGTGTACAATTTCTCAGTTTAAACATTTGCCATGTTGTCTATGTTCTGTTGTGAATAAAATATTGGCTCATGTGATTTTGTAATTGTCGTGGAATTTTCTTATTCCTTAAACTAGGTGAGTCAGCCCAGACAAATGCAACGCACAGAGAGGCATGAGGCTCTTTGCAAAGAATGTTATTGTCATTTAAGCTGCATCATAAGCAACAAAACTGTGCAGAGAAAAGGCTCCTCCTGCACACAGAGTTTATATATGATTCAAACGTGACACCCCCTCCCTTTGCCCCCAGCAAGAATCCCGAGCTGGTTTACGAGAAGTGATGCCCCTTATTCCAAACAAAACATATTGGCCTTTTTTTCAAGGGAAAACATGATAAACACCTTAGAAATCAAAGATAAACACTTCATTAAGCAAGTATAGAAAATTTCCTTTAGTTTTCATTTTATTCAAATTTAAAAAACATCCCAACTTTTACGGAATTCGGCTTGTAGTTGGGGGGTGTACACTATGTTGTCATGTAACAAGACAGCCAAATACATATGTTTTTTGTTTTTCATTGAATACATTGTTGTGTAAACATTCTCCTGATGTCTGGGTTTGGGGTAGTGAAGTTGTTCTTCCACACCAGACTTTGTATTGGGCAGTTCCAGCATTATGGATGTCACATTTATAGGGCCGTTTAAAAAGACAAGGCTAAGCTTAAACCAGGACTATGCCTTAGTTAAATTAGGATATTCAAGTCACTTTTATTAAAATGTCTTAAGACAAAACAATGGCAATGACATATTTTAAGATATGTCAGGGCAATGTATTTTAGTTAAGACAACTCAACCTTTCATTTTAGTTTGGGACTAGCCTTAAGTCTTGTCTGTGAAATCGGGCCATAAATACTTAATTTAAACTCTCAGAAAATGTATATTGTTTCCTAAAGCCCTGCTGATAGAGTTTATACATCAGAAATATATTAATCTATGCACAAGCTTTCTATTTTAAAAGAAAGACAAACATACTTGTTGGATTTCTGTAAACTTAAATGAAGAAATAATGCCCAACAAATGGAGAAAAGATGGCTCTTCACAGAAAACCTAAATAACTAATTCTTTTTCAATTTTTCATGTGTCCATTTATGAGGAATTTGGAATTTGCACAAATGTGGCAATTAACTGACTATGAAAAATCATGCTTTAAAATAAGGGACACCTCATATAGCTTTTTAAACCACCAAATATTGACGTCGAACCTGCAGTATCAGTAAGGTGAAACCTTGGGTAAAACCGTTTCATGGTAAGGTTGACCTTTGCACTGAATGTCCCCTATACTTTATAGACCCTGCTTTGTGAAAAAGGTCCTGACTCCTGTTGCTACGTTCAAAAGCTTTTATCATACTGCATGCCATTGCATTAGGATTTGCCTTCACTTAAATTAGAAGTAACCATCTATTAGAAGGGGTTGTACTTTAACTGTGTATTATATTTGTGAGATAAATCGTTTACTCACAGTTAAAGCCACTGAGCCCAGCAGAAGGACAACAGAGTAAACCAATCCTTTACTGTTTATTTGGACCTAAAGACAAAAAAAAGTTACTTTACTACCTTGTGTGTATGTGTGTGCGTATTACTGTAAGTGTGGGGGTGAGAAAAGACAGATACCTCAGATCCATAGTTGACAGCCATTGTCTGGATGCCCCAGGGAACGCCGAGTCCAACAAGAATATCAAACACATTACTGCCAATCGTGTTTGAGACAGCCATGTCGCCCAGGCCTGAACACACAAACGTGGCAGCTTAAAATGGATAAAAGATCAGAGAAGTTATGCAAGGAGGCAATCAGAATATGAGAGCTTTACCTTGTCTTGCGACAATGAGACTGGCAATGCAGTCGGGAACGCTGGTGCCCGCGGCCAAGAAAGTAATACCCATTATTACATCTGGAATTCCAAGTGTGTATCCAACAATGGTGACCTGTGCATAGATCACAAAAATGAGATGAAATGCAGAATCTTAAAGTATGCAGAGGTGTGTTGTTATTGATGCTGTAAGGTGTCATTCATCCTCATGTGATCACAGCTGAAACACAACCAGCATGGGCCTGGATATGTGTTTTAATAATTAAAGTTCTTTAATGCCTAGATATAAGCAACATGGTAATATTTTTGGTTAATAAATTAGATTAGCTTTATTGTCCAGTCTGTTTGTCACAGAACAGAAAATTTTATATACATTGATACTATCCAGAGGTATTTCAAGTCTACGCCCAGATGGAAGCATTTCAAAGGTAGAATGAAGAGGATGCATGTGATCTCCATTAAACAATCAAATAAACATTGTATTGACTGTTGTTTATGTCCAGTTATCTTATTTGCCAGATTTATTATTTGTGATAGTTTATTTTTCTGTTTGACTGTTAGATTACCAAACCATGAGACAATTTTATATAATCATTGATCTATATACCATAGTCAGGGTGCATGTACTAAGTTTCCTGAGAAGACCAAGGCGTTGTCTTGCCGCCTTATGATTCGACTCGATGTTAGGTTCAAAGTTAAGCTTATCATCAATGATTGTACCTAAATATTTAAAATTGGAACCTGTTCTACAATTGTTCTTTTTATGTCAACTGGTTTAAATACAGCCTCTGGAGACCGTGTTCTTGTTTGACTGCTTGAACATAGTTCTTTTGTCTTTCCTATATTAAGATGTAAAAAGCTCCTATCAAACCAACGTGTAATACCATCAATATATTTAAAATATGAAGATCAATTCCTTTCATCCAGGCAGGAAACCAATGCGATGTCATCAGCATAGTTTATGAGGGAGAGGTTCTTGTCATCACATTGTAGTTCATTAATGTAAACAGAAAACAGTATTGGCGACAATACACACCCCTGCGGTACTCCAGTATTTTAAATCAAGCGATCTGACATGCCCTTATTAATGTGAAAACACAGAGGTCGGTTTTTCCAAAAATGATTTGATCTATAAAACCATCCAATAACTAACTCCTAAATCATATAGGCGATTTATGCCTTATGTTGTACTGTGTTAAAGGCAGATGAGAAGTCCATAAATAATATTCGAACATATTATGGCTTATCCAAATGGCGTTATTCAAAAGAGTATGCGAGTCATCCACAGTGCTCCGAATTGCCCGATAGGCAAACTGCAGGGGGTTAATACATTTCTGAACTTGGAAGGACAATTCCTTACACAGTATTCGTTCCATACACTTGCTAAGAACTGATGTGGGCGCAATTGGGCGAAAGTAATTTAATGATTTTGAATGTGGTACTTTTGGAACTGGGGTAACAATAGTGTTCTTCCAGGCCGTTGGTATAAAACCGCTGTCCGAAAACGTCTGAAATGACCTTGTGCATACATATCCCAGTTGCGGGAGCGTCTGATGCCTTATGCAGTTTAATTTTAAGAAGCACGGTGACAACCTCGCTCTCCTGTATAATCCTAGGCTGTGATTGGGTCGTAGTCATGGCTTCATTACTAATAGTCAGATCAGTCAAATTATTTTCAAACCTTGAATAAAATGTATTAAGATAATTTACAAAACACAGTACATCCCCATATGGTTGGCCAGTTTTCTTTTACCTACCCATCATTATACTCAAACTTCTCCATGCATCCCTAGCATTTGCCGTTTTGTATTTCTCCTCCACATTGTCTTTATATTCATTACGTGCATCTTTTATCTTACATCTGATGGATTTATTAAGCTCTTTTACTTTCTGCTGATCATGCATATTTAGGTGTTGTTTCAGATCTTTGTTAATGCATGGTTTGTTATTTGGGTTATTCTAATATTCTTTGTTTGGACAACAGAATTTGAACAGGTTATTGTGTCATTCCAAAAAGTTCATAATTGCCATCACACACCGGGTCATTAAATAATGACCAACTTATGACCAGTACCTGAGCAACAATAATAGTGATAGTGATCTTAACAACAGTTGCCACTAATGACCAACACCCGCGCAAAAGTGACCACTTCTATGTATGATTACAATCAGTTGCATAGACACACGAACAAACTCACCATCCACACCATGAAATAAGAGAAGATGGCAATCCACATTGTGGAGAGGAAGAAGGACAGCATGAAGAAACGCTCCCACCGTGGTTTGGCACAGTTGGGCACCGTGAAGAACAGCAACAGTGAAATAGGCCAGGAGATGAAAAATTTTACTTTGTCCATAGCGCCACCTGTGGTCATTAAGATGTTACATACTTACAAAAATTATGCTCGCACACAAACACACCCCACTAATACATAACACAAAGAAACTCCAGAAGTCAGCAAATAAAGAAATCCTTTGACTCAAGAAAACAGGATTTTTCTCTGACCACACCAAATGTGTATATATATATATACACAGTACAATATGCAATTATGTTGTTATGTTATGCGAAGCAATTCAGTATAGAAATATCTATTACTTTTTCTATAACTTGTTTCCATAAAAATACAACTCTTCTAGATGACAACATCTGTGATTACACTGGATTCCTTATGGTTGGGACAAAGTATAAGAAATATATAAATACAAAAGTAAATCAAACTCCCATCTACAGACGTCAGATATTTCTAGAAGTTTAATTAAGTTGATGATCTAAAAATCAGCCTGCGGTCACATGTCGCCACATGAGGTTAAAGACCAAATGTGTTAATGTATGAGGGAATCAGAGCCTCACCAGGAAGGTTGAAGGGAGACGAGATCTCATTTTCAGGCTCCTCGCCGAGTTTGTCCTCTGTTATGTTGCCATTTTCAATAGTGTCCGTTTTCTTATCAACCACCAGCACTCCATCCACTCCATTAGACGTCTTCACTAGCCGTTGTTGCTGTACGCATCGGAAGCCGAGAGTTAATTTTACCAAACAACTATTCTCAGTTCATTTTTGAATGAATTTGACTTCCTATTCCATTTTTTTAATTGTATATTCCACACCATAAATCCAAGTAATCGGTCATAGAGGTTGTATATACATTTTTTTAGCCTCTTTCAAATACCAGGCGAATTTTGAAACTGTACCTTTAAGAGTTATATTATGTAAATAATGTGTCGCATATAAATGCTAGTTCCATCTGGGCCTGTTGTGAAAGACAAAGTATGTCTTCATGGTACAATACACTCTTATTATGTGCTTGTAATGCAATGCTGACTTCTTTTGTAACCTTAAAAATGATCCATGATCATTTTAGCTGGGCCCCCCTTTTGTAAAACATGTTGTCGAGCCCAACTGGATCCCCACCAACTACAGTGTTATAATAAAATAATAATAATAAAGAGAGAACTGTCAGGGCTATATTTGAACCATTGTAGGGGTTTCATTATTATCGAGTGTAATTAAAAATAGTTTTGAGGCGAGTTCTGGTCTAGTAAGTGGCACAGCATTGTTACGTGATGTTTAAGGAACATGTCCATTAATTTTATGTGGCTTGTGTCGAATACATGTTCCCCTGCATTTCAGACATTTAGCCTAAACCCATTTATTCGGTTCAAAACGTCTGTACTAGTCTAAAATTCAGTAAATTAATGTTTTAATATTTTTTGGTGCATAAATGTTGCGCTGCACCTTGTGCTGTAGCACAAACGAGACGAGATTTGTTTCAAATGAACGAGATATTTAGACTTTTATCAAATAAATTCTCAATGATGAAATATATAGGGAAAAATGGTCTATTATTCACCTTAAAAACCCAAAATGCTTAATATATAGGCATTATAAAATCAACCTTCAAATTAAACTTCACGAGATCTTGTCACATACCTTAACGCAGCATTTCTCAAACTGTGGGGCGCGTCCCACTGGTGGGGAATAGAGATGTGACAGGTGGGGCGCGCCAAACGGGAGGACATTTTCCTTTATATCCCTTATATGGTAACGTGAGATCAAATCTTCCGGAATTTTCTATTCATGGTTACAAATGAAATGTTTAAACTTTTGAGCGGTATCCGGTTTGGTCCCATATATGTGATTTTTTCCGTGCCCCTGAGAATGTTCAGTGACGTGACATAACCACCAGAATCAAAGCTGTCATATATCACAACTATGCAGTGTTTTCAACCTGATAATGTTTATTTTAGGTTTCAGCCATTTAAATACACATAAGCACAAGTAAAACAACACTTGGAGTTTGTAAAATACACACTCATGTCTGTGGATGCAGCAATAACAATCTATTCAAACTCACATCAGACAAACATAGTGGAAGTAACTATAAAGTTTACTCTATTCTTATGGTTCACCGGGCACTTTCCTGCATGTATTTCGGGAGAAACTGATGACAGACAGAAACATGGTGACCACAAGCTTGTGCTCTACGGCGCGTTGTTCTTCGACACATCTCACGTTATAGATCAAGATTATTTATAAAGGTTTTAAAATGACCAAACACACTCACTTACACATTTTTGAGAATCGGAATATCAGATAGTTGATGACATGGTAAGCAAGTTTGTGAATATTTTGAAATAAAAAAAGGAAATTAAGGCGATCTGTCATGAGGTGTTATTGTGGCTATTACTAGTCTACATGCAGTCTATATTAAAAGAACATTAGATATGAGACTCCGAGAAAAATGTTTCCTGGAACCGAAGTCGCAAAATAACGTGACATTGGCATATTAATTGTAACGGAACAAACTTTCTTTTTTTACAGATTTCAAAGTGGCACTTTTATATCTTTTCTATTTTTGAAATTAGTAAAAATTGACACAGCTGCACTTTTAATTTTTAATTTTTTTTATTTCTTGCAAGTTATTATGACACAGCTGCACTTTTATTTTCATTATTTTAGAACTTTCTGTTATTTGATGTATATAGTTTGTATTTTAGATACAACTTGTTACTCTGATACTACTTGTTAGTTCAATAAATTGGAACATATAAGCTTGTTGCGCATTTCATTAGTATTAAGTTGGGGCGACGGGGACAGGTGGGGCTTGAAAATTCCCCTTCTCTAAAGTGGGGAATGACCAAAAAAGTTTGAGAACCACTGCCTTAACGGCAATGATTCGACAATCAGTCGCCTATAGGCAAGACGTTTAGACAACGGAATATCACTTATTACAGATGGTGTTCACATTTACTCACTGAAGATAACCGATTGTGCTTGTGTATACTCGCCAAGACAGGCATTATAACGCCGTGTGTGAACATTTATGCGTAATAAGTAGCTCAATCTGACACTTGTTGCGAGCAGTTTGAGTGGCGGCTGTGACCCGTGGCGTGCATTGCCTGAGTGCACTGACTGAAGATCGTCTTTGAGCATGAGAGTACTTGATGCTTTTAAATGGTTTGTATTTGTGAATTGGCATGACTTAAAATAATGTGCAAATGGCTATTCCGCTATCATTGAAGCAGCTTGAACTAGCAAATGCTTTCAGTGCGAGTAAGTCCAATCCTTCCAGTGCCTTCAGCCTCCCGTGTTGATTGGCTGGACTTGTGACTCAACAAATCAGATGGGTGGTGGGTGGGCATTACTCTAGGCAACAGACTACAGTGCCATGTTCCGACGGCTCTCACTAAATCCTTTTCTGCATTAGAGCCAAATAGTGCATTTCAAAATGATCGATGTCAATAAACGAAAAAATGCTTTATATCGACGTCGAAAATCGGCCAGTTCGATAAAGGGGTGACCCCTAGATTAGACTATGTAAATCCTTAAACCCTTAAAACATTGTAATGACAGTACTGAAATTTGTGTGACATCTTACTGAAAAACCTAAATATGGAACTGCTCACTTTAATAGTGCAAGTCAGGGATCCGATAAATGCCAATAAACAGCGACATTGTCAGTTAAATTTATGATGTTGGGAATCACAGCTGACAATACCTAAGCCTTGTCGCGCCCCCTCTAGGGGTCCGACCCCCCAGTTTGGGAACCACTGCACAAGCCTAATTGAAAACTAGCTGACGTGTCTTTATACGATTCCTCAGCAGTGAATGTCTAACACTGTTCCTTCAGCAGCAGTCTGTGTAGATATTTATAGAAACAGTTTAATAAGCCTCACACCCAGAACTGGGCTACCTGGTGAGAAAACTCCTCAATCCTGAGTTAGTTAACAAAGGCTGGTCCGTAATAAACTCTTTTGAACTACAGTTTATAATTCCAGCCTCAGGCCTCCCAGTGTTAAATATGCCCCATTTTAAAATGGAAATTATGGACTGAATTTTAATTGGATTTAAAGCTATCCTCCCATTAAAACCTTTGTGCACGGTCAATTCTATAACAACAAAATATGACAACCCATTTATTTTATAAAAGTGAAATATCGTATTTGAGTCAAGTGCATTTTATAGTGCATTCATATACATTTATATTTTACATTTATGCATTTTGTAGACGCTTTTATCCAAAATGACTTGCATTTCATTATCCTATACATTTGTTTCTAAGTATGTGCAATCCCCTGGGATTGAACCCATGACCTGCTCTTACCACTGAAAACAGTTAATACTGTTAAACAGTCTTGTATGTGTAACAGAAAGGGACTGCATTGGTCTTTCACACATGTTAAAAATGTCTGTTTTTTATCAACTTGACATGCCGTCTTAAAAATAACGCTCAAAACACAGCAAGACAAATGACACAAGATTCAAAGGTCGGAGATGTTCATAGAAATAAATGCCTGTAGCTGTGCGGTTTAAATTAGAATGAATATAAAGAGATTTTTTTTTCTCAGACGGTTCAACACAACAGACCATCAGCGTGCATAAACCACAAACATTACAAATAAGTTGCAAAACAAACAAACAAGAAATTGATTTAGTTCATTATTTAAGAGGGGTTTAGAACATACTTTGCCTGTGATAAGGCTCACTGTAAAATCTCTTTATTTTGTCACAGGTGTATAATCTGATGATGTGTATTCTTACCTCATTGATGATAAGACGGCTTGCCATACGGAGACGTGTCTTGGGTCCAAAGTGGTTTGTGATCATGACCCTGAGGCCGGCCTCTGGGAACCGGTAGTGTGGAGGGCTCGAATTGATCATCTCATCGACCATCACCACAGAGCCCCGAGTATATGTATTACTGGGCTTTACTGCAAACATAGTGGGAAAAAAAACTGTTTATAATGCTAAAGTGACAAATACCCAATAAACCGTCACTGGGAGACAAAAAACAACTGTGCACTAAAACCAGCAGCCGAGTAAACAGGGGACGTCCCCGGGACGTTGCGAACGTCCTCTCAAGTCTACATTAGGTCCTTATTTGGTCCACTTGGTAACGTAACTAACGTTCGCTCGCGTACCTTTAAAGGACGTCCGCATTTGGTCTGCCCTGTAACGTTCGCTCGTGGACCTTCCGAGGACATTAATGGAATGTTCGCTATAAGACCAAATAAATTTCGAACCAAACCCGAGTTCCTCATCCAACATACAACACTTAAGCGTCACTCATAACACTTCTGTGATCTATTCGTCCATGCATGTTCATTTTTATCATCAGACATGACATCTTGCCGCTCAGACAAAAGAAAAAATGTCTCAAATATAAACCAATATTACTTTTAACAGCAAAGAATGCAGTTATTCCTTAAATTAACGGTGATGATGGACATTCATATAGGCCTAACTATTTTTCCCAGGTATGCTAACCTGCACTGTATAATATAAAATAGGCTACGCAATGCCTATATGTAGGCTATGTATACAGTACATACGTGTACGTGTCTGTTTATGGTTTTCCCTTGCTTTGATGCAATACCGAGTGTTAAAAGTTATATAAAATAATTGAATTGATGTGTTTCTTTGCTGATCATATTAGGCTACAAAGATCGAGATTCGTTTCACAAATACCTAACGTTATAGTCTAATCATGATAAAGAAATTGTCCTTTGATATGTAAGAGTCTAGAAAATATGTACGTTTTATGATATAGTTTATGTAGGAACAGTAATCGAGTAATTTACCTGCTGAATTAAATAATAGAAAAAGAAAAAACATTTATAGTAGTGTTATAGACTTAATGGTTATAATGGAAATTGTATTGGGTTTAAAGGAAACTATGATGGATAAGTGACAGATTCGATTTGTTGTCAGGCAAATGATTTGGACTGCTGCCAGCCAGCCATTCAATTGCCTTTATGTACTTAAGAGAATTTCCGAAAATCTTTAATCTGTTTCACCTGTTACTGCATGCGTGAACAGCAATTGCGCAGCATCACACAAAGAGAGACCTGCATCGCAAGCCCCTTTCAAGGCAGAGCGAACTGCGCTGCTGTCTGGTGTAGACAGCATAACGAACGCAAATTTGCTTTGCGTTAACAACTGTGAAACCTCTCCAGAAAGATACAATTAATCTTCAATTTAAAATAGAATATACGTATAAATCTTAAAGTAAATGTGCTTTTGTGGATTGGCCACATGATAAAAAATGATGACAGCAATATTTCTGGATATTTGTTTTCTTATTGAGCATTATTTTGACATTAAACAATGCAGCTGTCGATTTAATTAAGCATTAACATCCATTATGTGAAGGTAACAAAGCATACTAAATTCAATAAAAAAACGGTTGGTACTTTCAAAATATGGTGGCCTGAATGAGAGTGTGATTTCCTGAATTTGTGTCTAGTTTGGCCTGCTGGGTACCAATAAAACCATAAATGCTATTGGAATAATGACCATAAACACTACAAAAAGAAAGTATCTAAAATTATTTAGTTTGATCTCATTTATAAAAATGGATTTAAACAGAGCATTACCTATACCATCATCTCTCTGCTTCATCCTGTTACAAATGTTTGTTAGCTGCGAGGAAAACACAGACTCCAATCCAGACACCAACATGCCGAAAGATGTCACTAATTCCAATTAAAGCTCATGTCTGTCAAAAGAGCGATTCCCACTGAGTGAAACTGTAGGCCCACCTCTCTAAGCCCCTCGAGATGATTCTTATTCACCACTGACATTAAATGAAAACCTCAGTTATATCACAGATTACAGCAGGACTCCACCAGAAGACAGCTATACAGACACAAACGCACTGACTGAACACAGATTAAGTAAATAACTAGGAATAATATTATCCATGCATGTATCTTTGACCCAGTTGTAGTTCAAACACAATTTGTGTCTGTATTGTACATATACCTGCACTTATTATAAGAATTTATTTTAAAAAAACTCACCAAAACTAAATTCAAACCTTTTCGTACAGTTCCAATGACAAGCATTATGTAAAAAGTAAAAAGATTGTACCACGTGGCACTAGGAGTAAGATGTCAGCACACACAGACACACACAGAGCACTGCAGGAGAAGACAGCAGCCAGTACAGATTTAGCAAGGCTAAACAGACAGGCTTCAGCAGGGGTAGGTTGAAAGATCATCACGCAGCACAACAGTTAGCCGCGCTCTGAAACAGAAAGCATACCGCGGTTACTCAGCAGGGAAGCGAAGTGTCAGACTCTCATAAGACATGGCAGGTAGTTACTGGATATGTTAAGCGAGGGTTTGGTTGGCGTAGGCTTTTCAGAAGGTAGAATTTGGGATTAATTGAAAGAGAAATGATTAATTATACGGAGAGTTAGTTAGATGTTAGCCCATGAGGAAGCCTGTCTAGTTACCCTTACCTGGGCTGAGTAACGGCCAGGACGGATCATCCCAAAACAGCTCATAACATGCATTACCATCCTCCATCTCACTGATGACGATGTTACCGTTGGCGACACCCTTGTCCTCCGTCCCCGAAAAGAAGTTTTGTATGCTAGTGTTGAACCTTAAATCATAAAAAGATTTTTTAAGAAACTAAAAAACGAAATACTATTTCCAAGCAGTATATGGTACTGAAATTCATATTAGTGCTAGGCTATAGGGCTAAACTAAATGCATTGCAAATACCTTAGCATGTTTGTAAAGGTTCATAACATGACTCACTTCATGATGGTGATGTAGCCAACATACATGAGGATCAGTATCAAACTCTCCCACCTGCAGGAAGAAAGATGACAGCCAATCAGAATCCTGCCTCCAACTATGAAAATCAGGATAATTGACAGGATAAGTCAGACAGACACTCACCACACAATCTTCTCATCGTAAATAAACTGAAAAAAGATACAGAGTCTGTAAATATTCATGAGGTGAAAGCAGAAATAATTCAATGAGTTTTTGACTGATTATATGCTCTATATAGCACAACTGTCACCGCATCCTCTACAATTTCTGGCATTTTCCAGGACTAAGGTTGTGTCATTTTAGATTTATAATTAACCATAGTCTCAGTCTCAGACGCCACGGACCGACGGCTCAACGTTTGATGCATAAGGCACACTTTCCTTGAAACACTTCAGCACGTTCTGTGTTGTCAAAGGATTTCCGCCAGACGTGGCTGGGTAAGTAGTAAGCTGTCGTGTTTACAATGGTTGCAATAATAATTCATCACGATCAAGTAAACGCTTAATTATTAAAAGTATGCGAGGTTCACGGCATAAACTTATAATCATTATTGTTGCTGTTAACTTTTGACACTTGTGAATATACACCGGTCTGTTACGGCGGGGACATTTCCACGCCTCTAAATACGACGCGGCACAAAACAAAACATGATTGGTTGCTTTACCTTTCAGTCATATGGCCTCTTGGGCGGGCCTTGGCCTAAGAAAGCGGCGAAAGCTTCCAGACCTTCAGTTCACGAGACTAAATTAACCATAACTTAATGTCAATAAACATAAAAGCTAATATTTTAAGTTTATTGAAAATATATAAACTGGTACTAAAGGTTTCAGGAATGCCAATCGCTGCAGAGTTCATTTTAAGGTACTTTTCGCATTGTTGTAGGGTTTTCCAAGCAAATTGATTTTCATATTGTGGACAATTGAATGTCCCATAGATTTGGTAGTTGGGACATGTAGCGTTGACTCTTTTAGGCCAGTGACAACATTCTAGCAACTACCAGAAAACCTAGAAACTACCCACAATACCAAAACATTATCACTTTTGCATAGACCTTTTCATGTTTCCAAAAGTGTATACTTAATATCAATTGCCTAATGGAAACATCTCTGTAAATTTCATTGCAGGTTAAGACCAAGAACACTATCAAACAAACAATCACAATACATGTATCACATCCATAATGACACTTACTGCAATAAGGGCGACCACAGAAAAAATGTAGTAGAGTGAATCTCTGAACACAGCAAACTTGGTGAGAAAAACAACCTTGTAGGAAAAAAGAAGAACATTGTAAAGTGCATAACAAGAAAAAAAAGAGTTTTCACTTGGTGAGAATGTCTCATTTCCAGTCATGCCACAAACCAGAACTAGAATAAAAGTTTTTTTTTTGTCTAAAATGTCACCAAAACATCAAAGCAATGCGTTTTCAAAAGGTCACACTGGACCGTTATTAGTTTTCAAATACTGTTTTTATATGGTAAAACCTGTGAATTGTTCCACATTACACAATTTGAGATTTTTGGAATAAAATGACTCAATTGATAAAAAATGTCCTTAGCAACAAAGCAGTGGGACGGTTTTAAATTCTTAATATTTACGGTTGTAAATGCTACACCACTTCACACAACAGGTTTTCTAATCTTAACACACACAGCTTTAAATGTCTTTAAATAGCTTTTAGAAAAATCTGAGCTTGGCAAAGGGTTAAACAATAAAACATTTACACGCTGTAAAAAGGGAGTGAAAGCATGAAGTGAAAAGTATACAAGTTTTGACATGACCTTTATCTAACAAAAGTAAAAAAAAGTAGTTTTAATAAAAATCAACCTCTGAGACATTAAAGTGCAGTTAGTTGAAGCAACACCAATGCACTCCAGTCACGGTTCAAAATAAAAGAAGGTCCCACCAAGACCGTAGAGTGCCATTTTTAATTTCTCATCGCAGTGCTGCAATGAAACTGTGAAAAGGTCAAGAGCTGACAGCAGCTCAGAATAAATAGAGCTGTGACAAAGTCACTCACCTGTCCGGCAAATATCCCACACACTCCGATAATGCAAAGAATATTGAAGACCGCTGAACCCACTATTGTGCCAACCCCTACATCTCCGTGAGTAATGAACACACCTGCGCAAAAGCAGAGATCTAATTCACAGCATATGCCACTACATGACTAATGCATGTACAAGCACCTGCATGTGTGACTCACCGATTATAGAAGCAAACAGCTCTGGGGCGGAGCTTCCGGCAGCCATGAACGTCGCTCCGGCTACATCTTCACTCAGGTGCAACTTCTAATGTCGGGAGAATGATTCACTCAGTAGAGCAGAGATTATAAATCGCCTAAACCACTTCGAGTCTAGACCACTAAAAGGCGTTACATAAGGAACATGCTGAAAAATAAGGTCATTAATCATGGAAGCCCAGATGCCATACCGGAAGCTCTATATTCCAAGTTATCCAAAAGATTTGAGTAAGACAGACAATATAATGTGAAAGTGCAGCCCTTTCGAACTAGTAAAGACAAAAATGACATAGTTTCTATATAAAATAATCGCACATTTGTATGACAGAATCCAGTATAACAGAAGAGCAATTTGGTGCTAAAAGAACAAGTGTACTGGAAGAGATCATTGCCACTGTATATTCATCCTCACCTCACAGATCTTCTCTAGAGCGGTCACAAAGTAGTCATCACAAATAATAGCAAGACCCAGAAACATATATAGTGCCTGAAATGAGAGAGAAAGCACACCGACCCATTAAGCCACGCATCAGAATTTAGCTTGAATGCAATAATATTTTGAGCTGCATGTGTGGGTGGATTTTTGTTCTGCAAGCAGTTGTTGACAAGGTGTTTTGAGAAGTGTGAAGTCAAACTGTTCAACAAAATAACATGACCAGTCACAAATGATGACAAGAACTGACATACTATTCATAATCATCATAAAATGTTCAGACGTGCATCATTTAGCCAGGATGACGAGGTCAACCGGTGAGCAAGGCTTCATGTTGATTGACACGTGCACATAAAGTTCTCCTACCGCAAATATGTGTAGCAGTACAGCCCCCTGCGTACGCTGTCTGTTGGTGAATACATCCTCAGGAAATTCATGGACGGCTGTTGAAAATGAGAAAAAGCCATTTTCAAAAGAAGTCAGTTTTCATAAAAAATGATCCAAATAAATAACTAATATCCGCCCGTAAAACCAGAAGGATACTATATGAGATTCCAAGGAAAGATTGAAATGTGTGGGTGACTGGATACAAATGATGTCCTTCGGACAAAACACCCAATCGCAATGCAGAAAAAAATCTACTGCCCTCTACATGTACAGTACACACGTCACCGGCTCATAGGGGACTGCATTTATTTCATTCACTGATACAGACTACAGCCAAGATGAAGCTCAGTGACGTTACAGATAGGAAAATCACTGATGCATTGTTGCGTGTAGTATAGTCTCAGAGGCCCGTACTCTGGTGCATCCAACGGGGAGCTTTGTAAAACTGGGTTTAGATGTTCTACTAAAGCAGTCTTACTGTACTGTATATGCTAAGCCCCTCCGAACAACACATGGCTGGATGTCAGCACATTCTGTCATGGCCTGTTTTTGACCCGGACCGGCCTGTAGGTCAACTAACTCCAAATGGCACAAGATGCTCGCTGTCAAAGCTGTACGGTGCCGATGATGCTTACTCACTACATAAATCAACATCATGCCTTAATCTCTATTCATCTGACATTTTGAAGCTAATATGTTCACAAAGAACTACTGATGCAGACGACATGGCATATTATTTAATGCATTATCTTGCAAAGATGAGAGATCTAACGAAAATGTTAGTGGTACCTATTTGCATTTGCAAAACGGACTGCCATGATTGATGTTAAATTGTAGTGTTTTGAGAGGTTTGTAGCAAAGAAAACCAAGTACCGCAGAGATGACATGTTTGTGGAGGACAACCTGAAGTTTTTCCCTCGACCGAAAGCCTACGCATTTTTCCCATAGACTTTTGGAAGATCGCAAAAAATAAGATCTGTTATTAACAAACATTTCTGATTGTTTGCACTTTGTCTATCAAGATTATCTTTACACAAGATTTATTAATTTTGAAGCCTACATACAATCGCCAGAAGTCAAAAGCTAACATAAGCCTAACATAAACAGACTAATGGTCGCTTGTAATTAACATCACCATCAAGCCTCCGATAACTTTCAAACTTTATTAAAAAAAATTCCCTGGTAAGTAATTACTCCGTGAATGAATCCCCATCGACGTTGCTAGAGATTTGTGTCCATGTAACAGTATTTGTGAGATTTATATGCCCAATGAGGTTCTGTCATTCGGAAACATGGCTTTTCCTATCACTGCTATGCAAATGACACACAGCTCCTCCTGTTATTTCAGCCTAATGAGCCGACGGTTTCTGCGCACATCTCAGCATGGCTGAACGTCATTTCACTCTGGATGAAGGACCATCTCCTGCAGCTGAACCTTGCAAAAACTGAACTGCTCGTGATCCCGGCCGACCCGAAGACTCAGCACGACCTTTCCATCAAACTAGGTTCATCAACCACTACTCCTTCCAGAACGGCCAGAAACCTGGGAGTGGTAATTGATGATGAGCTGAACTTCGGCTAGGGGTGCCGCGGAATCTCAGCATTTTTTACAGTACTATATAATGATCTTTTACATCATATATTTTCAAATATATCAAAACACCAATAGTGCTAATGTGAAACCGGTGTTGTTGTGTGCTGTTGCTGTTTTAACCTCCTACTTGTGTGAGCTAACGTTCTCATCCCTGGCGCACACGAAAAAAAGGCATCGGCTGTCAGTTGAGCACGATCTAGGAGTTCCACTATCCTCAATTTACACCGTATCAAGAGGCTTTGCTCCCAAAAGCAGGCACTTGTATCCCATTAAAATACCTGTTACACAGTTCCACGCTTTTTCAATCTCACACAATTTCTCCAGATGTGTTCCACGACTCTGCAAAGATCTCCCTCATGCCACAAGATCAGCGAATTTTGTAGTTGTCTTTAAGAATCGGCTAAAAACCCATCTCTTCTGTCAACATCTGACCCATTAATACAGATTACTACTTCTCTACTTTTCTACATCCCCCCCACAAAATAAATTGTAGCTTCGTATACTGTGGAAGGTAACTAAGACCAGTTTTACTGCACCTAGGCCTTGTTCTTTTGTTGCACAAAATGCTTTATTGTTTTCCCCTACTTTGTAAGTAGCTTTGGATCAAAGCGTCTGTTAAATAACTAAATGTAAATGCAATGATTACCGAAGAATGTTACGACTATGCTTTTAAATTTAGCAACTTATTAGCAACAGCCGTTTTGAGACGCAAGGCTTAAAAAAATCTTTTATGTCATAGATTAAAATATGAAAATATTTTGTGGTTTTATAAAATACAGATCTTATTTCAGGCAATTTACCAAAAACTTTGGGCGATGGAACCGAACTCGCAATGCTCAATATGAAAGCTCTAGCAATGGCAATCGTCAATCGATAAAGACGATTCGCGGGGGCTTTACACAAAGGTCTGTGAGGTGCTTGCCAATCTGTGCGCATGTGCAGTGGCTAAGCGACCTTGAAAAAGGTTTTTTTTATTTGCACAAACATTTATTACGAAGGCTGTGTGTTTACAGAAAACATATAACACGAAGTATCAATAAAAGTATAGGTAATGCGTTTTTAATGCAGAGCAGATTCTTCCATTACTTGTGGTTGCCTGGGCATCAAAAAAACCTTAAAAGCTTCTACAACCAACTCATTTTTCAGCCTGAAGAGCTCATTAGATCTTATGGCACTAATAGCTCTTTTAGAAGAAGTGATCTATCATCAAAGATTGTGAAAGTGGCATGATGGTTTTATCATCACAAGCACCATCATCATTTACATCTTCAATATCTGAAGGGTTGTGGAAAAACCCTAAGAATCCCAACAGCTTTTATCCATCAAGCAGAAGAAAGTCATCGCTGCTCTCATCACATTTCCTTACCCACAGCTAGCCCCACCCACAGCATATGAGACGGAGGAGAGGACACGCTCAAGGTTATCTCCTGAGAGAACATGCATGAAGTATCATGCACACACTAGCATAGACAATACCACAAACAACGTCCACTAATGTGCTCAGACATGCATTCAGGAAGAATGAATTGCTTTTGTGGTATTGTATACACCAAAAATGAAGGAGAAGAAATATGACATAGGTTGTCATTTTAAAGGGCAATAAATCCCAGAACCAACAAATTATTGGCCTGTCAAGGGAAGTACAATATGGCCTGAAGCAAAAAAAAAATGCTGCATTTTCTAATGAAAAGGTAGCTCTTGCCATGCAAGAATGCTAGGGTGTTGTAGGTCATATCCAGGCTGTTGCTATGATTTTAGAAGCTAGGTTGCTAGGGTGACTTGTCAAGCTAGACTATTAAAGGAGTAGTTAACTTCTAAGCCCTGATTGACTATCCATGGTGCTTGGTGCTACTATGGAAGGTCAAAAGGGGCTTATTTTAAGGTGAACTACTCATTTAAAGGGGTGTGATCCATGTTGGAGGCAACTTGTTAAATTTGATTACTTAAGTTTATGAACAAAGCCCCCATCCTGGTGCGTGTAAGAGTTATAGTGATGCTTTAGCAAATGCTTCTGTGAACAAATTGGAAGTCTTGATAATGACATGCTTATTTTACTGACGTGCCATAAATCATATGCACTGATATTTAGCTCTTTTGCACTAAACAATTCAAACATCATGGCAATAATAATGTAAATATAAAACAGAATAAACATTCAGTAACACAAAATGATCATAAAGATAATTGTGTCAGCTATGTTTCACAAACAATAATTTTAACATAGGAATGTTTTGTTTTATTACATTTTCTGCTGAGAATCTCATTACCACAATGCATCCAGCTACTGTATGATTCCATGATATGTTGTAATTTATAGTAGATTTAAAATATTCTAAAAGAAACTGGATGCTCTGCTATTGCGGATGACAAAAACATTGACAGAATATTATTTAAAGATGAATGTGTGGAAATAGTGGGGCAAAAGTGTCCATGACTGGTATTCTCATCCTCCACAACACACGTGCCAGAACCTTCCAAATGGCTACCCACCACAATATTGATTATCATTACCATAACAGAGTTTTCCACAAAAATGTTAAATCTTAATATAATTATATCTACATAATGTTTCTTTTTGAATGATGAAAAAAATCTTGCATAGACATCCTGATTTCTCGTTTTTTATAGGTTTTAGAGTGTCAAATTATATCAAAACCATGTTAAATTAATTATGCGTTTTTACAGACCTTGTTTTTAAATGTCAGACATGGGTTTTATTGCACATAAGGACAGTTTGCTGAGAAGTATTTTTAAAACTCATGTTTGTCTCATTTAAAAACCAAGATTTCCTGAGAATAACCCATTTATGGAAAACATGTAAATAAAAAAAAGAAAATATTAGGTGAAACGTGATTACAATTTTTCAGAACTGTTTCCATTACACTACACTACACTACACTACACTGACTTTGTGGCATTTATCAGGAACCTGCTGTTTTCATCAGGTTCATCCATTTGTGCAAACCTTCGCAATCTCTGGCAGCTGAGTCCATTAAAGTCCTTAGAAGCTCCAGCACACTAGATCTATTATTAATGCGAGTAGCTTTAAACAAACTCTCTTTCTCTAGCAATGCTCAACATGGCAGTGCCTTCATGTAGGGATGTGTTGGTGTCTCTTGACAATATACAAGCATGCATGTGTGTGTATAAGGTTTGTACTTGCAGCATTGACCAGTTCTTCCTGGCCTGCTCAAACGACGCATTTCAGACAGAGTGAGACAGTTTACTTTGTTTGCACCTGTCATCTGATGACCTTGTTCGTCAATATCTCTCCTGATGTGAACACACATGGCAGGATCGGCCCCTTACGGCTGGACATGCTGTGACTACCTATCTCTGCCTAAAGCAGGAGACCATCGAATTCGTTTCGGAGTCCCATAATACATACGGTCTCTGTAGACCCGCTTATAGAGAATAGCAAGAGAGACCACATGGAGATCTTACATACGGAGAAAAATATATTGTCAGTAAACATAAATAAATAAATTTTAATGAAATTTTGTTTCTGAGATGCTAGTTGGTTGTCATCTACTGAATTTACTATGTAACATAGCATGGCATCACACAACCTCACTATCACATTTAGCATGGCATACTTTAAAAATAAATTGAGGGCAAAATACAGTACAGCATCTTGTGCAATGTGGTATGCCGTTATATAATTCCGAACACAAGGATATTTTTAATTAGCTTTAAAGTTGATATAAGCAATATTAACAGACTATGCAAAGCTGAAGGTGGAGCAGGAGAGCAGCGTGTCATCTTGGTGTCGCAGAAAACACATAAAATGAACCGGAACGGTGAATTCAGCAAGGTAGCAAAATGGCATTCTCGCATGACCAACCGATGCTCGGAGCTCCCTGCTTCATATATACAGTATATATCCTGCCCAGTGAACACATTAATATGAACGGCAGCCAGAAAGCACCTCAAAGTGAAAAAGAGCCACAGTTTTGGTTCCAGTATTCATAGTTGAGCTCTTGCAGCACCTTTATGGTTTCACAAAATGTTTAGTTATACCGGTTAGAAATCCCTTCACATCCTGATAACAGTCAATCATTTAAGAATATACAGTATAACATTATAGAATACAATATTAACTACATAATATTGAATATAAACAACTATAAAAGTTGTTCCAAACCTGTATAAATCCCTTCATTTGGTTGAACACAAAGAAAGCTATTTGGAAGAATGTTTCCTGCTGAGATTTATGGGGCACCATTGACTACGATAGTAGAAAGAATTATAGTATATTTTCTTTTTTTAAATTAAATTATTTTGAAGAATTTAGGAAAACAAACAATTTTGTCAATGGTGCCTCCGATATCTCAGTTAGAATCTAACATTCTAACACAGTTTTTGTGTTCAACAAATCAAAACAAAAAAATTATACAGGTTTGGAACAACTTGAGGTTGAGTAATTCTTGACAGAATTGTCATTTTTGAGTGAACTTTGCCTTTAAAGGGGTGATTCGCCAGAAATACATATTTTTCTCTGTCTTTGGTGTGTTAGAAGTTGCCCAAGCATGTATTAGACACGTAAAATTGCAACCGAATACACACCCAGACCAGCCTGAAATGCCTCGTGTAACCACACCCCGGCAAATCTACGTCAGTTCGTAACTAAGACCTAACCCAAATCTAAACGCAAGTAAGTTGGGCGGTCTTCTTTGTTTGGCCTGCCAAAAGACGATACAACAAAAAACGAATGGTTACATTTTATTTTCAACACTGTTCCAGAGAAGAACAATACAAATGTTCAGGTTTGTGCAGAGCATTTCACCAACGATTGCTTCACGAATCTGGGAGAGATCAAGACCAGCTATGCACGGAAGCTTTTGTTAAAAAGTGGGGCAATTCCAACAGTTAAAACTTTGCAAGGACTGTGTGGCACTTCAAATTTGCAGCCTGTACGTACATTTTCATTGTCAAAGACTTTGTTACAGACTAACGTGAGTTGAGTTTGATGTTGTTGTTTCTTTGTGTGATCTGCAAATGCAGACACGAGTGCAACGTGGAAAAAAAGACAACATAAGTCCTAATATTCAGTAATTATGTTCCAAGTAGAGGAAACAAATGTCGTGTTTATAAAGGGGTTTCTTGTCTTTGTTGAGTCGCGACGAAACATGGTTTAACACTGGTTGATCAAGAAGGGCTATTTATTATGTTACCATTCCCTGCTGTAATGCGAGCTTGTTTCTCTCTCACACAAACCTGCTCGAGTCACGCTAGCAAAGTTGTTTCGGCTTGATCTTACTTTTCCGGATCCGATTCAAATTGATAAGGAAGGATCGAATTGATAAGGAAGGATAGATCTTATTTCATCACCTGTAGTTAGTTTTGTAACCTGATGTTCCAAATATGGTAAGAGGCGATATATTTCTGTGCAGTATTCGACCAATCACTACGCACTAGTGAACTGGCCAGTCATAGCACACCTCGCTTTTCATAGCGATGAGCTTTGTAAAATATCAGCACGTTTCAGGGAGGCGGAGCAAAGAGGATATAGAAAAACATGCACGTTATGTGGAAAATACAGCGTTTTTCAACCTTAAATCGTGTTTACACATTATATTACTTCTTGAGCAAACAATAATATTTGTTTTAGCCACATCAAATGACCCCTTTAAGAAAAGTTAAGAATTTTCTTTCAATTTTGCATGAAATTTTTTCTCACATACTGTATATTCTTTTGACCTTTCAATTTAGTGATGAATGTTTTATTGGTGGTGTTTTGTTCTAACAACTAAAACAAGTGAACAAGCAAGTGTTTACGCCTGGAAAATGGTCTTTAGGGCAATGTTTACTAATAGACAAACTGCTATTTGGCCATTGCTTAAGCAAAGTACATTAAACTCTGGCTGCTTTCTTCTAAGGAACACTCACTTTCACAATCAAATCTATTAGCAAAGAGATAAAACCACATCCTGTCTTAGATTTTTTTAAACCTTCATACGATTTTGAAATATGGGATATTACAAAAACATAAAATGGGCTGCTAATGCATCTTCATTTCAAATTCAGCTGTTGGTGTGTGTGTGTGTGTGTGTGTGTGTGTGTGTGTGTGTGTGTGTGTGTGTGTGTGTGTGTGTGTGTGTGTGTGTGTGTGTGTGTGTGTGTGTGTGTGTGTGTGTGTGTGGTGTGTGTGGGTGTGTGTGGGTGTGTGTGGGTGTGTGTGGGGTTTTTGCCCGTAAATACAGCCCAGTTCCAGCTTGATTTGTGAGCAGAATTTAAATATAATAGGCCAGCTAATAGCATTTAAAGTCAATACGTAGCTGCAGTTTCTTGTACTGCATAAACTATATATCTTATATGTGGCAGACCACTGATAATACTAAACTAAAATACTATACTGTTTTCTTTATGAGACGCTGCATAACTGTAAAGCTGTTGAATCGCGTACTAAACCAATTGCCAGTGACTGAGCTGAGGGTTATATGGCGTCTTAAAAGTGCCCACACAAAATGCCCAGCACAACACATTTTGCCCTTTTTCGTTACGAACACTTCGATCAATCTTTTCCAGTCTGTGAAAAATGCTACTTCCTAAAATAACTCCTCTTCAGGCGCAGGAGCATTCTGCTTATTCAAATTTCAGTGAACAAGCTGGCATTCGGCACAGACTGTCTGAGCTCTCTCTCTCTTTCAGATTACTTATTGATTTGAGCAGCTTCTGAGGAGCACAAACATAATGGATTCGGCTCTCATTAAAGCACCTGCTTGTTTGCCTATCTGGAAATCTCTTCATTGCCATTCTTCTATTTCGGAATCAAATAAATGTGAAATATTTTTGTATGGGCCTAGAGAATGAATTTGTGTCATTGGGCTGTTTAGGAAACAGCTCATGCACACTAATGCAAACAGAAGAGCAATGATTAATTCTGTTTTCCCCGAAGAACGCGAGCGGAGTTGTAAAGTCATTCCAGACATGGAGAGCTCGGTGTGATGCTCTCGACACAAATTAAATCACTTTGAATGAAATCAACTCACTTCACAGAAGCATCAAATGGCATCCTTTTTATTTTTTGAAAGAGAAGTTTTGTTTGATAACCACTAGGCCATCATACCGGTGGTCTAAAAGGCTTTCTTCTGGAGAACACAAAAATATAATTTGAAGAATGTTGGTAGCTAAAAATAGACTTTCATTGGTTTTGTGTTTATGCGGGCTTGACACCAAGCATTGACGTGTGGTTGTCCTTCAGACAATAACACTTGTCATTCACTTGTCCGAGTACAAGTATGAAAATATTTCATTTGAAATGTCAATATAATTGTTTCGGATTCTGATTGGTGAAGTTTGCTTATAAGCGTTTTACCTAGTGTCCACTGCAGCCACCCAAACGTATTAATATAGTCTCCATGATTGCTATGGACCCCTTTATGACCGACGTCACGATTACATCACAGCATTAGCTGGAGGCAAAACAAAGGGAAAACTGGAGGATACAAACCAGCACAGATTCGGCTACATAAGGAGTTTAAAATATCATGTGGTGTTGTTTAGTGCCACAACCGACAGAATAGTCTCCAATTTGATACTTTAACACAAACCTGCTGCCATTTCCAAACAAAAACACGGACGACAGCTGTAGTTAAACGCAATAAAACGAGCGATCGGATCAAAAAATACTCGTTTCACTTCATAACACTACTGTCTTTTGTTGGTGTGGATTATCTCACGTATGCCCAAACAAGGTTATTTTTAACATAGGGTTAACTTTTGAACGCATAGGGTATGCTAGCTATCTTTGTTAGTTATACAACTAGCAGTTAACTATCGGCCAGAAACTAAACAAAGGAAAGTGTTTGTCTTTTTGAGTTGAGTTGTTCACCTTTTTCATAAGTGCATTTGTATAAAGGGAGAGGGAACAGTGAGAAGGCTCATGTTATGTTCAAGTAAATGCATTAGCTAATGTTTGTCAATGTTAGTACACGCAGGCATCTATAGATGTATATGTTCTCACAGTTTATCTTTACTATATACGCTTGGTTTCGCTGTCTGGTAGGTGTAGATGTCAGGCTACATAACTGGAGGTTATCCTGTCAGTTCTTTACTGGATCCATTGAGTGAGCACACACAGGCCAGCCAGGTTCCTTGCGTAAAAGTTAAATTTTCAAAAACAATCGCAGTCCTAGAAAGTGTGTGATCCTCCATGTTAAAATTGTATCAGATTTTTTTCTAGTCATTGTCAAAAAGCAAGCAAACAAAACATGCTGCCTAGCATTAGTGATGCGGTCAGGGGATCTTTCTACCTCCACCTAAGCTCTGCCCATAAAAAACACGTCACAAAAGCTTTGTCGGAATTCACACTATATTGGGTGTCCTTCATTTTGTAGTGTTGACCGAATTCTGAGTGAACAACCCATTCCCTACATTTGTTCACTACTTTTTTCCCACAATGCATTCTGATTTTACATCCAATGTAAACTCGACACTCATTTCCTGTGACAGCCGAATCAACTGTCTGGTTGGAATCAGGTGGTGGAGAGTGACCTTTAATGCGAGTTAATGGCACGAATGCAGGTTTATACTCTATACTATGTCATTTTCTACTTTTTGAGAATAAACAGATTAAATGATTGTATAGACAGTGGTGCTTTATTTTAAATATATTAAATAATTGTATTAAACATAAGTAAAAATGAACTTTTTTATGGATTGTTTAATACAATGGTTAAAGTCACACAGGTGCATTATAAGCGACAGTACTGTCAAATGCAGGTAATATTACATCTGTATCCAAAATCGCTCACTCATTGACTTTCCCATAAAGTGGACTATTTCGCATTCGCTATATAGGGAATAGTGAACGAATGAACAAGTGAACGAATAAATTAGGGCCATATAATATTTAGTTAACCTACTTTTGTTTTGGTTTTTCAAGTTCTGTGCATAATTTTTTTTTACTATTTTTTTAAAAGAGGTATATTTGTCCAGATTTATTACTGTATCATACTAAAGTGATATTACTTTAGTAAGTATTGCTTTAGAAATTGGACAAAACTATGTGAGGATGTAAACACAGCGCGCAAGCAGATTACAGGATTTTTAACATCAACCCTGATACTACGGTCTATTGTCATCACTTCAAGAGTGCAGATGGACCGGCTGCCCCTGCTTTTCATGCATTGAGTGTTCATAGTTCACTAGAATTTGAAATGCAATGACAACAATGGCCAAATCTCCTTACTGCACTCATTCATTTTCATGCATTTGGGCCAACATGTAAAATAGGCTTTTAATTGATGTGAATTCATAGGTCGTATTTTTCCCCAATTAAAAAACAATTCTCTGCCATCTCTCCTGTTCTGTCATCTACTCGAGGGCGGCAGCAACAGCCAATGGTATTTGTTTTCACAAAATCGCAGTGTCCCGCCCCCTTAGTGCCAAAAGCTTTGCTTTGATTCGGGGGTTTGTTATTTTCCCTTTTAAGTGATAATTTATGTTCACAATCTTGGTTTTCTTGTTCAAGTTAGAGATTTGTGCTTTCTACAGGTTCACATTTTACACACAGTAGCAGCTTCAGTAGCAGCTGTAATCTGCTTTTTAAGCTCACATAGTTTTGTCCAATTTCTAACGTGACAGTGAGGTTAAAAACACTACTATATTAGGAAATTTACTGCAGTGTTCTAAAGTATACTACAGTTTGTCAATTTACTTCAAGGGTACTACAATTTCCCTTAGCAAATATTACAGTATTTTTTAATCTGAGTGTTCTAGTTAACGGGACGTTTATTCTGACTGTCGGCTGTATGGAAGACGCTTGAGTTTCGGTGTTTGACGATGGCTGCACGCAAACAGTAAAATGCTTATAAACTTCATCTCCAGAGTTGCTCTGAGTTCATTCTTTGTGTTTATATCCTCACACAGTGCAGACGCAGTGTGCAGAGTTTTTTAGTAGCACTGTTATTATTATTTTTAGTTATTATAGTAACTTATAGTCCGGTCGGGAAAGTTAAATTCTCGCTCACTTGCCCATACAAAAGATTCACTTGTCCCAGACAAGCATTAATGTCGAGCCCTGGTTTATACAATAGAAGTTAATGGGTATTATCATTGTTTGTTTAATATTCTTTAAATATCGTATTTTTTACACCTCGATCTATAAATTGTATTTCGACCAAATTTACATTGTACTTATTTACATGTTATTTAGATGGACTATTCTTACATTATAAAGCCAGAACCCCTCACACTGTGACCCAGACAGAAATTGACAAAAGTCTGATTTAGCACTTTATATTACTGACGATGCTTTGCACAAAGCGTCTCAAACCTGTCAAGACAGATAACAATCTTTTAAGACCTTTTGAATAAAAGCGGGATAATTGAAATGAAAATCAACCATCACCTTTCGCTGTATAATCAAACAAAAGATTTACTTTTGTGCTGTATTGAGCAACGGTTTAGGGAAAACATAAGACATATTTGAACCGCTGTTGTGATGCACATTGGAAACAAGCCACCCCAGATCTGGGTGGCAGCTCAAATGAAACAGCAGTTTCCCGACAAGAGAGACTTTTCATGCAAAATAAACATTAAATGTTGATTGCATCTGAACTCACCGTCACAAAACATCCTATAAACAAAGATGGATGACCTATTCTGTGATAGTTATCAGTGAGCGTGTTGTTTAAATGCACAGAATTACATCATTCTAAATAAATTTGATCCGACTACAGAATCAATTGAATGCCTATATGTACCCTGAACTCTGCGATATGAATAAACCATTAGTTTAGAATTATACCACAGTTTTTTGCATGCAGAGGAACAGAATCAAAACCAGCAGACTTCACACCGCCAAATGCATTACATGGCAATTTTACTCATAGATCAACCGTAAGGTCTATTTGCACTGACTGTGATGTGAAAAAGCAAAGCGAATCACCAAAAAATGTTGCTTTCACATCAAAGGCGAAATGATTGATCATCAACAGCTATTTCACAACTGTAAGGTAGGTAGCGCTGATATACAATGAGCTATTATTATTGTTTTGGTAAAAGACTAAGTTATGCTTTTGTGTGAAATGCCGGGTGGCATACAGACTTACATAAAAATGATATAGCATCATTATAGAAATGAGCATGACTTGAGAAAGTGTCCGAATCTTTTAATGCCTGCGTCATATTTTAATATAAATTAATAGTCTGACATTAGCGCCACCGCATTACCCTTTTGTGTTAAAGCAGCGGCTCCTTGCACATAAAGCTGAAATATTGCTAGGCGAAAGTGAAAATAATTCAACACATTGTTTGAAAAAACTGCTTTTTGGAGCGCGAATGTTCGCCTGTGGTGTGAAAGCTTTAATATGGATATTTTTCGGTCGTCTAAACTATCAACAGTGCTTTAGCAAAACATAAACGCATGATTCAATAATCAATATATTGGTTATAAATGCACTCTCTAAGAGTTGACATTTCAAGTCTTGCTTTAAAATGTTATATTCCTTAACACTAGAATTCTTTCAAGCTCCTAGTGATTTGGTACAATTGTTTTTGCGTAGTTCTTCAGTGAAGTACGGTTTAATGCTGCTGCATCTAAAAGCCAGTGCTCTCCTGCAGAAACTCCCAATAAGTGCCACAGATCTTTCTTTCACTCTTTTTCAAGCCTTCTCAGGTATTTTCATGATAATAAATGATATGTGGCATCAAATGCACGTTACAAGTGCCTGAAAATCATAGTGATTTGAGATAGGGCAACGCTTACTACTGATCAAAGAGCCTTGCTTCACGGACAAGCTGCAAACTCGCACACAGAGGGACGGAAATGCACAAGCAAACGTTTCACAACTGTGACAGCCAGTGTGACCTCTACCTGGCCTTCATCTCAGCAGGCTGCTGACAAAGATGGACAGATCTCATCTTTCTCCCCCCTTCTCGCTTATGTAGCTGGTAAAGACCTTAGATCACTGGTGTTCACACAAACACACACACACAGAAACCATGCGCTCACACTTTGGCTGGGAGCAGCAAAACTAAGACCTACAACGTCACCGCTTGACAGCGGCGCATGGCGTACTGCTGAGCAAAACTGCCTGACAGCTGGGTTTTTCCACACTCCCCGAAATGCTGAAACGTTCATTACGAGCACAGAGCAAATTGAAAAGGCAGATTCTCCAGCTCGCGACTGAGACGCAACCCCTGAAACATTTCATAATCTCGCGTTGTGGAGTGTGCACGGGGCCATGCCAACTAGACCGCGCTGTTCGGCAAGTAGAAAGCGCTTGATGAGAGAAGCCTGCAGCACTAACATGCCAAGACTCCTGAGACATCCGCAAATATGGCTTCATCTTTCTCAGCATCTCCCATGGTCACAGGGATGTGGAGGGGACAAAACATCTAAAAATAGCTTTCCTGCTTCTATTTATAGACCACACAGAGCCACAGATCCATTTGCCTCATGATCACAAATCTTACCTTGGAGACATTTATTTTTTCCAACAATGCTGCCTCTAGTAAGGGCTAACACCGTGTCTACACCAGTCGCGACCGGCGCGACACGATAAAAGACATAAGAAATGCATTAGAATCCAACATAACTTAATATTAAGCGACAAACCCATTAAGAACAAGCAGGTTGTCACGTCACACCTGTCGTCTCCGATGTAGACATGGTGTAACAGATAAAGGCATAAAAAAGGTATACAAGGCATTTAATTTAATACATTCAATCATCTTAAATTGTTTTTTTAAATCATCATGGAAAAAGAACATGGGAAAAGACGTGATAATGCAAAAACAATAAAAAAAAATTGAATTTGAAACAGTTGGGCTCACGCAGAGGACAAATTTGTTTTTGAATAAACTATAAATGTCATATTTGAAATATGAATGCAAGCTGAGGTTTTATTGTGGAGGCAGACTGAGGATGGATTTTCGCTATGATGGGTTGCCATGCCTTTTTCACTAGGTTTGTGGGGAAAATGCAGCTGGGTTGAACAACACAAGACTCAAAATAATAAATTAGGATTTGAATTTACTGACATGCTAATGTTTAATATAACGGATATACTGGGATTTCTGAAATTTCTGTTTTCTGGAACAGCTCTTGAAGTCAGACATGGGACCACTGAACTCTCAGATCGATCAACCCAGCCTCAGGGAGACATTTGAGTCACGCCCAAGATGCTTCCAATGAGATTAGCACGGACAGAGATACGGGAGGGTCTATAATACTTCCAGTTAGAGAATTAGCTTTTATTTTTAGATTTTTTATGTTAATTTTATAAGTTTTAGCAATTTATAATTTATTTGCTTATTTTTTACATGTCTATAAAACATGAATTAGTTTAAGTTTTAGTTTATAATCATTTTAGTGCTCTTAACTTATTTCAGTTTATTTATGATACATTTTCATTCCTTATAAAAGTTTTTACAATCATTTTAAGGTCCATATTTTATTAGATTTTTATGAACACAATAGTTTTCAAAGTTTTAATTTTAGTAAACTAGAATACCCTTGCGGCTAACAACTCCCGTTGACATTCCTTAAAAAAGCTAGCCTCTGATCTCCTTTCCTGCATTTCGCTCTAACCACGGCATTAGCATTAGTCATTGTGCTTTTTTGGTAACATTTTTCTTTAAATAAATGTTGTTTCACCAGCAATGTCTTAATACCGTTTTTGTTCTAAAAATTTAGAATGGTGTTAATAATTTGCATATGGCAACGTACACAAGAAAGTACAGGAAACCTTTTTTTTCCACTTCAAGCACGGTTTACATATGAATACTGCTCAATAAGCTTAATGACTGGGTAAAGAGAAATCAAAGATTTTTTTCTAAACACATAAATGTTAGAAATATATTGCTGAACCATGTTACAAAGACTATGGTAAGTTAAAGTTGGTAAAAGTGGTAAGTTGTGGAGTTAAACCGTTTAATAGTTTTCACCAATTAAGTGTTCAGGATTTTCTGGGTGGGACTAAAACGGTTACTCGATAACGAAACAGTCATCCAAGCATGCATGGCCTCGCCCCTAGCGGTATTTGACAATTGAGAAACGATGTCATGACAACGCAAGTTTTTTTGCGAGTCGTTCTGATCACAATGTGTGCTCATACTGACGAACTCGCTGTGTACAGTATAACGCTGCAAACGAGCAAACTGCACATCTTAAAACACTACATTGATGCACAGCAGGTTAACTTTTCAAGAAATTGAAAGTACTTGGATGAAAAATAAACAATATTCATCTGAACAGCCACGACTTTTCAGCGCCTAACTGGTGCTGATAACAAAACAGCACCTCCATTGTGGCGTAATGCTGCAACTGCCATTAAAAATCACAGTGTTCACACCTCTGCCATTGAGAGCGTCAAAGTGGCCACAAGCCATTCATTTTCAATGCGTCTTGGCCGTTGAGGGCATCGAGGAGCATTGAAATCAGGTCATCTTTATGGTAACGAGCTATGACTCGATTCTACAGCAACCAATCAGAACACCGGTTCCAAGGATTGACGCTCTCAACCCCGTGGTGGTATGAATCCACAGTGAAGCTGCTTTCAGATTATAAGCGACTTTCATTTACATTTATTCATTTGGCAGACGCTTATCCAAAGCGGAAAACAATAAAAGCAATATGTGCAATAAAAGAACAACAATGCAAAGGTGCAGTAAAAATGGTCTCAGTAAGCTTACCACAGTATAGGAAGGTAAGATAATGCTTTATATTTTTTATAAATATATAAACTGAATTTTAATTATTCATTATAAGATTAATTAATACAAATGAATTCGAAATTATTCATTTGTGCTTAACTGCAAAAAGGGCAAATAGCTAGCTACTTCTGAGATGCCGATACTGAGTGCACGTCAATTTACATAATTTTTAATCTGGAACCACTCTCACACAAATTAAGTATTTATTAAAAACGCAGTGTGAAACTGACCACAGTGTCTGTGTGAACTGGAATTAAGTGGCACCCACAGTTATGAACAGTTATACTGAGGAAAGATAGTCATACTGCATTACCTGGCTCTGTGCAATTCTTCTCCTCAGTCTCATTGTCTCCCACGGTGGCCATGAGCCTTCGACCCAGGTGGTCACTGGGTGCAGCAAACCCCTCCTGCAGCACCAGTCCATGACCTAATGAAGGTATAAACAAACAGAACACATTTGAGATTTTTGCTGCCTTTATTTATAGAGACAACGCACTTTAATAGGAAACACATACAAATGGCACAATTAAAATATATAACGGTATACACATCAATAATGCTTTTATAAGTTATATATAAACATTACAAACAGTGCTTTTTAAGATGGAAAAATGGTTAACACTCTACAACCAATCAGCTAAATCATTTGATACTTAGTCTTGAGGTTAGTACAGTACAGTATGTGATACTGTGGCTTTGATTTGCCTGGCTCTCTGTTTTAATCTTTTTTCCTACCAAATGTGCATTGTATCATGGTCAGCATAACCACAGGGTTTATTTATTTTTGGAAGAAAATGTTGGTGTTGAAGACGCTGTCATGCATACTCTCTCATAACAGCCAGAGCCTGAACTATATTTTATGAATCACATTGTGCCGCTCTATGCTTTCCCAGTTAATTTCAGCATAATTTGTTCATGAGAATATGCAGCGAGGTCCGAAAATAACAAATGAACAGATGAACCATTAACTATAGGCCAGGTTTTAAATTATATTAGTTGATGCATGAATTGATTGACATTTTTATAGAACTACCTCAATCATACTATATTGAATTTGTTAAATCTCTAGCCATGTTAACATGTAATAATTATCATGACAAAGCACTGACAAATAAGCTTGGTGTAACAAGTACTTAATCTCAGGTACCACAGGTCAATGTACAAATTCATAATTTTAAATGCAGATGATCGGGAAGCGAGCTTAGAGACAGGAGCAGTCGCGGCGTGCATGAGGTGCAACATGCTCTTCAGCCGCTGCTCATGGTTGGAATACAGACACGTGGAAAGTGCGCTGAAATCGAGAGCGCCACAATTGCAATGCGAATGTGGTGCAACGCGCTCTTCACTTGCAGGCAGTATCCATGAGAGAGCAAGCTTCCGTACCGAGCACTTTTGGACAAAGCCACGTGTCGAGCATTTTCCATGCATTTTGAGATGGCACTGGTTAGCCCAGAGCAGGGTCACATCCCCATAATTAATCGCAGTCTTTGCGGTTAGAAAATCTTTACACTGTTAAACGTGCTGGCTTCTCAAGCTTTACATGGTCAACTTGTCAAAAACCATGGTTCATACAGGTTTTGGAAAGTTTTTTCAAACATGGATTCCCGTTTCGTAACAAGGCTTCTTAGTCCCTATTGGACTATTCTCCAAAAGCACACCTAGGCATCATTCAGCAAGTGAAAGAGCACACCCATGCGCGAGCGTGAGAGAAAGAGCACGCCTATGCGTCAACCAGCCATCGTGAGAAAGAGCATGCCCATCCATTGACGCGCTGTACTTTTTTGCAGAGGTGCACATCAGGCAACGGCATAGGGTACCCGTCTCTGTGTAGGCTACGCTGTAGGTCCGGCACAGAAGTAAAAATTGCACTGAAGTCAAATGTCTGTGTTTTGTTGGCAAACAGCATGTCCGTGCATTAATCAACACAAACTTATAGGGATTCAATGCGATGATGTATTGTGTGCTCGTGCTGTAGTTCCGCCCCACCCTGCTCGCCTCCAGGCGTTTGTCTTTTTCCGGAAATAATCGTACAGCTGCATCTGTCTTTTATAAATTTGTTCAAACTAAACACTCTTCGAAGATACAAGGCATGCATACTGATAGGTACTCACGATTGATATGAGATGGGCAGAAACTGTGTGTTACCTCATCTTTTAAGTATACCAATTATAAACAAAGGCTACGTATTTAAGTTATTGGGAAATATAAATAAATACATGTAAACATTTCCTAAATATGTATATAAATACAAAATAAACATGCACAGTAGGAACTGTTAACGGAAAACTGGAATTGTTAATGCTTTACGGCTCCCATCCCTAGTAACAATATCTCTTTCTTTTTAAATTAAAAATAAACAAAAACTGCATAATTCAAGCGAAGATATGGCCAGGATTTTTATTTTCAGGCGAACTACTGTACACTTTTATTGCATGCACATTAATGGCCAATGCCGATATAATAATTTCATACAATTAGGATCAGCTATACAGTGATTAAAAAAACCGCACACTCTGCAGCAGAACCTGTCAAAACATTCCAACCGCCCCGTTCTAAGAACAGAGTGACCCACTTACGGCTTATGAGAAGTAGGAAAAAGAGCTTGTAAAGTTGTCTAACGAAGTGTCACAAAAGGAGGGCAGGATAAGGAACTCAACACTCAAAGCTGATTAAGCAGCATTTAATGCCTACACTAATTGCACTTCCGTTATGGATATAGAAAAACCTAAAGGTAACGTTTCAGTAGAACAACAATGAGATTTGGGAAGCTGCTCTAAATTAGTTGTGATTAAAGCTTCTATAATGACTGCAGGGATGCACACCAGATGGACTCCTGACAGCTTATCAGATATGCCGGCAAACCAAGAACCATTAAGCTGAAAGCACATATTCAGCATCCTCATTACAATATCATGTGCAGGTAATCTCTTAAGCTACTTGTAATTTCGGTATAATTAAACTCAACCGCACCCACCAGTAACACTCATGCAGGCAGCGGTTAACTGTATGCTTCGGAGACAATGGGAGCACCAAGACATCCTTTCGGTTTTCAGCTTATAACGGTTTACATGTCATACTATGGAGTGTAAGGTGTCTGTGTGTTTTTCTATTTGGCATTGATTCAACTTCCTGTGTCCTCTGGGATGCTGATTCCATCTTTATACTTGCATTTATGCATGAGGTTATTATACCCTCTAAAAGCTGAGACGTACACTCCAAAAGAGAATAGCTATACATTGTATAACTGCTTTAGAGAATTTCCTGGCATATTTTTAGTAGTCTTGAGGAGACATGAGAAACATTGGACTGTTTACTTCGCTCTGCCAGCCACAACCGATACAATATTTTAAACATGACATTTTACAATAAAATACTAACTCTGTGATTAAATGCACAACATGCAAAATCCTACATTAAAATATGCAACAAAATACTAGCACAGTGTTATATATATTTTTCACTTCTTAATTATCCCAAATATTTTTAAGAATGCTGAGAAACTCATAATTGCAAACAGTGTAACGGTTATAAAACTGTATTTTTTTATTTCTATCGGAATGCGTTTTGGTCACACAGGGGAGCTTTCACAAGCACTTCCCCATCTAAAATAATGGATTTACAGTCTTCTCTGATACAGGGCAGCGTCCTAAATAGAATGCTGCAGTCATGAACAAGTTTTGGAAGCCAAAACACAGAAACGACTTTTTTAGCACTTGTGATTGCCTTGCCCCAAAAAGAGCATGCAAAACTGATAAGCGAATTAGCATTTTAGCACTTCCGGTTTCATCGCTCCAATGTCACTGACCACAGACCTTATTTAAGGCCTTTACCCAAAAACCCAAAGTGATAATTCACCCAAAATTTTAATTTTGTCAAAATGTTTCCCTCTGTGTTCTGCGGAGGTAAGAAAGTCATTAAGGTTTAAAAAGTGATATCAACTGGCTCCCATTCACTTGCATTGGTTTTGGGTCTATAATAGAAGTGAATGGGGCCAGCGCTGTTCAGTAATCAATCTTAAATAAATCAACATAAAATTTCTTATTTTCCAAACCTAAATACAGTCGGCAGGAGTAAATATCTAACAAACGGCTATAAACCATCTACACCACCCCCCAAAGATAATGCAACATGGCTACAAATCATCCACATAGTAGTTCCCTATCAGGAGACATGACTTTAATACGCTTTGAAGGAGTTTGTTTAATTCACATCAAGTATCCATTGTGTAGTCCGTTTTTAGCATAAAGGCTTGTCCACACCGGGACGATAATCGCGGTCGTTTATCTTCGACGTTTGATGCCTGGTGACTAAACAAAGGGGGCCAGTGTGAGTGCACACCGACACGCAAAAGGCACGTTAAAATCTGTCCGACCAATGAGATTGGCACTTTTGTTCAAGTGCCTGGAGCAGCTGAAGTTACAGTAAAACACGACATGGTGGCGCTCAAGGAGAAAAATAGTTGTACCGAGCACACATTGAAAAAGAGGAAGCAAGATGAATTCTTCTTCTGTGTGACAAAAGACCGTCCGAAGCATAAAGTTGCGCATCGCCACCTTGGGTACCGTAGGGATGGGCGATATCTTATCATTTGCGATATACCGTTGAAAGTCTCATTACAATAAATGATGTGTCTTCTCGCAATAATAACGATAAGTCTTGTTGATGACATACTTTCGTGAGCGACCGATTCACTGTTCAGCCCTGCCAGAAATGTATGAAGAGTGCCGTGGTAGGGTACAAACAGGAGGATTTTTATGCTTCAACTGCAGACATGTGTTAGCACACCTACATAGGATTCAATTTTTGGAGACCGCGCAGACGTGCCGCGTACAACAGCGCATGCACGAAAAAAGTGCACAAGTGACACGACTCAGCGCTGCCCTCTGAGGGTCTGGCATCAGCACACATACTCTTGTATTGCGCATGTGGTGAACTAGGACATTAGATGCATTTTTAGGCCATATCGCCAACCGGGATATTTCCGTTTTTCATTAAGTGCCTTTGATGTCAGGAAGTGATTTTGCAAGTTCACTCAGCTCATCGCCAGTGAAAATCGTTTGTGTATGAATGCCGAAAAACGCTGGCGATAAGCGCGTGCGATTATCGTCCTGGTGTGTCCAAGACTTAGGTTAGCATTTTTCCGCCAGTTGTTTTTACACAGGATTCCAAAGGATATGTGACCATTATCTTGATGTACAAAACATGTAAGTATCATAAACTTGCAATGAGCTGAATCTATCACAAAGCTTTTTTTCAATTAATCCAAAAGCATATAGAAAAATTATAATACAGTTCATTTCCACTGACTTCTATTCACACGCATGCAAAACGGAAGACTCGACATGCATGTTCATGCAAAAACGTATTACTTTTGAAGCCAAAATACAATATGCACAAGTATAAAAACACTACACCACGATCGCCACCTCCAAGCCTCCGAACACTTTTAAACGTTTTATTAAAACATGCTTCCTGATAACAAAGACTGCATGAACATCCCCATCCACATTTTTTAAGATTTGTGCACGTCGCATTATTTGTGAGATTTTATGCATGATGACGTTTAATCTCCCTGACAATCATTGAAAAATTGAAGGTGCCATAACTTCCAGGTTATCCAGAAAATATTGATGATGGCATTATGTATTGGATATTTTAACAATAATGATTTTATATACAATAAGAAAAACGCAGACTGTTCAATCAGAGCAGCCGATGTCACGTTACTGTAAAATTAAAACAAAACGTCCGACTCCGCCTTTGTGAGCATTTGACTCCGCCCCTCGGAGCTTCAATCTCAGACAGCTGGGAATGGGCAGATTGTCATTGAATGCAATGAAGCGGTGCATTAGATTGTCGCAATACCGATGTAAAACAGCTGCTTTGTAACAATGAAAATTGTAAAAAGGGCTATATAAATAAAGTTGACTTGACTTAAAAAGAGACACATTTATTAAACAAATATCTACAACTTCCGTTCTCTTTTGCGTCAGTAGTTGGACTTGCACAGACTGGTGTACATTATGTGCATCTCTTAACCTAAAGCCATTTCCCCACAAAACACTGAACAGTCTCAACGAAGGCGAACATGAAGCAGCTTCCAAACGTTTTCCCAAAACTAATCCTTCGAATTAAATCGTGCTTCTCCTCATCAGTAAAGGGGATGCTCGTTACACTGACAGCACCAGACTGCAATCGCACAACTGTGAATAATTCAACGTCCGACGTCCCAAAAAAGGAAACGTGCGTTTTGCCTCTTTGGGTCAGCGTATTAAAATCTAAACAAAGACCCATTTCTCATGATCTATAATACAAGAGTATAGTCTAACGTTACGTGCATATTACTCAAAAGCAATATCATCAGCTTCATTATTAACACAGGACATCACTTCACCCAACTCACCTGCTTTTGTGAGCAACGCCGACATGCACCACGCCATGAACAGCACGCTGCAGATGAAGCACACCTGAACGAACAGCATTTTTCTCCTTTTGCGAACTTTGAATATTTTGGTTATGATGCTCTTTTTTGATATAGCGCAGCCCTTGTCCAGGTCCGTGGTCGCATTTGCCGTTGGCCGTGTCATTTTTGTGCGTGCAATTCACCTCCCAAAATCGAAGAGACACAAATGGCCGGGACGGTGGGAGATCGGACGGGTTTTGGTCAGACGCGGGATGAGGTCCTCTTCATTCCCAGAGAGCGGATCGCGTGTGATGCAGCGGCGTGCATGTGCGCGCGAGCTTCAGTCCCAGGTGTCTTCGCGCACTCGGTCAGGATGTTGTATTATTAAAACAACCCGCGTCTTTCTGCGAGAACAATGCTATTTATAATTAGTTGAAATTATTTACTGAATATGTATAACAGCGTACGGTCGGGTTTTACGGTTGCCTGGTGATAAGCCTTAAAACCACATTCCTTGCTTTTACATAGCGGAAAACCGTGGTGTTGCAAACCCCAGTTGCATCCCGCCGACTGCTAAGCTTTTCCCTATGAAGCAGTCCCGTTAATTCGTGAAATATTCAAACCGCCCTGTACAATTCGTCCATTTCAGTCAAATTTGTAAGCATGCTTATACGTCTTTAGTGTCCACGCTGTTTCACTCAAGTTGAGCTGCACCTCTCTCTCGCATCTCATGCAGCCGCTGTGACTTCTACATGTGAGAGATTACGCGCGTTCACGTGACGCTGATGACGTATCCACATTCAGCCTACTATACACACCAGACCGCCAACCCTCCCACTATAAGCCTGAATTCTCTAACAAATGCTTGCGAATACATTTTAGAAGCAAGTTAAAGTACGAGTCAAATTATTGAGTAGCCTAATAAATGAAAAAAATCATTTTGGGATCGAAATCCAGACATAAGCCTATACAATTATAAGTCATATGCCATTTTTATTTGACAGTATATATTCAATGTTAATGTTTTAATTAAAAATATTACACAAATGCCAATTTTTAACAGCTATACAGTATAGGTTGGAAATGTATGAAAAGTTATTGTGTGCCATATACTGTCCTTTGGTGGTGGTTGATGAGTCGCTTTAACTGACAAAGCAGTTTAACATGCTGATAAATGACCAAGCAACATTTTTCCCAATATATTTTCTCATTGTGAGGCCCTATAACCACGAAATGCAGGGGCTTTCCCCCCCATTTTATGTCAATGCAAAATGTCTTTCTTTGTTATTGTATCACTAGTTAAATTATTAAATAGTCATTTGAATATTTGAAATGTAATGTTGAGATCAAAGTCAATTTCCTCAAGCAAAGTAAAATACTTACAATATCTGATGAAGGGAAATTTGTAAAACTATAATAAAAAACCTATAAAACTGTTCATTTAAAAGCTGTTGTTGTTTTATCATATAGATGTTCTACTACATCCTTCTCACAAAAACCCCAGAAATGTATTGAGCATTGCAAGACTCCATATAGTATTTTTGATTATGTTACGATGTGGGCTTTGACCTAATATCCTGACATTTCTTCGAGTAATTCCATTTGTGCATTGGGTCATTGTCTTGAAAGCTTTTCTCATCTTGCCGTTTAAGTTATTTTCCTTCTAATAGAAAGCGTTATATTCTTCTAAACCTTTATTCATCAGTTTCTACTTCCATGCACAATACAAATGGTGTGCAAACGTTCAACTGAAGGTCGTTTCTTAGTTGTACTGATTTGCAATTATATATTTTATTTCTAACCCTGAAAACATTAACGGTCAAACAGACTTTTTTCCTGACTTTACATAGCTAAACTTCAGTTGTCTTTTGGATTATTTTGTTTTATATTGGATGAGGGTCTGCAAGACATTAATTTATCCACTTTATTTGTTGGAGACACCCAGGACTCATATACCGTAAATGGTTACCTGGCACACAATTTTTATGAATATCAATGTTCTTCAAACAACTTTACGAATTATAAGAACAACAAATACGCTATCTATTTATACTGTATACTGTATTGATCCATTGACTAAATGCATTGGTGTTGCCCTTTTATAAAGCAAAAGAATGTTGCATATTGTTGCATAAGGTGCTACCAGTGTGATCATATGGTGTAACTTAGGTCAAGCGTGTTTTTATGTTGGGTTGCTCTGTGACTCGGTCTTAAAGGACTGGGTCAGCTGATGAGAATTTAGGATGTAGGGGAGCAGCCAAAGACTTTTGTGATTACAGAAATACAAATGCTAGTTTCAACACATCGGCCTATTTGTGCTGTTAGGTAAACAAACACAAATTAGTCACACTGGAATACATTAAGCATTACATATACATTTATATTAAAGGGTAAATTATAGATTACAGATACTTTAGATTTTTCAAAAGGTCAAAGTGTGGTCTCAGGAAATGTTTCTTTTTAATATTTTCTGTTTTACTTTTTAAATCAATATTAAATGGAAGGACATGTGCTGATGAAGTGATGCACAAAAGGACTATGAACATGCATTCAGAATGTAAATAGGACCTATTTTAAAATAGCTTACTTTTAATTGTATGTAATTGTTGTCTGGCAAAATGATTGAGATGTTCAAAAGAGTTATTTTCAGGGACTAATTCAACCCGTTGGGTTATGACATAACCTATGCCTATGTTGTTTTCACCCATTATTGGGTCAAATATAAACCTTTTCTGTGTTAATTTAACACAGCAGCTGGGTTTGTCCCTTTCTGAAAATAACAAAACATTATAGGCCTACATAAAACTATCAAATGTAATCCAACCTGAAAAATATTCTGTGTGACAACTAACCCCGGTGTCCCTGGCTGCTGCATAATTTCTGTATGTAATTGTAATGTTCAATTATGCAAAAGGCCAATCAAGCATCATGAGTCCTGCTAGTAAAGAATTATTTTAATTTTCTGAGGATATGATCTTAACTGTAGCCAAAGGTACCACTTTAGGTCCGAGCGCGGCAAGATATTTCATATGTAACATTATTAAATGTGCCTAGGAGAATTATGTACTGCAGAATGAGAAAATGTAATTTATAATCTAATGCAGTTAATCACAGAATTATTAATTTATATTTTCTGAACAGGGCTTTAGGGCTTTTCTACACAAAAAGGTTTTTCCATTGCCAACTGGTATTTAAGGAAGGATTGAATCATGTGTTTAGCTCAGACGTCATGCCTCTACCAATAATATATCCACAATGGACTTGGGCCTTTTTGCGCAGAAGGTTTTGATCAAAGACTCATTGTTCTGACAAACCAATACTAATAACAGTCACAGTTTGACAAACACAGAAGAACATTGTGCTTTTCAGAGATATCAGTGTTCCTTTAGAAAGGACACGTGATGGTAATCGTTTAAGCCATGTAACATGTATGTGAAACACATTTGCATGACTTCGGAGCATTTTCCACACATTTATTCCAACCAACCTTATGCTTTAGCTATCCACTGGCTAAGAGGTCATAATGATTAGGCATGAATGAACAATCACTCAAAAGTTTTCATGGACTTCTACGTCTGCTGTATCTGGATCCCGCTTTCGATGTTAATAAAGTGGAGTATGGCCAAACCTCCAGAAAGTGAAATCAGAGACTTTAATCTAATGACTTGTGACAAGGAACCCATCATGTCAGCGCCGCTTCTGGCAGCCCGGATCCGAACATCACTCGATTCACCACCGCTCGTTACTTTTCTCATTTGGTTGCCACATTAGTTTGCTCAAAATCCCTAACAGAAACCTAATGTTTCCTCCAGGGCTGTCAATCGAAATTTGGTTTAATTTGGATTTGATAATGTAGTAGCAAATCATTTTCCAAAGGGCTCAATGGCAGGTAATTCTGGAAGGAACTATGGCTCCCAGCAGGATGTGTTTTATTTTGGTAACCTCAGCTCCCTGGCGGCATGTTGGCCTCATTTGTTAGAGAACTCCGGCATTCCCGGGAATCCTCTGCACTTCACTGCCTACTCAGGAGGAAAACCTAACACGCAGACAACGTTTCTGCTTGAAAACACATCTCCACACCTTTAAATGTGTGTGCTCATGTCGGTGTCATTTGGAACATTTTTGTCAAGCTCTCTTTACACTGCAGTGTTTACCAGAGTATTGCAAATTTAGTCTTACATCAAAACACGCGACAGGCGCGACACACCACATCCAGTGTGGACAAAATGTAAAAATACAATGGGTTCTAATGCTTTTCTAAAGTCTTCTGTTGTGTCACGTCGCACCAGTTGCATCCGGTGTAGACACAGTGTTAAAAGAGTTTTTCAGTGTAGAGTTGCTTGTGATGCCATAAAAGAACCATTTTTGGTGTGTGGTTCCATAAAGAACCTTTTCCGACTCACGTTCTTTGTAGGGGGAAAGGTTCTTTAGATAAAGGTAAAAAAAGAAACATTTCATTTAGGACCGGTGACTTTTAATAAAAAATTTGAAGAGGTCTGGCACTTTCATCGTAAATGGTGCAACAAAAGACACCTCATAGTAATGCAAAATATTTTTGGTTCTCCAACGAACCATTTCTGTCTTACTTTTTTATAATCTAAAGAATGTATTTCCATTTAAAATAAAAGTGCAGCACAGATTTTTCAATGTTAAGATTTAGGGTTCCCCAAAGATCAATTTACTCAAAGATTCTAGAAAACTCCATTTCTTTTTCTTTTTAATAATCTAGGGAACATTTCCCTGCTATACTTAAAAATGCAAGGTTTTTAAACAACGATGAAGAACGGGTATTCAATTAAAGTGTCAAGAGGTCCGGTCTTTATATTTTCTTCCGGACAACATGTTTTTTTTAAACTGCTTGTGAAAAGTCAGCAACAGTCCTTCATAAAATCATTCTAGAGAATATTCTGTGAAAATATAACAATATCTTCCATATTGACTGAATAATACCAAAATCTTAGTGAAATCAATGCTTGAAATTAATATTTGATGCTTGTTGTCTAATAATCAATTGGATTTTGAGATGTTAGTCTGGGTTTTCACAGGATCACAAAAGTCTACATGCTGACTAATAATGCTAATGCTAAATGTAGATAAAAACGTTTTGCTTAATAAAATATCACAAATCTGGTTGAAAGGTTGGAGACACATAGCAAACAGTAAACAGACTGACGGATACAAATGCTTTAATAAAGCTGCATTTTGTTTACTGTTTTGTGTCCATTTACCTGCTATGCATGTCTGCACTAGTGTTGTTAAAATTAGCGAGTGTCTGCTGCTATTCATGTGGCGCGTCTTTGGCGGGAGAGAAGCAGCGGGCACGGAGCGAAAAGGTTTAAAATGAAGCGCGTTTGGCGCTAAATAAAGATGTTAGAGGATATAGCGTCAAAAGATAAATTACATTAATGTTCCTGAGAGCGAGTGTGATGTGATTCTCTGTTGGGAAGACGCGTGGCTCAATTTAAAAAAACAAAATAGTTTTAAGTGGTCTATTAGGCTATGGCTGGTGGTCCGGATGGAACGAAGAAAGAGAATGATTGATGTAGAAGAACAATTTTTGGTTCCACAAAGAACGATTTTCTTTATAAGCACCATTCATTTCGCTGTCTCTGGTCTTTAAAGGAATAGGCCTACTCCACCCAAAAATGAAAATTCTGTCATGAATTATTTTCATTCTTAAGTTGTTCCAAACTTTAACACAAAGAAAGATATTTGGATATACAGTATATTAACAACTGACATTTCTGGGGCACCATTGACTACTATATAGTTAAACAAATATTATATATATTTTTTTTCTGTTAAACACAAAATAAGATATTTTCAAGAATATAGGAAAATAAACACTTCTGGTGCACCTACACCAGCAGGTAAACAAAGGTGCTTTAAAAGGTTCATCAAAGCCATAGTGTCATGATTCTCGTTGGGTGAGACACGGAGAGAGGACCCAGGTGCAGACAGCGGGTAAGGGGTTAACATATTTAATAAATAATAAAACAAAGACCCACGTGGGGGTAACATAACAAAACATGGATACAACAACAAGACAGGACTAAAACTAACTACACTTGAACAAGACTTAAATTAACTTTTGACATGCACTACAAATAACTAAACTAGAGTACAAGACACAAGAACTCACCACACAAACCACAATGAACCAGCACAAGACAGAAGACACAAGGGCATTAAGTAAGAGCGCAAATCAAGAGGGAAACAGGTGTAGGGCATTCATCAATAACGAGGGTAACGAGAGGATGGGAACAAAGACGAGACCAGAGAGAGTGTCTGTAAGACCATAATAATTGCCTCTCTCCACATTAAACATGAGGTTCTGTCATGATCCTGCCACTACACTAAGAGAACCATGACATGATGCAGCAGAATCATGACACATAGAAGAGCAATGTTTGTGTAAATGGTTCCATAAAGAACTTTAAACATCTAAAGAACATTTCTGTTTCACAAAAGGTTCTTTGAGGCGTAAAAAGGTACTCAAGATTAAAAAAGGTAAGAAAGAGACTGAATGTTTCTTTGTGGAACCAAAAATGGTTCTAATATTGCATCGCTGTGAAGAACCTTTTGAGTGTATGACTACCATGTTTTGACTACCCCAGAAATCTTAGTTGCTTATATTCTTCTAAATATATTTCTTTGTGTTCAAAAGAAATGTAGGTTTGGAACTACGGTACTTGAGGGCGAGTAATTCACAACAGTTTTTTCATCTTTGGATGGAGTATCCTTTAATATTACCATACTCAGTCAATATTAAATATATTAAGATTATATTTTTATACAATGCTTTTTACATTATGTTGGATGATTTTATATAGATAACAGGAAATCACAAAAAATACTTTAGCTTGGATTTTACAGACAGGGTCACACATGGTTCTTATAAGAATAGAGTTTTAAAGAGTTTTAAAGGGTCACATTTCTTTTTTGCTTTTTTTCACAAAAAATTAAGTTTTGTGTATCAGAAAGGTCTGTTAAAGGTTCTTTATGGAACCAGTCATCCATAAATGTGAGGGCATTGTGAAATAAAGTTTGAATTGATTTGTGATCTAAGGTTATCTTTATGAACTTCATTTTTTGGCCTTGGTTTAGTTAATCCCATTGATAAAGTGAATAATACGATGACAGACTAAACCTTTCACACCTTCACAACAAACAATCAATGACAATTTACTCTTACTAATCATCTGATGACTGTGATGAATATCCTCCTAAATGAAAGGTAGACCGTGTTCAGATTTTTACTGTATTTTACATTGACTTTCCACTAATCCTCTTACTGGTCTGTTGTGTACTGCTGTTTCCAAGCACACCAGCTCGGCAGTCATGCTGTCTGTAATCATGTGAATGGTCAGAATTCTCCAGCAGTGTGTGACTGCGTGTGTGTGTTTGTTGGCTAACTCACAAGATCAGACTTCAAGGACCTGGTCAGCTGATGAGAATGTGGGATATGAGCAGGCAGGACAGTCAGCTGAGGGTTAAAACACTGTGGGCAAGCAAGGAGAAGTGTTGTTAATAATGCAGAACCAATAGCATCTATCTGTGGTGAAAATCCACACATACTGTACACATACACTTCACCCCAGTATCACTTCTACAATATATATGAAACGGAATACCGTAGTTCGTAGGATGTCTTTGCTTTATTGCTCAGGGTGTGTGTCCACCACTGTAGCTAATGGTATTTAATGTGAAGTGTAATATCTCTCTCCCACTTTAATATGCAAAGGCAACTGTAAGAACAGTAAGCCTATTAAAAACCTCAGTGTAAAGAAAATGGCATCTCAGCCATGATGTTTGGGCCAAGAATTTACCAACAATTGTTTTTACAAGGTGGCTGAATCATATAAATTTGTACGACCTGTTTCGTGCTTTTTGCTTTTGGAACAGTAATGTTAGGTTTAGGGGTGGAATTCAGGAGTGGCTTCAGCACTCCTAAAGGTGCTTCACGATGCCATACACTGTAAGAAGAAAATGTTCAAAAATGAACATTTTGAGGTTCCTGGAGATTGCAACTGTGGGGAGACCTTAAAGGTTCTTTCTAACCTTTTTAAAAGTCCTTTCGGAACCCCTTTTCTAGTTACCATTTCAGTAGTATTATTATTACTATATTACACATTATACTATAACAACATTTCATAACACTGACACAATACCATGACTCTCCATTAAATATTTATTGCGTTCATGCAAAACACAAAATTACAATACATTTTATTTAATATCTGATAGTGATATGTATAACATTAACAAAGTAAAATAAATATTAAATAAAGCAACACCACTTCACGGCATATATAAATGTAATAAAACAAACAAAAATGCCCATTTTAATCATCTGTAATTCATCTGGAATCATTTACTCACCATCATATTCCAAACCCTCCCAAACCTTGTTTTTTTCTTAGCAGAGCACAAGAGAAATTTATTTAGCTTGTGACAAGTGTTTTTGTATGTAAGTGAATGGTGACTGTGTCAGTCAGTCACATTCTTCCTAACATCAGCCATGATGTATGCAGTGCAGAGCTGTGTTAATCCCAGTTGAATGATCCTTCAGTACTTCAGGGGAAAGTTTCAGGACTACAGTCTGTTTCTTTTAAAAGTACAATAATAAGTAATACAAATACAACACAAATATTTAAAATGACCTTTTGCCCATTAGCTACTTCATTGTATCAAGAAACTAAAAAATAAAGGGAGAACCTACGTCTGCCAAGGTGATGGAACGTGTCGTGGTCGACCGTTTGCTCCGAGCCCTCCCCCACTCACACCGGCAAGCAGTCGGGATGAGAAACCCGTTGTCCATCACGGAGCTGGTTGAGGCAGTGGAACTGGCAGATGCTACTCACCATCGGGAAGCTGGGGAGCGAGCCGTGCAGTTTCCCCGGAGGGTGGTCCAGGAGCAACGCACGCGGGAGGGCACCTTTCGACCAGTGAGCAGGCCGGGAGCTTCCAACCATCCAGACGAACCCATGCCCACCTAGAGCTCCATGCCCCCGATCCGAACATGGCTGACAGGCTGTATGGTGCACCACGACGTTCCGACCGGGGTTCCTAAAGCAGACGTAAAGATAAACGGACGACCATTCACCGCTCTTCTGGAATCTGGCAGCACGGTCAGCCTGGTCCAGACCCACGTTATCTCGCCTCGAGGTGGCTCGCAAGCCTCTCTTCCGATCACCTGTGTGCACGGAGAGACCAGACACGTCCCAGCCCGGAGGGTAACGATCTCAGCCGCCCATCCTCTCCCACACTTTGTTGTCAAAAATGGCCTGCTCTACTGTGTCGCACAGCGAAGGGGGGAGGAGAAAACATTACTGGTGGTACCCCGGACCAAGACTGAGACCGTGTTGGAGCTGGCCCACTCCCATCCGATGGCGGGGCATCTCGGAGTGTCCAACATCATCCAACGCATCAGGGATCGTTTTCATTGGCCCGGGCTGTATGCCGAAGTGCGCCAGTTTTGTCAGGCCTGCCAGAGAACGTCTCCCAGAACTCCTCCTCCCAGCCCGCTGATACCACTACCCATCATCGAGGTGCCCTTTGAGCGTATCGGGATAAACCTGGTGGGGCCGTTACCTAAGTCTGCCCGCGGTCACGAGCATATCCTGGTGATCGTCGACTATGCCACCCGGTATCCCGAGGCCATACCTCTACGAAAAGCAACGGCCAAGGCAATAGCACAGGAGCAATTCATACTCTCCAGCCGGGTTGGCATACCCACAGAGATCCTGACCGACTAGGGGACTCCCTTTATGTCCTGGCTAATGGCTGACCAATGCCAGCTCCTGAAGGTGAAGCAGTTAAGGACCTCCGAATACCATCCCCAGACAGACGGCCTTGTCGAACGCTTCAACAAAACCCTTAAACAGATGTTGCGGAGGGTTGCAGCCGAGGATAAACGGGACTGGGACCTCATGCTGCCGTACATACTTTTTGGTATACGTGAGGTCCCCCAGGCATCAACATGCTTCACCCCCTTCGAACTGCTTTCAAAGAGTCTTTTAATGTAGCCTACAGTAACCACGTCTACATTTTTCTTACAGTTAATTTGTTTTATTTTCATGTTTTCATAAAGGTCTTAGTAGTTTTGTTAAGTCTTACCTCAGATATTCGATAGCCCTCAGTTCCTGTTCTCACGCAGCAGAGTTTGTAACGGTTTTAAGCTGCAACATGGGCGCGCGCGAGAGACATCTGAACACTTCGAAGACTTCGCTCGATGCGAAGTCGAGTTGAAATATCCCACTTCCAACCTCACAGCGTTCCAGTTAGAAAAATGAGCTCTGCATTAAATTCACTACATGACTGGAAGCATTTCTGATGTGACTTCACCATGCGCTCGGCGTTTATTGAGCTTTCCTGAGTTCACGGGTCGCATGTGCGACTATGAGTGCAGTATCCAAGTTGTATATGGGATGAAGCATTCCGAGTTTGCTTGAACGTTGCACGGGCTCTTTAATCATAAGCCCATGTCATTTGAGATCTTTGAAATAAGTTAACACGATTGGAGATGTTTTTCATGGGTTTTTTAGGTTAAAAAAGGAACCTTGGTAATAGGCCAGGTTCTAATTCGAACCCCTTTGCCACAATAGAGGTTCTAAAAAGAACTTCTAACGGTATACCAAATATAAAATAGTTACTCAGGCCTATAGAACTTGTTAGTTCTGCTTTGAGCCTTTTTGATATTAGATGTCCATATTTGAACTTAAAAGTTATTTTTCTAACTCTAAAGGTTAATTGTCTTCTAAGAGTGTAGAAGAATCTTTTTTGTCTGAATGGTTCCATAAAGTATGTCGTTTAACACCCGAAGAACCTTTCTGTTCAACAAAAGGTTCTTTGTGGCTAAGAAAGGTTCTTCAGGTTGTAAAAAAAAGAGATGGTTCTTTAAAAACCTTTGACTGTAAGCTTCTTTGTGGAACCAAAAATGGTTCTTCTATGGCATCACTGTGAAGGAAGGCATCTGTTTACGAATTGAATACGAATAAGCCAACTCGTAAATAGTGATGGACCTCAAAGCTTTGACATAATAAATAAATTAACACCTAAAACAATTTTTGAGTACAATTAAATAGATGGGAATACAAAATAAAACAAAGAATATATCAAATTGAATGGCGAGAAAGGTTGAAGATGACATGATTTTGACCGTGTGAACCCTGCTCATCATGTTCATATCTTTATGCTTTATGAAGTTATGAGGCTGCTCAGTCCTGCTGTCAGATTAACAACAGGACTGAAATACATCGTCCGAGGATTCATGAAGCCAGGTATGATTTACAAATGGCTTTGTTACAGTCACTTATCTCTGTCATGCATTAACGTTTACAACAGCTTAAAACATTAACCAGTCAGGCTTTATATGTCTTGCAGACGTACAGCGCAGATAATAATGTGGCAGTCATTGAGTTTGTCCCCGCACGCTCTGCGCACACTTATTAGACAGCGGAAGGGGGACATTAGAAACACCTCTGGAATTGCAGCAGGTATTAAAACTTATTCTATTTTAATGCCATATGCTATTTTTGTTATATTCTATTGTTTACTTTGGTGTTACTCTCTTTTTGTGTCGGCCAAACACATTGTGCTGACACAACAACCTTCTTAGCACTTGTATTGATAAATGAATGAATCAGATTTTCATGTTTGCTTTACTTCTGTCGTCTTACATGGCACTGTGAATCGTCACCTAAGAATGCTCTTTAGACTTTAACTACATTAGGTTATTCAGAATGAGGTGTCAATGAAGTGTGTACTCTCTTATGAGACATTTTTGCTTAAATAGTGTCTTTGCTGATAGGATATCAACAGGCTAATGTGGTGATCTTACATAAAAGTCTTGCTGATGACTTTGAGGCTTTTTGTCGAGCTAACAAAAGCCCCCTGCCGCTACTGTACAGGAGCAAATGTGGAGAATGGAGCTGCCCTCCCTTGGCCACCGGATCTGACATAAGGTATCAACACTTGAGTCACGATTGTGCTCAAGTTTTATTTTGGGAATCACAAACGTATTTAGCCTCTGGGTGGCAGTACAATTAAATAAGTGGGTCCACGTGTGGAAAAAGTGCAGATTTTTAATGTTAGCGTTACCTCATAATAGTTTTTTACGTGTACCCATGACTTGTTCGGGGGTTGCTCATGTATAAATTGTTTAGTCACTGCTTGGTAAACAGTAAACAATTAAAAGTTAATCTTTACTTGGAAGTTAGTTAGTTTTTTTGTCTTGTGAATTAATTATTATTATAGTGTTCGCATATTATAACAGACAACAATATCTGTTATTCCCTCAGCATATTGAAGGTGTATGAAGTGAATCGATCAGTTCACGAAATATTATTTTCCTACACTGCTGCTTAGCAATAGCTTCAGCCAAGCGGTTAGGTACCCCAAACAAATAGATTCTAAAGGAAGCTCTCTTGCCTTCCTTAAGAGATGACTGTCCAGAGTACTGCGTGTTTGAGAACGGTGTGCTGATGAAGAAGGTTCCTAGTTTATCAAGCTACACCCCTCAACTTCAGGACATGGTCACATTCTACCTCGGCTGCAGTTTTGGCTTCGAGAAAGCCCTGCAGGCCGCCGTGGTTCCAGTGAGAAATGTGGAACAGGGTAAAAATGTCAGCATGTACAAGGTTTGTTGAACTCCCAAGTGTAATGTGGCCACTCAGCTTGATCTTGATTGTCAGATTTCTTCTCCTATTAAATTGTAAAAAAAATATTTACAAGGTTTGAGTGTTTAAGTCTGCCAACACAGTGTGTTTCTTTATGTTTTTCAGACCACAGTGCCATGTGCAGGTCGGTTTTATTGTCCAATGGTGGTAAGTATGAGACCTGTACCTCAACACAAGCTGGAAACCGCAACTCAATGCACACATGCGATCCCTCTGGCACATGGTGGACCAGTGCATATTGGTGACCCTAGTGTGTGCTTTTTTGAAGACTCCCTATTTGTTATAGTGGTACCCAAAGTATGTGTAATTGAAAAAGAAAATCTATTACATTTTCTACTACAGAGCTGGTGGGCATCCATGACCTGTCAAAGCCTGATTATGGAGACCCTGTGGAGGTGTGTCCTGGTGACGTGCCAGTTTTCTGGGCCTGTGGGGTCACTGGTGTTGAGGCTGTTCAGAGCTGCAGTAAGATGTTAAGACACTAAAAAGTATAGATCACACCATATTAAAGTCATATACAGGTTTTAACCACATGAGAGTGAACAAATTCGCCAACATGAGAGCTGCACGATTTGAGGAAAATGTCACTGTAACACGTTCAATAAAAGGAAGAGAGGATGTGTGAACCAGCGAACGTAAATACTCTTAATTAAATAAACAAACAAACAACAAAACACAACATAAAGTCCAGGCCTGGTCCTCTCTCACTGACGGTCCGGTCGCTCGTCCTCTTATGCTCCCAATCTCCTCCATGATACGAGACCAGTGCGCATACAGCTTACACTCATTCACACACCGGCCTTGAATCCCGGCTCTCGTCCGGCCACCTCACTACATACCCCCATCGCCCCTCACAGGCCGTAGGTACCCCAAGACTGTGCTTGCTCCCCCCTTCCTCGGGTATGCACCGACGAGACGAGAGAACGGAGACGGGACCACTCCGAGCGACCGGAATGAGAGCCGGGAGAGAGGAAAAAAGAAAAAAGTTCTAGTCCGGTTCCCCGACATGCTGCCGCTCGGTCCTCAACCAGCCGGGCTACACTACTTCAAGGTGCCTTGTGGTGGCCCTGAGCACTAGACCTCGCGCCCCCTGGTGGCCGGCGGTGGCTCCTCTGGTACAACATTCTAGTGTTCAACACAGCACATTTTGAAAGCCTTTCATATCTTTTCAGTGGATTTCGGGTTTTATTTCTTTATGTTCTGCAGCGTACACAGATCAAACACGTTTCTTACGCATCAATTGTGTAAGTGAATTCTGTTGACCTTAAGTATTTGATGTTGCAGAGTCAGCTCTTGCGTTCACTCATTCACCCGGCTGCATGTTCCTCACCAATCAAAAGGCTGAAACTGTTTCCCCCGTCGATCTCGAGCCAGCAGAGAGTCCTTTGACATTCTGCATATCCCAGAATCCTCAGCATTACAGCATGGCTAGCAAAAGGGCAGTTCAACAAATTCAAGCAATCGAGGAGCTTGTGGTGGAAGACCCAGGTATGACAGTGCACAGTTTTGCTAAAGATGACCATTTAGAGATTTATGCAAGCTCTTCTCACAACATTGTTTTCTATGGCAAAAATGACATCATTACTGTAGATTAAAGGGACACTTCACCCAAAAATGTTTTAATCATTTACTCACCTTAGAGTTTGACCAAATCTGTATACATTTGGATTAATTGTTCTGATGAAAACTTCTTATTTGGAATAATGCTTATAACCAGGCAGATTTTGACACCCCATTGACTCCCATTGTAGGAAAAATTACTTTCACTCTGTGCAGCGACTACATTGTATGTTGCACACAAACTTTAACCATTGTTTTCTGGGTTGCTGCTAGATACACCTTGGACCCGATTATAGGACTTAAACAGTCCAATGTTACCTTTCAGTAACGTGAAGTTATTAAATTTGACTGAACTATCAGCACACATCTGTCTAATAATAACGTGTGTCATATGTGTAACTCTTTGGTGTGTGAACAGGTGCGAGGGGTATCCGGGCGCTGTTCGTGCAGGATGAACTCCTAAAGGCCTGTCTCTCACTGTCACACTCTTCATCTGTACTCATCACTACTGGTTTCCCCACACACTACATGCACAGCCCCCCCGAGGAGACAGACGGCCCACCCGGTGCCATCGCTATGGCAGCAATGCTCCAAGCAATGGGCAAAGAGGTGGTCATCGTAACAGATGAGCGGGCTTTAGAGATGAATAGGAACATTATAAGAGACGCTGAGGAGAAAGGTGCCCGTTTCTCTTTTTCATAGTTATTACTGTTTGTAGATTTTATTTAGATTTTCTCGCGTTCCCTTATCAGACAAACAGAATACAGGTATGTTCTGTATTGCAGATCTGTTTTTACTGGGTTGGGTTCCAAAATGCCATAACCATTTTCCATCCTTTTGCTTTAAGTTGAATGAGTAGTAGTATATCCCAAACGTAGAATTCTGTTTCCGTTCTGTGTATATGTGTGGGTTTGACTTACAGGTGTGATAAAGACTGCAGTGCCAGTAATAAGCTTCCAGAGCAAAGGACCTGAATCAGCACTGCACTTTCTGTGTCATGATGGAGACCCCACAAAGCCCAGGTGTACTGCTGTTTCACTCTCGGCCACAGTCACATTTTCCATCCTCTGTACCTACTGCTGCTCTCTATTAAGATGTAATGTAATATCCTATCAAAGTCATAGACGCCGTTACAGCTGGTATTGAGATGTGTTTGGGGTGTTTTCAATCACATGAACATATGGGACCCTGGACCTTAAGTAGCACAGGAATATTTGTGGCAAAAGCCAACAAAACAATGAACGTTTAATGACTCAAAATGATCGATTTCTTCTTTTATGGCAAAAATCATTAGGATATTCACTATAGATCATGTTCCATTATGATACATTTCCTAGTGTAAACACATCTTGATCACAACTTGATTTTTGAGAGTGGATGCAGCAAAAGCGTTAACAAAATGGCCAGAAACACCCCTACAATCATCACTTGCTGCTGCTCGCTCTTTGAGAATCACCCACTCGAGTTTGGTGTCTATGTAAAGCTTAGAATTTCACCTTTCCGGTTCTTATACTTTCCCCAACGTCATTACAGCGAAGAGTTAAAACAAAGATGTTTCTTAGCAACGGCCTGTTACATTGCCTCTGATTAACAACTTCAAAGGCAATTTTCTCAATATTTAGTTTTTTGCATAGTTATATCTCTGCCAAATATTGTCCTGTTCCAACAAACCATGTCAATGGAAAGCTTATTTATTCAACTTTCATATGATCTATAAATCTCAATTTTGAAAACGTACTTGGTTACTAACGTAACCTCGGTTCCCTGAGATACGGGAACGAGTACTGCGTAGCAGGACGCTATGGGGAAAACTCCTTTTTCTCCGATGACTGAAGCAATTCAATAGCGCAGTGAAAACTGCACGGTCATTGGTTGGAAAAAAGTAAAACTTTAAACCAATGGTAGCGGAGCTGCTGGACCAATGGCGATGGTACCCGCCAGAAGGGGCGGGGCTTACGGCTATATAAGCCGACGCATCGCCATAGAGTCCTCAGGTTACTTCGACTGAAGCGACGTCAATGCAGCTCGTAGCACGGCAAGGAACGCAGTACTCGTTCCCGTATCTCAGGGAACCGAGGTTACGTTAGTAACCGAGTACGTTCCCTATCGATACTTCACTCGTACTGCGTAGCAGGACACTATGAGGAACCAGTGTAATCACGCACAGTTAGTCTCGGAGCCTTGGCTCGGTGACGGGGTAGAACAGGGAATCCCTGAGAAGGCGGAGAAGGCCAAGCTAGTAGGTGGCCTAGTCCGGTTAATCGTCCCAAAAAGTATTAGGTGCTGGCGTGGCTATAGAGCCGGGGCTCAGCGGCCTAATCCAAAGCAGAAAGGACCCGGGCCTGAAGGGCCGGGACGTCCAGACTGTAAAATCTTATAAAAGTGGACGGCGAAGCCCATTAGGCCGCCGCACAGATATCCTCTATAGAGACACAGCTAGACCAGGCCCAGGAAGAGGCAACGCCTCTAGTAGAATGGGCTCTAACTCTTGTGGGACATTGAAGGCCCAAGGAAGAGTATGCCAGCGATATAGCCTCGACTATCCATTTTGACAGTCTATGTTTCATGACCGAAGACCCTCTGGTGCGGTCACCGAAGCACACAAAGAGCTGTTCTGACCGTCTGAATGGGGTGGAGCACTCAATGTAGATTTTTAATGCTCTGACTGTTGCTCCGGTTCAGTCTGCCTGGAACGTGAGTTGCCCTCAGTGAGCGCAGATTGGACTGGGGCCATTCCAAGAGGCGTAATACCAGGGAAAAAAGGCGTCTTGAGGAGAGGCCTCCCTGGTGATTTATGTGAGATACCACAGTCATGCTGTCTGATTGGACTAAGACGTGGCGATTCCTTTAGCACCGGCAGGAAGTAGCGAAGAGCCAACCATACTGCCTGCATTTCCAGGTAGTTGATGTGGAGGCTTCTTTCCTGGTTCTACCAGTGGCCGAAGGCAGGTTTCGCCGTCGCACAGAGCCCACCAACCTGTGTTGGAGGCGTCTGTCGTGACCACTTTCCGGCTGCACGTGGGGCCCAGGGGCATACCCTGCTCCAGCCAAAGGGGATCTTTCCACGAGGCTAGGGCGGTTACGCAGGCTTGGTTCCCCAAAACACGTAGACGTCCAAGACACCAAGCGTGTGGAGGAACTCTCGGCTTCAGCCAGTACTGGAGGGGGCGCATCCGGAGGATGCCCAGACTCAGCACCTGAGATGCAGAGGCCATATGGCCCAGCATTTTCTGAAAAACCTTGAGGGGGCGTGAAACCCTGGGTGTGAATGAGGCCGCAAGCCGTCGAATAGCCAGATCTCGTTCTGGCGATATTCTGGCCGTCATGCGATTTGAGTCGAAGACTGCCCCCAGGAACGAAATACGTTGGCTGGGGAACAGTGCACTCTTGGCAAGGTTGATCCTGAGGCCCAAGTATTTCAAATGGCTGAGGAGGAGGGATCTGTGGGACCGTAGCTGGTCCTCCGACTGGGCTAGAACAAGCCAGTCGTCGAGGTAGTTCAGAATGCGGATTCCCTTCTGTTTGAGAGGGGAAAGAGCCGCATCCATGCACTTTGTGAAAGTGCGGGGAGCTAGAGAGAGTCCGAATTAGAGGACCATGTACTGATATGCAACGCCCTCTTAGGCGAATCTCAAGAATCGTCTGTGACGGGGGCTATCTGGATGTGGAAGTATGCGTCTTCCGGGGATGGCTCCCCAGGCCTTGGCCCGCGTGGCAAGGGGTTGGGTGCAATGGGGAGGTACGCCGTCTCTTGGGGGCTTGACTCCCAAGGACAATGGAAGAGGAAGATTGCTCTTTTTTTGACAATGTTTGTGTTTTATTAAACATTTTGCGGTATGTTGTGTGGGCATTGGAACAGGCCCCGCACTTACAACCTTGCACATTATCAACACTTCGCCGGCACCCGGAACTGAACGGGGTGACTGGGCAGACATGAGAGCAGTCTTTGTAGCCTTCCTCTTCCTTGCATCGGTCTCAGAAGGGAGCCTGAGGCGCAGGGTCCAGCGTGATCTTGGGCCGGGGACCCTGTCGTGGGGATGCAGGTAGCGCCGTCCCGATCGGGAGCGTTGACGACCGTCAGCTCCCGGAGCCTTCTGAGCAGCAGGGGTTCTCACCGGCTGTTGCGTCGGAGCTGGCTTGGGGTGAGTCGCCACAGGTCTGGATCCGGGTCTTTTCGGCAGAAAGTGCTTCATGGCCTGCGAAGACTTCTGCGCAGCCGTGAAGCGTTCCGCGAATCCCTCGACCGCCGGTCCGAAGAGGCCGGTAGTGGAAATTGTAGCATCCAGGAAGGGGACCTTGTCTGCCTCCTTGATCTCCGTGAGCGTCAGCCACATATGACGCTCAAGCACTACCAGGCTTGCCATGGATCGTCCTATCGCCTGGGCCGTGGCCTTGGTGGTGCGTAGGGCGAGATCCGTTGCACTCCGAAGCTCCCTGAAGAGTGCGGGCTCAGGGCTGGATTCGTCCATACCTTGGAGGAGTTTTGCCTGGTAGACCTGGAGCACTGCCATGGAGTGTAGTGCCGAAGCCGCCTGGCCGGAGGACGACAATGCGCGTCCAGCGAGGGCCGAGGTGGTTCTGCACGGCTTAGATGGATGAGTTGCCTTCGCCTTCCGTCCGATGGCAGTGGGCGGACAGAGATGTGCGGCCACCGACTCATCTAGGGGGGGCAGTTTCTCATACCCTTGTTCCTCTGCGCCGTGTCTGCGGTTGGAGTGGAGGAAGAAGACGGTCTTAGACGGGCCGAGTAAGGGGCGCACCAAGACTTGGTGAGTTCGCTGTGAACTTCCGGGAAGAACGGCGAAGTCCGTTGACGAGGGGCCTGACGGCGCCCCGGCAGGAACCATTCATCCAGGCGGCTGCGAGCGGGTTCCTCTGGGGGAGATCACTCTAAACCCAGCTCGTTGACTGCCTTTGTGAGGACCCGGAAGAGTTCGGAGTCTGCACTTGGCGCGTGTCCGCTGGATTCTGGAGACGGAGAGGGGGCGGGGTCATCTACTGACCGCTAACGACATGGCGTCGTCCTCCTCGAGTTCGTTTCCACCGAACGAGATCATGCCACTGGCGGCCGCCAGTGGACGCTGATCTGTTTGGGTGAAGCAAACCGGGAAAAGCTCTCTCTCTGGACAAGGCGAGGCACGCCGAGCGGGCGTGAGCTCGTGCTTCCCCGAGCGCTTAGTTTCTCTACGCCGCTGCTTCATTCGCACAGTGGCCTGTGAAAGTTATCCGCGAGCGCAGAGAGGAGAGACTCATACTCTCGCAGTGAGAGCATTCCGCCTCTTTGAGCGCGTCCTCAGCGTGGGAGAGACCCAAGCATGAGACGCACTCGTCTTGCCCGTCAGCGGCGTACAGGAAGACCCCACACGAGCGACAGGGATGACGCGGCATTTGCAACTATGCCGGTAAAGAAATTGCTCTTTTAGCATTGACCGGATAGCGGCAGGGAAAAGACCGTTGCTGAATAGCGACACCGCTCGCTAGCGACGCCGTCAACAGAATCCGCCGGAAGCGAGGCCGCTGAACGAAGCCGCTGAACGAAGCCGCTGAAGCGAAGCCGGGAAGCGAAGAATAGTCGTCGCTGAAGGAGAAGAGATCTGAGGACTCTACGGCGATGCGTCGGCTTATATAGCCATAAGCCCCGCCCCTTCTGGTGGGTACCATCGCCATTATTCCAGCAGCTCCGCTACCATTGGTTTAAAGTTTTACTTTTTTCCAACCAATGACCCTGCAGTTTTCACTGCGCTATTGAATTGCTTCAGTCATCAGAGAAAAAGGAGTTTTCCCCATAGCGTCCTGCTACGCAGTACGAGTGAAGTATCGATAGGGAACTGGTTTTGTTGTCCAGGCTCAGATATACCAGTAAATGCAGTATAGCCAAATGTTTTGGACCATTTAACTACGTTTTTAGTTCGCGTTGCATTGACTAAAACATTTTAATACCAGGTGAAAACGGGGCTTTTTTAAAGGTATAGTTTGCAGATATTAACGTTTTACAGTATCCAAGGCAGTGGGCTTTATTGTAAATTATTATCTGGGTATTCTATGGATATCCCGTTGATGTTCATTAACTACAGACAAGTATTATGGTAGCGTAGTTTTCTACAGACGCTTGTATAGTTTAACATTGTTCAGTTTGTGATACGTTGTTTTTTATGTGCACCTCAAAGGTTCGACCACTTGGTGGCAATAGAGCGCAGCGGCCGGGCTGCAGACGGAAACTATTATAACATGCGGGGGATAAACATCAAGCATTTAGTCGACCCCATAGATGATCTCTTTACCACTGCAAGGGTTATACCAGGCATCACTTCTACAGGTATAAAAATAGACATCTAAAATTGTCTTTTTCTTTAAATTATAAAAGCATACTTTTCTGACTGTGTATAGAGAATGTGGTGCTGACGTCACGCCGTGTTGCATGCTGGGTGTCGCGGCCATATTTGTAGGTTGTAGCGGCTCTTTTCTGCTCGTAAATTTAGTTCAATGTTGTTCCGTTTGACTAGGAGGACATAAACATGGTGGGACATGTGGGTTTTGCTGTGTTATAAACTGCAACAGCAAGTCGCAGTCATTTAGGACAGAAACTAGACAAATTAATTAGATTTTTTCGTTTTACGACTTGTAAACAACTGAAAATATATCACAGCGAGGATCATGTATCAATCTTTTGTAAACAACCTCAGAAGTTGGCGGTGCTGCCCCAGCATGCAAGGCGCCTTGACGTCGATTGACAAGCTCTATTGCAGGAATCACTATCACAGGTACTAAAGGAAAAGACATCCCAGAGCTCTTTAGTCATTCTACAATATCAGATGTGGCAAACGTGTGTGTTGGTACTAGTGTTGTCTCTAACAGAGTCACTCCGTCAGAGGAGGATCTAATCTCTTTTAACGATCACAATGCTTGAATCACCAACTTCCTTTCCAATTAAAAATGAGCACAGTTTAATGAGACCTGTCACCTCTTTGGAAGAGGATTAATTTTACGTGTGTTTGTGTGTGTGCAGGGATCGGAGATGGAGGTAATGAGCTTGGTATGGGGAAAGTTCAAGCAGCAGTTAAAGCACACATGCCTAAAGGGAGTCTGATCGCATGCGACGTGGCTGCTGATTTTGCCATTATGGCAGGTAAGTGCACCTGCATGGGTCTCAGTCACGGTGATTGCAGCAAAAAAAACTCTGGTTACAGTTTACGCAAGATCTTGTTCCCTCCGCCGCTCAGGTAACTGAGGTTACGATAGTTACTTGAGACGTTCCCTTTCGAGAGAGGTCTTTCAACATTGCGTGAAACGCTAGGGGAACCGTATAAAATATCCCTGTGAGATCAGCAAAGAGTGGAATCACGAGGCAAGTGTGAGGGAAACCCCTTCAGCCAATCAGCGTAGACGCAAGCACGAGCATTAAGCCCATTGCATGCCGCACAAGCGGGAGCCATCAGAAACGGGTCTATGTTCGCTCAAAATACATAATTTCAGCAGACACAGTGGGCAATATGTTTAATCACGCCATAAGAACAGCATAAAACCAGCTCGACTTTAGTGGAGGTAACACATAACGTGCACCACAGAACTCATGGCAGTAGCACACAGCAAAACTCTCACTGACAGCACACACCTTACATAGGCTCTAAGACGATTGGATACCACACTCTGCTATGGAATCCAATCACAACACTCAGGGGGATACCATACCATCATAGTTTGCAGGAATACTATGCCACTACACTGAACAGGGTAGCAATACACATAGCAGAATAACAAGTATAAAAACAGCAAGTGCCTGGGCCGAGCAAGGTAGAAAAAGAGGCTGTATATGAAGCGCTGGCATGCAGCCAGCGATATAGAATAAATAACACATGGCCGGGGCAATCTGTGTACATAGTGAGGATGGAAACAGGTGCAACCTGGTATATATGCATCCCCAAGCAGTAAAGACAGTGACGGTGAAGGACACGGCCACATACTGTATAAGACACCGGCTCGTGATAGTTGGGGTAGGACCGCCCCCTTGACTGCCTATACGGCCTAGCTGACACACACAGCATAGTCAGAAAGCTAGTATGCTGCTGAAGAGCACTTCACAAGCCGCCCAAAGCACTGCCTGCAAATCACACAAGCAAGCTGCTAATAGTTGACGTTGCGTGAAGCGGTTGTGTTTGCGAGTGACCGTGTCCGACGAGGCCATCAGAGAACATACCATTTGCGCACAAAATAGCATTTAGAGTGATGGGTATGCATGTGACATACTATCACATTCAACCTCCTGCTCTTTAGAGAGTTGTAAATCCCATATGCGCAAAAACAGGCGGGGTATTTACACGGAAGTCCTTTCAAAAGATCGCATGCAAATGGATCGACCAGAGGGAGAGCCTGTACTTTCAAAGCAAAATCTTTTTGAGGGCGAAGGATTTTTATGCTGTTTGATAAACTACATCACAGTAATAAAAAAACTGAAATATTAATTGAGTGACTAGTTTCTTACGAACACGCTTGATGCAGAATACTCATTCCAACATTGACTTATCGTAGAACATGATTAATGTGTGATTTAAAGGAAAGTTTAGAATCAAGCCATACACCAAAATATTTGATGGTATCAACTCTATGCAGAGGAGTACCGTCTTTACATGATATAACACAAGAACAGGTGTTGGAATCTAATTTATGTTTAGGACCAAACACCATAGTATATGACTTGGTTTTATTAAGCACTAATTTATTAGCAAAAACCTTTCTTGTAAACTATTAAAATCCGATTGAAGAGATAGTTGAATTTGTAAAAGGTCAGAATGAGATGTATATATAACAGTATCATCCGCATAAAGTTTAACCTAACAGTTTTTAAGAAGTTATGGTAGATTATTTAGATAAATAGAAAAAAGCATTGGTCCCAAAACTGAACCTTGAGGCACACCTCATTGTTGAATAAAAATAAAAATCTGATTTATTCCCATTTAGGACAACACATTGTTTCCTGTTATGCAGATATGAATTAAACCACAACATTGTATTTTTTTTAAAAGCAAATAACGATCAACCAAATCAAAAGCTTTAGTTAAATCAAGAAAAATAGCACCAGTAAGTTTGCCATTATCTTAAGCTAAAAACACATAATTTGTAAATTTAAGTATTGCAGTAGTTGTGGAGTGTTTAGCCCTAAAATTAGATTGTGACGATGATAACATATTATTAATACTTCAATAATTTAAAAGTTGTTTATAAATCAATTTTTCAAAAACGAAAATTTCACTTTATTTATTATGACATCTGGTGGAAATTTGTGTCAATAGCCCACTTAGAAATCCCCTTACTGATAAAAATGCTGATGTGTCAAATACTTATTTTCCCTGCTGTATATAATCTGTATTCCCAACAGTAGCACTGTGGGAGGTAATAAAGAATCCATCGCTCCAAAGTAGTATTTTACATCACAAAACTACCAAAACACAATAATAATATGCTACTAACAAACTTCGGTTATCCGAATAATCAAACCTGATATCATACAGTCATTATTATTCTGGTGAAATCTAAGGTAACATGTAGACAGATTCAGCATTTTGTGGCAGCTTAAACGCGGCTGTTTACCATCCACAAAAACACACAACGTGCAAGGATAGCGAAGATAGTATTTCATATTAAGTTCGCGAAGCTTACATTTAACAGGATCAAAGCTTCTGCGCCACATTACTGATGTGCTGGTAGAGACAAAACAATGAGAAAGACTCATTGTGTCACACATCTCAATGTGTCAATTCGCATTCAGTCATGTCAACCCAAGCTTCCCTTACAATCTGAAAGTAGCCTTGGGCCTCGTCTACGAAACCAATATAAAGGAGTAGGATAAAGCTCAAGCTGAATTGGCTTGAAACCTTTGACTAAAACAACCTTTTGCTGACTCGTTGACAGCGTGCAACAATGAAACCTGTGACTGGTCTTTATTGGAAAGCCTGCATAAATGTTGACTCTTGTGCACAGCTCAAACTGATGTCCGATTTAGACATTGACATTCTGCAGAAAGATAACGTTAACGCAGACACAAAACTTAACGAACATATTTACACACTGACCGCTATCTGCCTTATTAGGTATCTCATGAATAATGTGTAGTATACATTTGGTTATTTCTACATTATGCCATATAATTGACATGAAACCCACAGTACATCTCTCTTTACAGGAGTGTCCAACTGGGGTGGCTATGCTGTCGCTTGTGCTTTGTACGTTCTGAATCTCTGTCCGATACACCACCGCTACCTTCAAAGGGGCCTCGGTTTGCCACCCTCGCCTGAGCAACAGAGTCTATGGACTGCCTGCTTGCCCACTATAGATAAGGTAAAAGCACTTTCATTGAAACAAACAAGATTAATTGACAAATATGGTGTGGCGATTGTTCGATTCCAACTACACATCTGTTCATGATCTACATCAAAGGCTGCAAACAATTCAAAAACTTCTACCAACGATACGATTTACAGCACAATGCCAGTGACTGCATGCTTGACAGGAAACTCTGAGGCCGCGAGCAGGGGCTACGCATTCATCTAGCGAGGATGACCGAGATAGACTAAATCTATAAAGGACAGGGTAGCATTAAGGCTGGCCATTTTTATATTTGTGGTGAACTGCAAACCACTTCAGAACCACTGCCAGTGTAACGTATAATCACCACGGCCACAAAGTCTGGAACCGATCCCTTTAACCCTATATTCATATTCCAGCCTAAATATTTTCTGTGTCTGTTGTGTTGTTCCTGCTGGTGGCTGTTAAGGCTTTTATAACATTTTCCTGTTTTTTTAATGCGCTTAAAATAAGAGACTGTTACCGCTGAAGCCATTGCTAAAGTTGAATAACTCCAGCTGCAAAAGCTACACGTATAGGAATGAATGTGTTGCTTTCTTAAATAGGAGGAAGACGTGCTTCGCATTTTGGTGAAATATGGCATTCGCAGCGGCAAGACTGCAAACCTGGGACTGGAGGTGGATGGACTGACCTTTCACCCGTACCATTCGGACATCGTACGGCGGCTAAGAGATCTCACCCTTTGAGCAGCATGAGTTCCTTTCACACAAAGGGAACAAGACACAAATCCTTGAGCGCTCAAAGCTGATTTGTGTTATCTTTTCTGTCACAAGAAAGAGGAAAAGAGAAACAATGAGAAAGACAAAATTGATTTATTCTTGTTTAATTTTGTGTTGTAATTTTTCCCAACTGTATGTACAAATGAATTCTCTTACGACCAACAATCTACCCGTAACACATTTCTGTGCACCTAAGCCACAAAGTTGATCATTGTCATAGAAAATAAAAGCGCTAGTTAAACCAAACAGGAAAATTCTGTCATCGGTTCCTCACCCTCGAATTGTTCCAAACCTCTTTAAATGTTATTGTTACATTGTACACAAAATAAGATATTTGGAAGATTGTTAGCAGTTGTTAGTTCTGGGACATCATTGACTACCGTAGTAGTTTAAATGGTAGTCTGAGATACCACATGAGCTGTGGGTTTTGCTAAATTCTCCAAAATATCTCATTTTGTGTTTAACAGAACAAATACAAAAATCAGGATAGACAACTCGATGGTGAGTAAATAAAGACAGCTTTTTTATTCTTATATTTCTAGCCCTTTAATTCATTCAAAAGTATTACTACTATAATCATGTACTACCCAAGCATTATTCAAATACTGTGATATTTTACTTTGTAATATTTTTATGTGCAGAAACATCTTTGAACAGAGAAGAGCAACTGTTTTAGTTCAGAGCTGTGTTATGTAGCGTATTTGTAATGTGTGGTAATTTGTATATTATTACTGAGCTTTTTAGTTAAGAGTCTTTTCCTCTTCCGTCCAAAATCAACACGCTGGAGATCTCTTGATGGGATCTTCCTAAAATCTCTTAATCGTAAAGTCAAATAAATAGCAACTTTTAATCAATCTGTTAATCAATTCAAGACAGAATTGTCATTTTGGGTGTAATATGCCTTTAAGATTTAAATGTTGTTTCAAAAGGGTTGAACAGTCAGAACCAAAGTAGTCTGAAAAAGTGCTGCTGGGTCAATTATACATAACATACACTTCTAAAAATGCTGCGTTGTTTCAAGGGTAAAATATAGACAAAGCCATTGGTTCAACCCTAAAAGTAAAGTCATAGCTTTGGTCCTTATTTTACCCACTATTGGTATAATGTCGTCATTTTTCATGAATCAATCTGAAACCGTTCAGATAATCATACTCTTCAGATGCCTGCGAACCAAACGTAGATAGTACATACCAGATGCAACGAAACCTACAACTACTGCATGAAAGCAACGAAAGTAGTTACTTTTATTAAGAAGTAATATGCAGCTATGGCAACTTTCATCAAAAGGTTCGGTGAAGAAGAGCTGCGCTTTTGGATGGACATACAGCCGACACAGCATCATATCTACAGTTAATTCACACCAATGCACAGAACAAAAGCTCTTTGAAGTTACAACACAGATTTAAAAAAATGTAATAAACCAATAAACCTGTAGTCAATACGTGAACTATTGTAAAATATTTGGAATACTAGTTTGAGCTGTGTTTTGAGCAAACAGAGCGTTTGTGATTTCCAGAGGTGACTATTGCTCTGTACGTTTCTTCACATATTTTCCCAGGATATTAAATCACAGTGGGATGTGATCTAAGTTAAATTGGTCTGACTGACCCTTTACACCCATTCTATAATTTTTTACACCAAAAAAAAACCCATTCTAGAGCACTGTGGGTCACCCGAAAAAAAAAAAAATAACCATTTACCACCTACATGTTGCTTCAAGCTTGGGGAGATCTCATGGGAGTAGTAGTGCGGGGCCCCAACCAGAGGTGCAAAGAAGTGGTGTAGTCCACCGAGGGGAGGTCACAGGAACCAAGAGTTGGAGACATTAGATGGGACTACCCAAGGAGGGGGAGTCACTATGTGTGGAGCACTAGCATTTGCAAGATTCTATAACCTCTGTGTTGAACCGATGTTTGACCGCATCTTGAGGTAAGACCTATGGCCTGTATGATGAAAGAGGGGAATGTAATGGAAATTTTCTAGTCTCGCTTCTTGATGTGTCTGTCTATATGTTTATGAAGTGTTTATCTATGTTTTTCTCAATACGCGTCATACCCTCGAGCAGAGGCCAAGATGTTCTGTTTGGAATAACAGCATCACTTCTCGTAAACCAGCTTGGGATTCTTGCTGGGGGGCCAAAGGGAGGGGGTGTCATATATAAACTCTGTGTGCAGGAGGAAGGAGGGCCTTTTCTCTGCACCATTTAATTGCTTATGATGCAGATTAAACGACAATAAAATACTTTGCAATGTAACCTCACCTCTCTGTGTATTGCGTTTGTCAAAGTTGACTCAACCTAGATTAAGGATTAAGAAAATTCCAAAACAACTCCCCATCTTTGGGTAGTCCTGTCTGACGCTTTCTCACTCTTGGTTTCCCTGTCGGCGAACCTGTGACCTCCCTTCGATGGTCTCCACAGCTTATGTGCACCCCTGGTTGGTGGCCCCGCACTACTACTCCCATGAGTTCTCCCCACTGGTGAGACCGTGTAGGTATTCCACATTTGATCTCCGTTCGGTAGATGTGGTCCTCGTAGCGCCCCCCGCGCAGGCGAGGTGGTAGCGCTTCCCAGTGTTCCTTAAGGTGTCGGGCGGCCTACTCGCCTCTAGTGTAGCAAGGCCACCGCCTGTGCGGCCGGTAGTAAGAACCTCTCGTCGTGCTCACACGAATTGATGTCTTACTACACCACTGGATGGTTACAATACGCGAGGACGCTCATTTGTGACTCGCCTAGGCCGGTCAGTGTCGCAAAGTTTATTGGCCTTTTTTAAAGTAGAATCGGAGACGATAGGTTCTCAAGTCAGACCCCATTCTGTCAGTCTCGACACAACGTCTCGTTCCCTCCATCAGGGAACCGAGGTTACATACGTAACCTAGACGTTTTCCTGTTTGTGCCTCAGTGGTTGTTGCTATAAGGGAAACAGCTACCACCGGAAGTGGTGCAATATCTCGCCATATAATCACAATAAAATTAATTAGCAAATGCCTACACCTACCCCAAACCTTAACCTAACCTGACAATAATAAAAAATATTAATCAACTATCTTCAGAGTGACAAAAAATATGCAGTATTTTACTTTTGTAAAATCTAAGAAACAGAAGAAAACCTTCCGGTTTCTAAATCAGATAGGTTTATCGGATGTTAAAGGTTGTTTATGAAACCAGTCATCCATAAATGTGAGGGCATTGTGAAATAAAGTTTGAATTGATTTGTGATCTAAGGTTATCTTTATGAACTTCATTTTTTGGCCTTGGTTTAGTTAATCCCATTGATAAAGTGAATAATACGATGACAGACTAAACCTTTCACACCTTCACAACAAACAATCAATGACAATTTACTCTTACTAATCATCTGATGACTGTGATGAATATCCTCCTAAATGAAAGGTAGACCGTGTTCAGATTTTTACTGTATTTTACATTGACTTTCCACTAATCCTCTTACTGGTCTGTTGTGTACTGCTGTTTCAAAGCACACCAGCTCGGCAGTCATGCTGTCTGTAATCATGTGAATGGTCAGAATTCTCCAGCAGTGTGTGACTGCGTGTGTGTGTTTGTTGGCTAACTCACAAGATCAGACTTCAAGGACCTGGTCAGCTGATGAGAATGTGGGATATGAGCAGGCAGGACAGTGAGCCAGTGTTGTAGTCGAGACCAGCTCATTCGAGTCAAGTCTGAGTCAAGTCCGAGTCCTAGGACAATAGAAATCTTCCAAGAATACGTTAAATGTTTGGTGGAAACAATAAAACTGGCACCGAGCTCATGGAGTGCATTAAATATACCATGGCATGTACACAGGGTTTTATTTACTTAGACTGATATTAGTTTAAAAAATATCAGTAGTAAAAAGGCCACATAGTAAGTGTTGAAAAGGTAATGTTATTACAATTAGGACTTCCCCCTGACCAAAGATATGGCCAAAAGACGTATTTTTTGCATCTTTCGATGTTGAAAAGACATCCCTTTATTGGCACTTTATTACGTCGTCTTTGCTTTATTGTTCAGGGTGTGTGTCCACCTGTCATGACGACTAAGTCATTAAAGTCCCCGGACAAAAAGTCACAAAAATGATCTGAAATCTAATCCAGTAACTAGAAACAGAAAAATCCAATGAATCCAAGGCAGAAAGTGCAAGGGTGGAATTTCACCCGCTGAAATGAGCAAGAAGTCTCTGTAGAATCCCCCGCTGTGTATTAATCCAGAAAGGTCGGTGTCAGTAGCCAGTAAGTATTCCCCGGTGAGTATTCACACGTTGATTAGAGCAAGAAGCTTCTGTAGAGTCTTCCGCTGTGTCTTAACCCAGAAAGGTCGGTGTCAGTAGCCAGTAAGTATTCCCCGGTGAGTATTTACACGTTGATTTGAGCAAGAAGTCTCTGTAGAGTCTTCCGCTGTGTATTAATCCAGAAAGGTCGATGTCTGTAGCCAGCGACTCTCTCCGGTGGTTTTGTAGCGCAGCAATAGATGTCAGGTTCGTTGTCATAAGATCCGTCGCATTCTCCGGAATTGACGCACCCGCGAACACCAGGGCATAAAACGTCTCCGAGAGAACACAGCAGACAAGGATAATCCAGCCTGGAGAGGAGATAATGGTCGCTGAGGACAGTAGATAGAGGAACCCCAAAAAACCCCGGAAGTGCGCTAGGACCTGGAGTTAAAGGTGGGACAAGGTGAGTAACAGGATTCACTGTAAAAAACTAGGAAGTCCAGATAGCTCAAAAACTAAGAAATAAATATCTCAAGAAAAGGAGCAAGACAAGGTTAGGTCTAAAACACTAAAGGTCTGACAATAGGCAAGAGGAAACACACATTATATAAAGGAAACAGAACTAATGAGTAAATGGGAAAACACCGTGTGCAATGGTGAGGGAGAGAAGATACCAGGTGAGGGGAATAAACTAATTAACAACTGAAGTGAAACTAGCGGGATAAAGAAACTCACACAAGGATCAGACACGTGAGAGCTGTCAGAAAACACATCACGTGCCAGGAAAACAAAAAGACAAGAAAACACAGACAACATAGGGAGTGCTAGATCCGAGACCTGACAGTAGCCCCCCCCAGTAGCGCCCCCTGGCGCCCTAGGAGGAGGCTCACCTCGACTCCGGTAGAAGTCCACGATCAGGGCTTGGTCCAAGATGTCCCGGGATGGTACCCAACTTCTCTCCTCTGCGCTATAGCCCTCCCAGTCCACAAGGAACTGTACGCCCCTGCCTCGGCGACGGACGTCCAGTAACTTCCTGATCGTGTAGACAGGTGACCCCTCCACCAGACGAGGGGGAGGGGGGGTAGGGCGGTTGCCGGCAGGATTAAGAGGGGAGGAGAACACAGGTTTAACCTTGGAAACATGAAAGACAGGGTGGACCCGACCATAAGGAGGGGGAAGACTGAGCCTGACCGCCACCGGATTAACCACCTTGGAGATGCGGAACGGACCAATGAATCTGTGCGCCATCTTACGAGAAGGCGCCCGGAGAGGCAAATCCTTGGTGAAAAGCCATACCCGCTGCCCACAAACATAGGTAGGAGGAGAGGACCGGTGGCGATCGGCTGCTGCTTTGGTCCGTCCCTTGGTTCGGACCAGAACCTCTCTGGCCCTCTTCCAGGTGCGACGACAGCGCTGGACGAAAGCCAGAGCAGACGGGACCGCAGCGTCGGGTTCCTGTGACGGAAACAGAGGTGGATCATAACCCATGGAACACAAAAAAGGGGACATACCTGACGCGGCTGAAGGAAGGGAGTTGTGGGCGTATTCTACCCACGAGAGTTGAGAGCACCAGGAACTCGGACTGTTGGATGTCAGACAGCGGAGCATTCTGGCAAGATCCTGGTTGGCCCGCTCGCATTGCCCGTTGGTCTGGGGGTGAAAACCGGAAAACAGACTCGCAGAGGCCCCGATCTGTCTACAAAACTCCTTCCAAAATCGAGCCGAGAACTGTGGACCCCTATCAGAAACCACGTCGACCGGCAAACCATGGAGTCGGAAGACGTGATCTACCAACAGTTGAGCGGTCTCACGGGAAGACGGGAGCTTGGGAAGGGGGATAAAATGAGCCGCCTTGGAAAATCGGTCCACCACCGTGAGAACCACGGTGTTCCCATTGGAGGAGGGTAGCCCTGTGATGAAGTCAAGGGCAATATGAGACCAGGGACGGGAAGGGATGGGCAAGGGACGAAGAAGACCAGCAGGTGAACGATTGGGTGTCTTGCATTGAGCGCAAGTGGGACAGGCCAACACAAACTGTATGACATCGGTAGCAAGTGACGGCCACCAAAAACGCGGGCGGATGGCGGCCTGCGTCTTCTGAGTTCCTGGATGACAGACCAACCTGGATGAGTGGCCCCACTGTAAGACCTTGGAGCGCAGCGCCACTGGGACAAACAGCAGACCCTCTGGACACTCCCTTGGCACTTGCACCCCTCGTCCGGCCACCACTACTCGCCGTTCGATACCCCAAGAGAGAGCCCAGATTACCATCCTCCTCAGAAGGATGGTCTCAGTGGTAGCCTCCCTCTCTGGAGTCTCGAATTGCCGTGAGAGTGCATCGGGTTTGAAGTTCTTAGAACCTTGTTCGGTACGAGAGGGTGAAGTTAAATCTGCCAAAAAAGAGTGCCCAACGGGCCTGACGAGGACATAATCTCTTGGCTGAACGGATATATTCCAAATTCTTATGGTCCGTCCAGACCAAGACAGGTAGCGCCGCACCCTCCAGCCAGTGACGCCACTCACCCAGAGCCAATCTTACCGCTAACAACTCTCGATTTCCGATGTCATAGTTACGTTCGGCAAGGCTGAGGCGGTGAGAATAAAAGGCGCATGGATGCACCTTCCCATCGACGGGAGATCTCTGAGATAATACTGCACCGACCCCGATATCTGATGCATCCACCTCGACAATAAATTGAAGTTCAGGATCTGGAATAGACAGAATAGGTGCAGAGACAAAACGGGCTTCAATGAATCAAAAGCAGCCTGAGCCTCCTTACTCCACCTGAAGATCGTTCTAGTAGAGGTTAATGCGGTAAGGGGTGCAGCGATAAGACCGAAGTTCCTGATGAAACGCAGATAGAAGTTGGCGAAACCCAGGAAACGTTGGAGGGCCTTACGAGAGTCGGGTGGGGGCCATTTGGCGACAGCTCTTATCTTGGCTGGATCTGCCCGGATACCGCTGGGTGAAATAATATGACCTAGGAACGTAACAGACTTTGTGTGGAATTCACACTTCTCCGCCTTGACGTAGAGCTGATTCATGAGTAAGCGATGAAGAACCCGCCTAACGTGCTGGGTATGAACCTGGAGAGAAGGGGAAAATATGAGAATATCATCCAGATACACAAAGACAAATCTATTTATCATGTCTCCCAACACGTTATTGACAAGGCCCTGGAAGACCGCAGGAGCATTGGTAAAACCAAAAGGAAGCACCCGATACTCATAATGTCCCGAAGGGGTATTAAACGCAGTCTTCCACTCATCACCCTTCCTGATCCGGACGAGATGATAGGCATTGCGGAGGTCTAACTTAGTAAAGACCTGGGCTCCCTGTAAGAGTTCGAAGGCAGAAGACATGAGAGGTAGAGGGTACCTGTTCTTAACAGTAATGTCATTCAAACCTCGATAATCAATACAAGGAAGGAGGGAGCCGTCCTTCTTGCCAACAAAGAAGAAACCTGCGCCCGCCGGGGAAGAAGAGGGGGTAATAAGACCAGTCGAAAGGGACTCCTGAATGTACTTGTCCATGGCCTCTCTCTCTGGACCAGAGAGGGAGTACAGACGACCCTTAGGCGGAGAAGTGCCCGGGAGAAGATCTATGGCACAATCGTAGGGGCGATGCGGAGGAAGAGAAGTGGCTCAGGTCTTGTTGAAAACCTCCCCAAGATCGTGGTATTCCACCGGGATTCCGGTCAAATCGCAGGTTGCACCTGAGGGCGACAAAAAACAGAGACAGGAGGAGAAGCGGGACCAAGAAAAGAAACATGACACGAAGGACTCCAGGCTAGAAGAGAGCTAGACTGCCAATCTACGTGAGGATTGTGTTGCACAAGCCATGGATGGGCGAGAACAACCTGGTTCCCAGGGGCATCGAGGATGTACAACACAATTCTCTCGTGATGATTTCCTGAAATCGAAAGACTTACACTAGGAGTGACGTGAGTAATAGGAGGAAGGGGTCTGTCCCCCAGCGACCTGGCATCCAAGGGCTCCTTGAGGGGCAGGGCTGGGATTCCCCACTCTTGGGCGGTTTGGGCACTGATGAAATTGCCCTCTGCTCCAGAGTCTAGAAGAGCTTGAGCCTGGTGTTGGACTCCCTGGAACCGGACTTGACAGGACAGCAATGTACGGAGAAGGGGAGAGTTTGAGGAACCTATCACACCCACCCGGACTCTCCGTCTCACGGTGGGCTCTGGCTTTTAGTGGACAATGAACGGCAAAATGACCCGGCTTTCCGCAGTAAAGACACAGGCCCTGGGACAGACGAAGCTGCTTCTGTTGTGAGGTGAGTTTCATGCGGCCCAACTGCATGGGTTCAGGCGTCACAGGAGGATTGTCATGGACTGGAGTAGAAGGACTCAGAGGCTGGGGCTGAAATTGATTCACAAAGGGATGGTAGGACCGACATTGACGGCGGCGGGATAATCTGCTCTCGACCCGAACAGCGAGAGAAATGAGGGAATCCAAATCCCTTGGCAAATCGAGCGGGGCCAGTTCGTCGGCAATGATATGGTCAAGCCCCTCCAAAAAACGGGCCCTAAGGGCGCTCTCATTCCAATCTGATCATCTCCTCTCTAAAGTCCTCAAAATTGGCACAGAAAGCTGTCCCGGCCTCCCAAACTGCGACCGCCCAATCCCGAGCAGTCCCGGATAGCAGGGTGATGACGTGGGCCACCTTGGAATTCTCCGTGGCATACCGGCAGGGTTGCAGAGCAAAAACAAGAGCACATTGTGAGAGAAAGGCACGACACGCATTAGGATCTCCACTGTAAACCGGGGGGTTGTTGGCATGAGGCTCTGGATGTCTCGAGTGCCTTCCTGGATCAAGCTGTAGGCTCTCGAGTTGAGTACGCAGTTGCGTTAACTGTCTGTTAAGTTCACCCACATCCTGTTCAGTGGCAATGAGACGATTGTGTTGTTGGCCTAACAGTGCCCCCTGATGTGCAATGGCTGAGTGCACAGGATCGGATCCTGCTGACTCCATCTGTTGGTCAGACCTTTCTGTCAGGACGACTACAGGAGTCAGATGCAGGATTTGACAGGTTTATTTAATACAGGAAAAAACCGAGCGTTTGTAGCAACAAACACTGCAACTGGCATTAAATAGCACTACATGCAGAGAAAGTCATAAACCTCTGACGGAGCTACCGTCATTAAAGTCCCGGGAACAAAAGTCACAAAAATGATCTGAAATCTAATCCAGTAACTAGAAACATAAAAATCCAATGAATCCAAGGCAGAAAGCGCAAGGGTGGAATTTCACCCGCTGAAATGAGCAAGAAGTCTCTGTAGAATCCCCCGCTGTGTATTAATCCAGAAAGGTCGGTGTCAGTAGCCAGTAAGTATTCCCTGGTGAGTATTCACACGTTGATTAGAGCAAGAAGCTTCTGTAGAGTCTTCCGCTGTGTTTTAACCCAGAAAGGTCGGTGTCAGTAGCCAGTAAGTATTCCCTGGTGAGTATTCACACGTTGATTTGAGCAAGAAGTCTCTGTAGAGTCTTCCGCTGTGTCTTAACCCAGAAAGGTCGATGTCTGTAGCCAGTAAGTATTCCCCGGTGAGTATTCACACGTTGATTTCAGCAAGAAGTCTCTGTAGAGTCTTCTGCTGTGTATTAATCCAGAAAGGTCGATGTCTGTAGCCAGCGACTCTCTCCGGTGGTTTTGTAGCGCAGCAATAGATGTCAGGTTCGTTGTCATAAGATCCGTCGCATTCTCCGGAATTGACGCACCCGCGAACACCAGGGCATAAAACGTCTCCGAGAGAACACAGCAGACAAGGATAATCCAGCCAGGAGAGGAGATAATGGTCGCTGAGGACAGAAGATAGAGGAACCCCAAAAAACCCCGGAAGTGCGCTAGGACCTGGAGTTAAAGGTGGGACAAGGTGAGTAACAGGATTCACTGTAAAAAACTAGGAAGTCCAGATAGCTCAAAAACTAAGAAATAAATATCTCAAGACAAGGAGCAAGACAAGGTTAGGTCTAAAACACTAAAGGTCTGACAATAGGCAAGAGGAAACACACATTATATAAAGGAAACGGAACTAATGAGTAAATGGGAAAACACTGTGTGCAATGGTGAGGGAGAGAAGATACCAGGTGAGGGGAATAAACTAATTAACAACTGAAGTGAAACTAGCGGGATAAAGAAACTCACACAAGGATCAGACACGTGAGAGCTGTCAGAAAACACATCACGTGCCAGGAAAACAAAAAGACAAGAAAACACAGACAACATAGGGAGTGCTAGACCCGAGACCTGACATACCACTGTAGCTAATGGTTTTTAAAGGTGAAGTGTAATATCTCTCTCCCACTTTAATATGCAAAGGCAACTGTAGGAACAGTAAGCCGTTTAAACACCTAAGTCGTGTAAAGAAAATGGCATCTCAGCCATGAGATGGCTAATTCGTATACATTTGTACGACCTGTTTCGTACGATTCGCTTTTGGAACAGTAACGTTTAGGGGTGGAATAAGGGGAGGGGCTTCAGCATTCCTAAAGGTGCTTTACAATGTCATAGAAGAACCTTTTTCATTTAAATGGTTCCATAAAGTGTGTTCTTTGACACCCAAAGAACCTTTCCGTTCCACCAAAGGTTCTGTGAAAAATGACATTTTTTTCCTACAATAAATGATAAAAGTTGCTTGGTGTGCCTCTGTTTGCATTTCAAAGTAACATCTCAAGTAGTTACTGTTTTCTAATGCAAACACTCAGATGTAGGATGGGCACGTTAAAATTAATATACATCATTAATATTATTTAGGCAATGTAATGATTGGTAGACAAAATAGCAGATTTCCACTCACAGTCTGCATACACGGTTCTGCTATACATTAAAGTCCTCAAGTAATTTAGCTGCAGGCTATCAATGATAATAGTTGCTACACCTGTTGTTACACAAGTTGTCTTTATTAATAAGTACAGCACATTTATCCAGTAACAATCAATAGACAACAGACTATTGTTCTTTAAATGAGTACTAAACGTTAACTGTCTTTGCCAGTGAAGACTGTCAGGAGTTGGCTGTTCTCCACCTTGCTGGCTCCGAGCAGCTTGTTCCATTAACATGGTGCTGCTCCGACAGAGCCGGCATAAGAGTCACAGTAAGAGGATTAACTGATGGACATTTTTGCCATGCCTGGACAATTATGAAAATGGACAAAAGGTCAGAAAGAAAATCTTTAGCCCGCTACGCAAATGCACAAACACACATAAATGCATTCAAAGGGATTGTTATCCACTACATGGCCAAGCCAAACAGTAGATCCACTGTTGGAGGATAGTGTTTAATAAAGATTTCCTTGGCTTCTGTTGATTTATTTCCGGATGTTTAAGAATGCTTTCAAATGCTTCATATTGAATAAGCTTAACAATGAATAAAATATTGAAGTTGATTGATAAATGTTTACTGCTATTTTACATTGCATTAAAATGTTAAATAAGCACGTAAAAATAAACCTTAACCAATAATAATAAATGAAGTAGTTAAAGTGTAATAATCTAGAATTTTATTTCAATGGTTACTGGTTAACAAACCTCATTGTAAAGTGATGCCCCTCAATGTGCTTAAATGAAGCCAAGTGTTATGCCGTCGTATTAAGAAAGCGAGCATGAAATAAAGTCTAACAGCCTGAACATTAACATTACTGAACGCCAACAGAACTGTTATGCATTTATAAAATCAAGCTTCACGCATTTGTAACAAAGACGCCATGTCTTTTCAACAGGCACTATGACTTATGAAACCATGTAAATTCAGCATGCTGAAAAATGTCCTCTGACACTCTCTTGAATCATTCAGGCTTTATATTCAGCATGCATAAATGATATAGACCAGTCACATGTCATAGACAACCGTATAGATTATTTCAAGACCTTTTAACCTTTCAAATCTAAATCTAAAAAAAAACTGTAGTTTATGGGCAACACTGTTGCCAGCATGTAAATGTTCAACAATTATCTGAATAAAGTAATATTACTGTAATTGTTATTACATTTATGTTATTGTACTTATACTGTGTACTCGGTACTTGAGATATATTATTCAATACAGTGGTTGTCAACTGGTGAGTTGTGTTCTAAAAAAAGACATCCACACATCCTTAAAATATGTGAGATATACAGTAAAAGAGAACAGACTGCAAAAACATGTTTAGGGTACATTTGACAAAGATATACTTTGTACTGACAATACAGTTTTACAGTGTTTGTGTGCATTTTTTTAATAATAAACATATATAAAAAATACATTTCAATGTTCTAAATAGACACATTTTGTGGTGGATTACAATTTGATGTTCGTGACGCAAACATTGATCAGATCGTACAAGAGTTATAAAAAGGAATAGGTTTAACATACAGCATGGTTAGAGGGAATAAACAATAATATAGAATATTACAGAGAAGCTACTTAACTGTTCATATGGTTTCTTAAGGACACTGCCAATCTGGAAACCTTTTCAGTCTTTTCTCAGTCAGTTCTTAAAATGGGAAGAACATTTAGTCGAACCTCCTAAGATATTACAGAGTCTATTAGTTAATGCCCCAGTTTGTTTATGCCAATCTTTGTAATTTGGTGTCATTGAGACCACTGACTGTTATTACACTGTAGACTTTCTGTCACTGCCATCACGTCCTATTACACATTATTGACCTTTTTTCTCAGGTTATTCATTCCCCTGATCCAGCTCTCCTCAGCATCGGCATCAGCATCAGCATCAGCTTCAGCATCAGCATCAGCATCAGCATCATCTTCTACGAGATGCTGAAATGGTTTAGCAGCTCTCTGCCGCCCCTCAGTGGTCTTGTTCGTGCATTCATAAAATACCTGCACTTTCTGGTCTGGTGTGATTTATTATTGGTGTCAAAAGTTGTCAGAAGGATCAACGCCCACAATCGGTACACCACTGACATCGCTGTAAAGAACAGCCAATGATATTAAACACATCACGTGAATTATTATGCTTCAATGATGAATACCTACATATATCATTGTGTCTTTTGTATTTCCGCATGATCTAAACCTCTCCATGGTTTAGTGCATCATGGGTTTATAATTGTTGTCACGGTCAGTTACTTCATCTTGATTGTTATTTATAGTACATTTCAACCTGATTATCTATGCACCAGCATTATGTGTAGTCAAAGGTCATGTTATAGGCCTACTGAATACATTAAAGAGGTCATTTATAATGTTAATATTGTTTTGATGTACCTTAAATGTCTGTATTGGATCTGACCTGTAGCCTATTTAGTAAAGCAATTGGATTTTGCTCATCTTTTTGGTATATAGACTAGAAATATAACACAGTGAATGCTATTTCTTATTTCAATTGTAATATTTCATGCAGACGTTCATTTTCAATTGCTATAATTAAAAATAAGATGCAGAAAAAAAGACAGTCAACATTAAAGAGTATAAGCAGCATGACTTCCAACAAGACAAGAGGACTTTCGATTGTTTAAAAAGTATTTATTGTGCTGCAAAGAAACAAACAAAATAATACAAGAAATTGAAAAAAAATCTGCTGTGCTACAGGATTCAACATTTCATCTACCCTTTTAATAAACCTGCAATATCATGACCCATGTTGACATCATTTTTACATGAACATTAAACACCAGTAGTATACAAACTCTAAAAGGATGATAATGCATGTGGAAAGACTGGAGAGGGGATACAGGGACAAATTGTCTTGAACATATACACGTGTCTACAGACTTTTGAATGTGGACACTTCTCTGCTCTTTTTAGAGCCAAAAAAAACAAACAAACAAAGAACAAACTGACACTCCGTGAAGTCTTAAACTTTGAAACGTTCTCTGAGAGAAGGCTAAGGTCAGTTTTTCTGCTCATTAATAAATTATTAAGGTCATAGACAATATATTACATCTCTAATTTTTACCTCTTTCCAAACCTTTTTTGTGTCATTTTTCAAACATTATCTTTCTTTTTTTAAAGATGTTTTGGCGAGTGACACTCAAGTATTTACAACAATACTTGGAGAATGCACTAAAAACATTCAAGACCACTCAGTAGAACTCAACTAAAACGTGCAGATCTGTCCGAACCAAATCCAAGCATCGTTGTAAGCTTTCCTTCTTAACCTCAAACACGTGTTTGGAAGCAATGAGGTGGAAATGTTGTTTTGTGTGTGAAAGTGAACTTGAAAGTGCGCTTTGCACAGATCTCACATTGCCAATTAAATATAGATGACATCTTGCTGAAATGAGTTTATGTTCGAGTCTTCCAGAGCAATACTCTTCAGTGCTCTAGTACTAAATCTTGTTTACAACAGTATTTCTGATGCTTTATGATCGGCCGTGACTGAAAGACAGGACTACTTATCAATTGTTTCATTTCCACGAAACAGAAACGTATTAGAGGATAAACAAAAGCGAAAGGAACAGATCTGTGTCTTTAACCCTAAAGTCTCAAAAGCAAGTGCTTATTTGGGATCTCAGTTGTATCTGCATACTTGTGTGTTTGAAATAAGGCAAAGACGTTATGGCTTGTGGTGCTAATACAGTAAATAATATTGTCAACATATAGCTTTATAACAGAATTATGAATATGATGCAGTTATATATTAAGTTCTGAAACTAATGTACCATTGGGTGAATCCAACAAAACATGTTAATATTCTTTCAACCCTAAATCTAAAATATGAAACAGAAATTATATTTTGCCAAAAACTTTTAATTTTCCTTATTGTGCTAAACAAAATATATTATTTTTTAAATCATATTTATATCAAAGTGTATTATAGTTATTTTACAGTACGCTGTACAAAAATGACTGAACTACATTACATGATTAGAAAATATTCAAAACTTATACGTGGTGGAACTTGCTGTTTTGTCATGAAAATGATGTCACAAATTAAACAACGATTTGACACTTGGTTTCATTTTTTGTGCAAAATATAATCTTTTTTAATTCCATTTTTCAGGGGTGGACACATTTCATGAGATTCACCCAATAAACCCAAGCACAGGGTCCTACAAGGTTTTCGGAAAAATCAAGGGCAACGTTTTCTAATAAACAGGTTTGTAAAAAAAGAAAAAGAAACACAAATGTTGATTTTCTCTCTCTATATAAAAGTGCCAAGTTGTATAGCTCTACAAACAATATCACATACAGATAAAGATACAACCAAGACAAACTATCACATAGCTACAGTGCCCGCCCCTTTGCCCTCCCACTGCCCCACCCCCTCACTTCAACAGCTTATGTCCATCTACATTCCAGCAGTTCTGACACCTGTAAGGAATCATTACAAGGAATAACGAAACGAGAGCTTCATCGCTTAACACGGCAACGTGACATGGCTTCACTCGAAGAAACACAGACTTTGAATCAAATTAGTTTTTAAAAATAAACGTAAGGACTTGTTCGCACGTTCACACTCCAGTCCTTTTGCTGCAGCGATGATGCCATGTGCTGTGCGCTTAATAACTACAAAGCAAATTGCATTTCACGTCTTCCCTGTTCAATTTTCAATAAACAAAATGGATTTGATTTGAAAGCCTGTCAAAACAAAGCCAAAATGTTTAACGGAGCAAAGCTCTGTGATCAGAGAAAACTGGGGGGAAAAATACACAAAAAAGGATCGAATGAGATGTTTGTCTATCTTTCTGTATCATCATCATCTGTGCTTTTTTTCAATCAACGTCAAACAAAAAAATCCTCAGTTTGCCGTTAAATAAATCTTATATTTTTTCTCAATCATAAATACATTCATTAGGAAAATGAACTAGAACCTTACAGATCGAAGAGAAGTAATGTGCGCGTACATGCCAACACATATACATACACACGTACATATATTATCACAGAATATTTCATGTCTTTTCGGTTTAGTATTAATATGTACATATACGTTGCTATGATAGTTTTAGATTTTTTAAGCCAAATTTGTTGTAGAAATCCAGATCAAAGGTGCCTTTAGTTACATTACGAAGCTTCCGTAAAGGGAGGCAGTTTTGTGAAAAGTAAAAATAAAGAAAATGAAATGAAAAACACTGATCGTTTTTCGCAGACCCCCTATTCCAATTCAGTTACATTTTTGGGCCTCATTTAAAAAACACAGACAGACCAAGTTTATGTATAAATGGTGTAAAAATATGTTTTAAATGGTCGAATGTTTGTGTTAATTGTTCATAGAACTACTATTATGTAGTAATAGTTCATAACAAATCTAGATTGATGACAATGTAGAAATCTCATGTAAATCCTTCACAGAACTACTCATACTGGATATAATAACCGTTTGTAAAATCATTCTTGCATAACCAGTAGACCTGTCAACTTAAAAATACACAGATTTTCAGTCTTAAATTGATGTATGTGTGTTTCCATCTGTCCGCAAGTGTATGATGTCTAGTTAGAAAAAAAATCTTGTAGTGTATTCCAGCCATTACAACCAGATTGGTTTACCAAACAATTTACACAAAAATGTGTTCCACTTGTGTCTGACGAACGAGGCCCTTTGATTTTTATGGTGAATGTTTCCTTAAGGACGCTACTGGTTTTCATGCCTACAAAATGAGGTTTGAAGAATCAAAGCAAAAAAAGCAGCACATGTAAAGCATAGCCTCAAATCCAAACCACTATCGCTATGTCCTCGCGTTTACTCTCTACCTTCACAACTTGTTTCGGTAAAATATATATTTGCTAGGAGTGTAAGTCAATCTGCCCTTGTTTGGGGGAGAAAGATCAAATGGTGTTTGGATGGTTAAATGGGAAAACGCTCATACACGTAAGCAGAAATACAACATAAAGACACCACACCTCCATCATCTAGCAGGAAGATCTAATGTCCACAGAGTAGCTTACTCCATTTTCTTCCATTTGTCTTTTAAGAGCAAAAAAGGCTCGGTCGAATTCATCCACAGCACTGGGGAAATCAAAATCTTACAGTAGGATCTCCCGCAAAAACACGTTATTTTCTCTCCTTTCTTTTCTCTACACACAATCCGGCGTCTCCTAGGTCTCGGGGAGGTGAGCGTCCCACAGCGCGCTCTCTGGACGTATCAGGTACCTCAGACAGAGAAGCTTTGGTTAAGCCTTGTGTTCACACAAGCACTAGTCAAATGTTTCGCTCTTTTCCGACAAAAAGTAGGAATGCAGGAAAAATATTGTTTAAAAACAAAAATAAAAAAACCACCCCGTTCGTCCTAAACACTTCACAACTACCTTCAACTTGTGCCTGAACAGCCACAATATCTCACACTCACACAAAAAAAGATGCTCGACCTATCATAAAAATATCCCGGAAGAGTCTTCTCCAATTTACCAATAACACCTGGTTAATGTTTGCTTCGGTTACATAGGTGCAGCCTCTTGCTCCTGGTGAAACTTTCGGGTGTTGACGTGTGATATATATTGTATTTTCTTGCTTGGAGTGACTTAAGTGAATATTATAATTGTTTACCAGGGTCTCTTCTCTGTCCGCTTGGATTGACTGCTTTATCTGTCTCTATAGTTTTTAATCAGTGTTTGTGTGCCGCAGAGGTTTAAGCAGCCGAACATGGGCTCAGTCTCTCTCTTCTCGATCACTCACTCTTCTCTCTCGCTCTCCCGTTTCTCACGCCGTCTGGTAGAAGTTGTCAGCCTGCAGGTTGTTGGGTTTCTGCATGCTGTAGTAGCCGCTGTATCTTGAGTCCGGATCTGCAATGCGGAGCATGCGTTGGGGGCTGTCCACCTGGACCTTCGTCCTCTTCTGACAGTCTACATACTCCAGCTGGTTATTGAGACAGGTGGGCTACGCAGGAGACATGATACAACACAAACTTGATGAGCTGTCCTGGATCATGTCAAGTCATTTCACAGGGCAAAGTAATAATTGATATAAAAACACACACCAAGGACGTTTTCTTACTTTGTTTTCTGAGCAATAACGAATTAAACTTCAAAAATCGATATCTAGAGTATAATTCATGTGGACTCCTGTATGGTTTGTGTAAGAACTGATGGTGTTGTACTCGTATTACACAACACACGGACATCAACATCTAGCACTGGCTCTGGCTCGTTCTGATTGGTTGATTTGAAACAACTTCAGGTAGTGGTAGTTTTTAACCCGCCCACCAGGGAAAACAAAATTGTATGAAATGGATACGATAAGAACTTCAGAACAATAAGAACTTTGTTCAGAATCTTCTTATTGTATAAGAACACTCAACACTGTTTATGAATAGTAGTCTTGGTATTTTATATAGTGATGTTTATTTTGTTTATGTACCTTTGTGGGTGTGCGGTAGCAAGGCACAGGGATCCACTGCCTACGCTGGTTGACCAACAGCAGGGCGGCGATAGTGAGCATCATCATTAGTACGGGCAGTGCCACCCAGGCCCAGTGCAAACCAGCATCCTCATGTGGCAACGGCGTCTTGCCATCTAAGTATGGCATCTGGAGACTCCCAAATTCACCTGGAATAACCCACGAGAGACCTGTTAGCATTTGCTCTTTGCTAACAGCTACACCTCACTCCAATAAAACATTTTAGCACCATGTCATATAAACATTACCCTTTTAAAAGTTGCAGTAGGGCATTTCTGTGAAAATGTCAACCTTATCATGAAAGTTTTTACCAAAGGTTTTTTGCTATACTCATAGCACAGATATTAACGTTTGGTGGTTTCAAATACCCACGTTAAGTCTCGTTTCAAGTTTTTAAAGCTTTTGTTTAATTTGTGTATAGTGCATGATTTTTCATAGGCCGGTAAGAGCCATTTTCAGGAATGTTCCATCCATATTCCTCATAATTGTAATATTTTATGTGTTTGAAGAGGCACCCCTTCTCTATTATTGCTTCAGGTTTGTGCATTTTAATTCACAGAAATCCTACAAAGTCTGTCGTCTCGTAAACTTTTTTGTCTCATCAATAATGCATCTTTATTTACCTTTTTTTAAAATAGAAAACTTGTGCATATACTGATATTTTTCTGATGTTTGGACATAATCAACAAGGGTTTAGTAAAATATAGACAGATGGTTTAATCTATTGGCCACACATATATACATATATTTTATTTTTTGTTGAACAGCTGTCTATTGTTATTTTTTAATAACAGTTTACGCAATTACACTAATACCTGCAAAAAATGTAACCCAATGCAATGCATGTAGTCCTGCTGTATAGTGCGTCCTTGTGTATTGTGTCAGTAACAAACCTCAAAGCTTAAGGCAAAATTATACTTGTGACAAGGTTTTAGTTTAGATTATATAATATAGTTATGACGATATCATTTAATATAATACTAAACCCCTCATGATAGAGTCCAGACATCAGACACATATCAGTCTATGCATTCATTTTCTATTTTAAAAGAGAGAAAAATGTATGCGTTATGGATGTGATAAAAAAAGATGCATGTTTTTGAGGGACAAAATACTTATATCCAATAATGCAATAATACCCAACCAATGGAGAAGGGATGATTCTTATAGAACATAAAACAGTAACTATACAGTATTTTACTTTCATGTGCCCATTTATGAGGAATATATACAGTTATGGATGTGACAACTCACTTACCTGAATATGAAAAACTATGCAAGACTACCTATCAGTATGCTGAAAACATTTTTAATAAAAACTTTTTCTCATCTGGTTGACATTTACATGGTTCTGACTGCTTTTTAAATCAAAAGAGTGGTTTGTTTGTGAATCTCACTACACCGGAACCAGTGTTGGGTAAGTTACTCTGAAAAAGTAATTCATTACTAGTTACTAATTACATATTCAATAGTGTAATAACATTACTGTACAAATCACTTTCTCCAGAAAGTATTTAGTGACTTATTACTTTCTATGTCCTATATTAACTTTGATTAGTTAAGTCATTCAAGGATAGACACGAAACGGCTCTTTTAATTCATTCAAATGAATAATAGAAACTACATAAAGTACTCTGATTAACAGATTAAAGTATTACCAATGTGAGAAAGATACATTAATGCATACATTTTAAAGTTAGCCATTAAATTTTTATGTCAATTCTAGTATTGTATACATTACACCGGTGGTATTCAATTAAAGTTTCAAGAGGTCCGGTCTTTATATTTTCTTCCAAACGGAGGTCCGGACAATATGTTTAAGAAAATAAATAATATTTAAATCAATTTAGCCCAGTTGGATATACTGTATAAAAGATATGATCACTTATCAGGCAATTTATTTGATATTGTCATATGTGTATTTATAGGCTCTGTGGCTTTAGGGGAATGGCTTCTTAATAAAAATCTGATAAACAGTGTTACTAACTAAATTAACCTTTCCGTGCCATCGTCACCTTTTCACTTTCATACCAGAAATACTTTGAATATTTTCCCAATTAAAAGGTTGTTCATAACTAAATGTGAATCTGCTTGTGAGAACCCCAGCAAAAGTCCTTCATAAAATCAGCCTAGAGAATATTCAGTGAAAACATAACAATATCTTCATTAATGACTGAATAATACCAGAATAATACAGTATATACAACTGATTTTCAATCTTAGTGAAATCAATGCTTGAAATTAATATTTGATGCTTGTTGTCTAATAATCAATTGGATTTTGAGATGTTAGTCTGGGTTTTCACAGGATCACAAAAGTTTACATGCTGACTTATAATGCTAATGCTAAATGCAGATAAAAACGTTTTGGTTAATAAAATATCACAAATCTGTTCGAAAGGTTGGAGACACATAGCAAACAGTAAACAGACTGACGGATACAAATGCTTTAATGTTTGCTGCATTTTGTTTACTGTTTTGTGTCCATTTACCTGCTCTGCTTGTCTGCACTAGTGTTGTTAAAATAAGCGCGTTTGCTGCTCTTCATGCGGCGGGTCTTTCGCGCGAGAGAAGCAGCGCGTGGAGCGGAAAGGGCTCAAATGAAATGTGTTTTGCCCTAAATAAAGATATCTGAGGATATAGCGGCAAAAGATTGTGCGAGTGATGTGATTCTCCGTTGTGAAGAATAAAAAATAACAAAATAGTCAAATGTTTTATTAGGCTATGGCTGGCGGTCCGGATGAAATGAAGCAAAGGTCCAGACCGAGGTCCGCCTATTGAGGATGACTGCACTACACAGTATTAAGTTAAATTTCAGAAAAAATAAGAGTAATCCCTTACTTTACTTTGTAACGAGTGGAATGATATAGATGCACTGTATATTCATGTATTCAACAAATGTATTGTTATTGTATTATTTCACAGCACCAAGTCTTAAAAGTGTATTTGTAATTATATACCTCTGAACTGTGGCATGATATCGTTTTCGCTGTGAGTGGGCCAGGCTGCTTGATGTCTTTGCTTGCCTCCCCTCTGGTCTGTCTTCTCAATGGGCACATTTGTGGGAGCATAAGTCTCTGTAATTAAAACAACAGGGAGACAGAAAAAAGAAAAAAGCTGTGTTTAGTGATATAGAGGAACACACTCACGACGGCATATACATAAACGCCGTAACTGCGGTTAAAGGAGTTGTGAAGGAGCGCTCAGAACAGATTCGGGTCAGCGTGAAATTGCAGGCCGCCGGCTAATTAAAAGCTCATCTTCAGAGCTGCGTCTTCGAGTGGGAAAGCACCAAAGGGTGAGTGATTACCCAGAATGCACACGACACCGCTCTCAACCCCCTCATTGATCCAAAGCCAAGTGACACAGCAATAAAGAGGGTAATGATCAATGACATTATCTCCCAAATGCAAAGGGAGCTAATTTAGCCTCTGTCCGGCTTCAACTTAATCGATCCTTTTAAATGATTCATCTCAACGAGTCCGTATTTAGACAAAAGACCCATTCAATTAGAGAGGAGGTTCTAAGTAAACACTGCTTTATGAGAACCAGAGATAGGGAGTTGGGAAAAGAGACACAGGGATGTGCGACAGAAACAGGTCCAGAATTACTTCCTCTATGGCACCTGCAAATGCTATGATTTTACATTTTTGTAAAAAAAAGATTTCATGACAACTTCGTTTTAAAGCAAATGTGGTGCGCTGCCATCTGATATAGATCCTCACCTGGACACATGGGGCAGCAGCTGCCCTCCACAGTGATTGGCTGATGGCAGGGTAAGGCGGGGCAGCTGACAGTCGAGCACAGGGTCTGGCCTTGCAGACAGTAGCAATGAGTGCAGCTGTCAATGTCCCATCGCTCTTCGTCCATGTACGTCTTTCCATTGAAATGACACACGGCTCTTGGTGTGGCATCTGGTGAAAAGAGGAAATAAACAGCTTGATGAAGTCTCAGCCTCTTACATGTCTGCATCTTATAAACAATGCGCGGATATAAGCACCTTTGCAATTAACAGACAGACGTTTGTAATTTAGTTACAGATTAAATCACAGATTTCAAGACGCCGATTTTGATCTTAGCACTCAAAACTCTCCTCCTAAATGTAGCTACTTTAGCTTTAAGATGTTTTGTGAAATCCTGTAGTGTCGTGAATTTCTTGATTTGGGTGTGAACAAACTCCACCGCACACCTGCAGGCGATAGGTGCGTTGCATAACAAGACCAAATAAGTACAGGTCGTATCAGCAGATAAGAAACTTGATTTGGGTGTGAACATGGGTCATTTACATTTAATTGTAAATTCATATGATTCAATAAACTCCAAGATACTGTATGCAAACAAACACGGTAGATCAATGACAATAACATTTTAGAATGAAGGTGTTTGTTGGATCAGTGTCAGTCAGATTTTAGAATGTAGGAATTTCCTGTGTTTACAGCTTTTTATTTGTTCAAATAGATTTTTTTCATCTTTTAAAAACACAAAACTTAAATCAAAACTATGTAACACCTTGAGTGGGTTTGAACTCAAATTTTAGTCTGTTTACAAAGTTGTATGCTTTCAAACGACTTGAAATATGGTCAATATTTCATACTTCTTCATATGTTTTGCCATTTTTAGAGCTCAACAGCAACCATCCCCATTCACTTTTATTGTATAGACTTTTAGCAAAATGGGTTTGGAGAGAGTAAATTATCATTTATGAATCATTTAAATTTTAGCTGATTTGCCATTTCAACAATGAGTCCCCGGCCAAAAATTCTAAAATGGCATTAGCTGACGAAAATGTACAGCAAACGCTGTGTGTCCGACAGTGTTTAGTTCAGGGATGTGTGCAGTGTTCTACATTGTGCTATGCAGAATGCTCTCATCAAGTTAACACATCAGGGTACGTACCTAGACAGTAGGGGCAACACTGGCCCTTTCTGAGCACAGGCCGGGCACAGTTGACCGGTGGACATGACTCAGAGAAGCAGCTAATGGCTCCGTCCAGGCAAACGCAGCTGGAGCAGACGTTAGGCTTCCAGGACTCAGCGGCCAGGAAGATATCACCCTCCTCATTCCTGCAGTAACCGGGCATACTGTCATTACTGGGCGTCTGAGGAGTGACTGGATCATCTGAAGAAACAAGATATAAAAACGTTGTTGATCTCCACTTATTACCCATAATTACTAGAATAAGTCAGACATGAATGTTCACCTGAATGTACATTCACTAGGCTATTGGTCGAAAATGTACAATAGCTCAGACAGCCTAGGTGATGGTGATGTACAAATAAGTTGATTCGGGGTGGAAGTTTTTGATACTTTTGATTAAAATTATGAAGAAAAGTTATTTTAATAACATGCACTGATGAATTGTGTACCGTAACGCCACAAAAGTGTTTCATGTAAATGTATTTTGTTTATTTCTTTTTTGTTTATTCTTTTTGTCCCATAAATCATTTAAAATACTAATGTAGGAAGACAGATAGAGAGTTTGGCTTCAAAGCAAAATATTAAAGGGGGCATCACCTACTATTTTGTAGTGTCCAACCAGATTCATTTTTTACAATATTATCATATGTGTAGTATTAGCATATCAATCATAAGAAATGACAGTTATCAGTACTACAGTTATGGTATACAGAATACTTGTTTATTGTGACATCACAAGTCCCAATGATTGACTTGACACAAAATACAATACATTAAATTTAAACAATGTAAGGTAGACACATATATTCTGAATATAAACTAAAACATTTCCATCCACATTCAAACAGGCCCAGGTCACGCCCCACTCAAGAAACCCACATTGGACCCTACCATTACCGACAGTTACAGACCTGTCTCTCTCCTCCCTTTATTGCGAAAACACTTGAAAGGGCAGTTTTCAACCAAGTCTCCTCATACCTATCCCAGAACAATCTATTGGATGACAAGCAGTCTGGCTTCAAAACAAACCACTCCACTGACACCCCTTTTCATCTCTCTCCACTGGCTACCGGTTGAAGCCCGGATCAGATTCAAGTCACTGATGTTTGCCTACAGGACTATCACTGGATCTGCGCCGGCATACTTTCACACCCTACTACACTCCTACACCCCATCAAGAACCCTGCATTCAGCAAACGAGCGGCGCCTTGTAATGCCTTCTCAGAAGGGCACTAAATCTCTTTCTCGCTCATTCTCCTTCACTACTCCTTCCTGGTGGAACATTCTTCCCAATGCGGTCCGGTCAACCACATCTCTCACAACCTTCAAAAAACTACTTAAAACACACCTCTTCGGCGAATACTTGACAGACAAATGAGAAACGTACACTAACCCTCTTCTCTCAACAGGTAGTGGTCTAGCTTTTGTTGAAACTAGTAACTTTGTATTAGCACCAAATGTAGTATTGCTCTTTTATGACATATCGCTTATTGAACTCTTTTTAAGACGCTTTGGATAAAAGCGTCTGCTAAATTACTAAATGTAAATGTAAAACTCATTTCAAAAGGGTTAAAAACATTTTGAAGAGCAAATTAAATTTGTTATATTTGAGTTGCTGGAAGATTTTCTAAAAATGTGCAGTCAATCTCTTCCACCTTCATCTGGCGTTCCTCTCGATGAGTTGATCAATACACTGCTGTACCAATGCAGTTTTCATCATTCCCCTCTAATCTTTTATCCTTTCATAGTTTTGTCAAATTCTGCTGTGCTCTAAAGGATCACACTATACTCCATAGGTTAAAATATTTACGCTTTTTGTCGACCTCTATCTACCTGTACAAAATTCTGATATCTCCCTGTACTACTTTGTCACCTCTATCTTTCTGAAGCACACTGCAAACAAATGCATTTTGGTAAGTTTGAGTCGGCAGACACAGTGGATATTATTTGTCTAACTTTTTCCTGAAAGCTCACCTGGACAGTGAGGGCAGCACGAATCCGGCGTTCTGATTGGATTGTGGCAGAGCAGGGGCGGGCACACCTCTGTCTCACAGAGCACGCGGCCGCTGTGGCAGGTACATTGAGTGCAGGAGTCAATGTTCCATGTCTCTCCCTCCACAAAGTACTCCCCGCCCGGGGCCAAACACACTGATGCCTCGCTGAGCTCCGGCTTATGTGAACTGGACTCTTCTGAAAGAGACAGTAGAGCATTAAAGCAATGCAGGGAAGAGAGTCTTTGTTTTACCCATGCACTAAAAACCAGAGTGTTATTTGTCAAAATATTATAAATATTTAAGACCCTCAAACGTAAAAAAAGTAGCAAAATCTTTTTTTCTCATGCAATATAAAAAAGATATAGTGTCAGGGTTTAAAATTATAAAAAAGCACCAGGTTTGACATCGGTGAAGGAAATGCCATCATGTCTCATAATTCATGTTTAAATAACTCTGATGCTCTATTTACCAAGACTTCTGAGTCATTGTAGATTGGATTTAAGTTTTATTTCGTATTTTTTAATATTTTAAATAAGCTTTTTTATGTTTTTCAATGTTAATTTAAGTTAAATATTTACATAACTTTATTTTCTTATTTTTTTATTTATTAATATGTTGCTAAAAAAGATTAATAGATTTTAGTTTCAGTTTTGTTTCTTATTATAATTTTAGTGCTTTAAAGTTATTCCAGTTTATTTCTGAAGCAAACATTTCAATTTTTCATCAGTTCATTAGTATCTTTTATCCAATAATATTTGGGCCAATATTTGAATTGATTTGAATAAACAGAAAGGCTTTCAAATTTTTTTAATTTCAATAAACTAAAATAACCTAGTTGCACATCGGAGATTTTCATGTTCCCTCTTCCTTTCTGCAGCCAGCCTCTATAAAGATAAAGTGCACACTTACCTGGGCATGTAGGGCAACAGTGGCCGGTCCGTATGGTAGGGTTGTCACAGGAGGGCACAGGGCACGATATAAGGGCACACATTTCTCTCCCAGCATGACAGTAACAATCCCGACAGCCGTCGTGCCAACTCTGGCCGTTCTCGTGCCTCCGGCCGTCCATAGACAAGCAGGATCCCAGTTTCACTGTTGGCGCCACAGACGAAGAGCTCTGATCTGCAATAAAAACATATGACTTAACGATAAACACAAAATGCATAAAAAACAAGGATTGTCAGATGTGATACTGTGGTACGTTGGAAGAAACAGAGACTATTGAATGATTAGCACAATCAGAAATCTGAAATTTACGTGACCCTCCAATGTACTTTCTGGAATACTTGTACCATGGTATTCTCATGGTACGGATCCAAATATCATAATAACGCCACCTTCATTTATTTTTGCTAGTGATGATTATCTTATGGAAAGGAAAGAAAGCCAACAAAAGCCAAATGATTCTCTGTATCTTTTCGTTCATTTATGTTCCAGGCATTTGACTTCTTCGACGAGACATTTTCACCGGCTGCTTTGCAGGCAGCGTGAAATGACAAAATATGCAAGCGATCCCTCAATTGCTCACCCCGAACCCCTGAGCACAAAACATTCTCAAATCTCATTCAATCTGCCAAGAGCGTCACCTCTCACTGCCTCTCCATAACAGCAGCAGAGCCCCGGCCAAGCCCCAGGCAATATCACACAACCATTTCACATTGATTAAAATCCTGTCTGCCTGATATAAGGAAGATGCACACCTTCAAAAATTAAACGGCAGGTGGATTAAAAAGGCCTTTTTCTTGCTCTCCCGTCTCATTAAACGGACTGGGCTTTATGAATATTTCACGTGCCAGCTTCATTATTGAAGCAGAATCAAAGGAGAACACAAGAGGCTATGAATAATAGAGGGAAGTGAGTAACTGTCGGCCTGGCTTTTGTATACAACAGGTGGCCCTCAAAATAAATGGGAAATAGAGGGAGGGGGGATGAGTCACGCTGGAGACCCTGGGCTGTGTGAATATGATGCTCAGCGGTTCTTCTGCGTTCTGTCGTTGAAGCATGCGGTATCAGCTCACACCTCAATGTATTCTGTCAATTACAGCAATAGCACCTCAGCATATCGATTGTAGAACTCAATAACTGCCGCTAACAAATGTTACGTCCAAATATATATTTTTGGATATGCTGTTTGTACTGTTACACCCTCTCTACAACGGACGCGGCGCGGAAAAAGAAAGCATAAGAACACATTATAAATAAAAATGCGGATGCGGTGCGACAATCCCTTTAGAACAAGACGTGTGTCGTTTCGCATCGAACTGGTCGCGTCCGGTGTAGACACGGTGTTAGACTTGTGGCTATTGAGAACACCTTTATGGGTTGCTCTGGGAGAATATCTTTAATTTGTTTATTAAAAAAACATTTTACCAGAAAAGTTGAAAAGTTAAAGAACCTTGAATTAGAGTAAAGTAGTTGGTACATGACTTTCAGGGGAAAAAAATATTTTTAGTCTCAGAAAACATTTACGCACTGTATATTTCAATATTTCAATTTGGAAATAATGTGGTAAAATATTCTGTTTGGTGTTAGTTCTTTATTGATCAAGAGAATAAACCGGGTTTTCTTTTTTATAATACAACCCTCAAGGCCCTGAGTGTTACGGGGTTTTTACCAAGAGAAAGCAATGTTAATTTTTATAAACTCCCTCAATCATGATCAAATCACTAAAACGACTCATTGCTTTAAAGGAAACTTTAAAGGAAATGCTTTTGGATATTGACAGATTTTATTAAGACATATAAAATGTAAAGTAGTTCATTATTTTAACTGTAGGTCATTTGTTTGGCTGTGCTGTGTCATGCAGTAGGATTGTGTACTGTACATCAGGTATTTATGTTTTGAAGTTTATATATTTGTATTCAAAATATACTATAGTTTGACCAAATATTGTATAATAAAAAAATGAGGCCTACCTCTACACTGACACATCAGACAGCCCAACTCATCTTGCTGGAAGCCCATTGGACAGGACTTGTCACATGGAAGCTCGGGGCATTTCTTACAACGACAGGTGTCACAGCCATGTTTGTTCTTACTGGAAAATAGAGAAATAATAGAGAAAAGGCTATATTTAAACAGACATACAGTACTTGCACTATGTGCACATAAACATGGTCCATTCTGAACAAACAGTTTTTGTATCTTCTTAAGAATATTTCTATCCGCTTGTGGATGAGGCTATAATGCTAAGGTTGCTTACTGATCCAAGTCGAGGGTCAGTTTTACTTTGTGTCTCTATGAGATTATCATCCATAGTAGAGATGCACCGATAAATCAGCCAAAAATCTGAATCGTTTGATAAAAGCCATTCTTCACACCAGCCGATGATCAGGGTCGATATTTTCTATCAATCAAAAGAGGACGGGAAAATGTAATGAATTTGTGCTCTGTATATAGAGAATGTTAGGAAACATCATCAGTTTGATGTTTAATATTAATAGTTATTAGATTAATTTATAACATTCAGAAAGTTCTTCAAATCTTCAGAATCAAAATTGCCAGATATCACTCTGAATAATCGAATAAGAAATGTAGTATTGGTGCATCTCTAATCCATGGACATGACTCTAGACCTCTTTTTTCAATCTAACTCTATGATTTATTCCATCGGGCAGGAATGAACCAAATTGGTTTGCTTAGAAAAATAATAGCACAATTCAGAGTTCAAGACCACAAAAACCAAACTAATTCTATAAAGAGACAGAACAATATCTCAGGCAGACTTTGTCATTGCCACATCGATGCTTTTTCGTATTGAGCAGGAGTTACACTCCAGGTGCGAAAGACACGGTCCAATGTCATCAGTTAACAGACAGCGAGAACGAGAGAGAGAGAGAGAGAAGTAGAGAGAGGAAAGAATGAGAGAAACGTGTTGACCTTACTTGAAGTCCTGATAGCAGATGGCACATCAAAGATGACTGACCAAAACGACCAATCAAAATGCTCCCTGATGGCCAAAGCACCTTTCTTACGAATAAACTTTTCCAGAGCACATTGGCCACAGACCTCAGAGCCCGTCACACACATATACACACGCGCACACATGCTCCCATCCCTCATGCCCCATCCGCTCTTATCTTTTGAATAATAGGCTGAGAAGCAGCCATGTGCACTCCGTATTTGGTTTAGTGATAAGGAGCTATCAGGTATGATGTCAGCAGTAGGGAATATCAATATTCTCTGTGCAGGAAGAGGAAGAAGCTGCGTTTCGGGCACATGCATTATTCAGTGAGCTTGAACCAAGGCCGTAACTTTGAGGGGCATAAATAGATATCTAAAATTAGAATCTGAGATGCAAGAATTTGCACTTGTGTGCTCATTCGTGACGGCAGAATTGAGGTGGGAAGAAACAACGAAGGGCCAAGAGCCGAGCTCTGATAAATAAAGACTCCTCTTAACCCAAACACACCTGATAGAAGGCAATAGAGATGCAGGACCAGCCAACACCCCATCTTGTTCCCTATACTTGTAATGGTTGGGTTATTGCTCATAATATTAGTTTGGGGATGAGTGGTTTTATTTAGCTTTAAAGAACAATTCCAATCAGGCATAACAATACAAAACAACAAACATTAACAGCGTGTTAATCTGATATCTAACCGGTGGAAACCCGGTGTACCTGGATGATACAGTGTCATTATTTATACTGTGGTACTGTTAAGTAGCAACTGTGTTTGTTAAAAACTTTTGTTCAAACAAGATGTCCTTGTCAAACTAAAAGGCTTGCACGAAGAAAACAACACTGAGCCACAGCGTTACGTTTACCGCTCTGACATTGTAACTTTTATTACCCATATGATCACAACTACACAATTATCTTCTAGACCTAAATATCAGGTGTCAAGGCATAATTTTACTTTCTAGCATGTGTGTTACTATACACTAGAATCGATTTTTGGGTAATTTCTGCCCCCTAGCTGTGCCCTAGAGGTTAGAGAGTTGGGCTTGTGATCAGAAGGTTGCCGGTTGGAATCTCAGGGCCAGCAGGTCATGACTGAAGTGCCCTTGAGCAAGGAACCTTAACCCTGATTGCTCTGCAGTAATGTGCCACTGTAAAAAACTACTTGTAAGTCGCTTTGGATAAAAGCGTCTGCCAAATGAATGAATGTAAATGTTAATTTAACATTGGAATTAAAGGGATAGTTCACACAAAAAAGAAAATCATTGGTAAGAATGTTGATAGCGGTACCCGTAGACTTGCATAGGTTTTGTGTCCATAGAATGTGTACCGCCATTGTTCGATTACCAACATTCTTCAAAATATCCTCTTTTGTGTTTTGCGGAAGACAGAAAGTCATACAGGTTTAAAATAAGAAGAGTGTGATTAAATGATGACAGAAGACTATTCCTTTAAGCAACATCAACAAATATTCATAAGTGGCTTAGGATAAAAGCGTCTGCTAAAGGACTAAATATAAATGTCATTAATGAAAAAAACTGCATTGATCATTGCCAGTTAATGCTAGCTAATGCATAAACTAACGCATGACCACCATTTTTTATTCCATATTGTGCATTCTCACTCTCGATAGATAAAGTCTAGCCACTTGTACTACATTGCACCTTACTTGTCTGTCCCATTTTCATGTATTGCGAGGCCTCCTTTTTTTTAACCTGCTGACTGCACGACTCTGCAAAAGTTTAAACTAATTGGCATGGCGATCTGCCTGTGTAATTGGAGCGGGTTTCTTTCAGAAGTGGAAAAGCGATGTTTGTTCGCGAGACGCGGTGTTGGGTAGATTAGGCCTTCAGCTTCGCTATCACAACTCATCCTTTACGCAGTGCTATCAGAAGCGTTGATCTGAGGCGACCCTAATTAGCTGTCAACTCCAAACTTGCAGCTGGGCACAAACAAGCAATGCATAGAGTAAGGGATCATTTTGTCATTCACAATTTCAACCGACTGAGAAACAGTGTGGAATTACTTTGGTTTGTGACGGCAAACTAATGCTGCCGGTCATGATTTGATTCCAAATATCGCTGGGGTAGCAGTGACGTGTAAAATATGTCTAGAATTATACAGAACGACATTATGGCATCAATAAAACTGGCCGAAAAAAGACTATCCGAAGCTAATCGCTATAAATGATCAGTTTAAAAATGTGCAATGTGCAACGATCCTTTCTTAGTAAACTATTTCTTGAGGCAAAACAAATATATATATTCTCTGTGTTGTGTCTTTTTTACATTGGGCATGAACTCCATCCCATTCAGAAAATGTTTAATGGAAACTTTAACCATCTTGCTAATGTAAATCTCAGACAGCATCTGTAAACTTAAGCTCTCTCACATGTAGCCGAACGGGCAGTTCTTGACACAGGACACAGCTTTGCACTTCTTGTGACGTGGGCGGCACTGGCAAACATCACAGCCGTGGACGTCAGTCTGGAAGCCAAAAGGGCATTTGAGAGTGCAGCTGGCAGTTAGAGCACTGCACAGCTCTTCTCCTGAAGGTTAGAAGAAAAACACAGCCGAAATTAACCAATTAGTCTTAGACATTAATAACACACATCCAATAATATTCATCCTTTAAGGTCAGCACTATGGAGACATAGACAGAGAGGCAAATAAATAAATGGTTGATAAAATACCAAAATAATTAAGTGATTAAGTTTATTAAGATGATTCTTTTTCACATTTTATTGAAATCAATATTTTATCCCCAGACACTTTACTATCTTTACTATCTGCTTCAACTCGTCCATTAAGATGAACTGTATTTCAAGATTCATAGACATCTACAAAACTAGTTTTTAGCATTTAAGTACAAGCCCATCAATCAACGTAATGATCATTGAACTTGTCAGATACATATTGATGCTATCCTTCTGAAACTCTGGATGTCCAAATACACTGTTTTTCAGGAAATAGAAAACAACTGTACTTTTTAAAAGGGTCATATGTAACGGCTAAAACTTATAAAATCATCGCTTGTTTTAGATGAAATGTAATGTGTAAACACGATTTCAGGTTTAAACGCTGTATTTTCCACTTCGCGTGCATGTTTGTATCTCCTCTTAGCTCCGGCACTTTTACGTGTCTAATACATGCATGGGCAACTTATAACACACCAAGGACGCAGAAAAACACGCATTCGTGCCATATGATCCCTTTAAATGATTAAATACCGTGCTGTCAAAGTTGACAAGCACTTTGTAATACTTTTTATTGGTTTGATATTTGCAAAACCCGGTGACAAATATAAAGGTGACCAATAATAATGATTTACAGCAAAAAACAAATATCACGACATATGGAGATACGAGAAAAAACAGTAGTGAAGTGTATCTAACGTTAGATGTTTGATTGACAGGATACATTTTAGATTAAAATATTTTAACCCCACCAATGGCCATCTAGTACCACCCTAAACCAGCAAAATCATCATTTTAACTTTTCCCCCCTTGACATTTGTCAGACTTTGATTAACCCAGCCTCTCTTAGCATACGAAACAATCTCTTAATCCATTTGCCCTTCACTGTTGATCCTCATAAACATCTCTACAAAAGCCAGTCAGAGTCTGGAGAGAATACAGCTAAAGACCCCCTGACAGCATCTGTAAGACTTGATGAAGATAAAGCTTTTCCCTCGACCCAGCGAAACGTCACGCCGCTCACTTACTGTTTCTGCAGCTGCATGTCCGGCAGCCGTCGGAGTCCGACCCGAATCCATAAAGGCAGCTTCTTTCCGTCAGCGTGCAGTTGTCCAGCGAGCCGCAGGCAGGGGGCGCCATCGTGATGTATGTTGGCTCTGAAACGCACAAATTCCCCCAAAGGATGTGAGTCACTTATGAGTAAGTGAGATAGTCAAACAGACAGCCCAAATGGGACTACGCTTATGAGTCATGGGAGTCTGAAGCAATTTTCCTGATTCTTCTTTTAGCTTCTGTTAACAGGCATGAGTAAGATGACAGCTTGCAACAACACAGCAAAGTGATCAAATGTTCAAATGTATAAGCATCTTATCTACATCCCCTCTGTTCGCCTGCACTGACATTTCGGTCTAATAAGGATTCCTACTGGTTATAATTGATTTGACTGTGTCCATTAAAAGATTACGGGGCAGTTTAATATAGAAGCTTGCGGTATATCAGTGACAAGCAAAACCATCTTGCCATTTAAGTTGCGACAGCTCTGACAAGTCTCTATTTGATTCCGGTTTCTACGATCGAACCAGCATTGTACCATGCTGTGTCCCTGGCACACAGATAAATATTGGAAAGGATCCAGCCAGATGGGCACAGAAAGAGAGACAGATAAACTTGTCAAGGTCTGAAATGGATAAATGTCTTGACGACTACACAAACAGTTGATGGCAGCAGTCCAAATAGGAGCCGTCATCACAGAAACTGATGTTTTTACTGTGGGTCGAGGGTGCCGCAACTGAAATTGGTGTGGTACATTCTGAAATGTAGACAGAATTGATTTGTGCTTGTTGAATATCTCATCCAAACAGCTCCGCTCTTGGTTCTTCTCTTTCTTCGAGCAAATCCATTTTGCGTGCAGAGCTGTATGCAGAGAAGCAATCTCAACAAGTATGGACAAACACGGGTATGTTAAAATATCTCTGTATTTCGGCCAATAACAGGGAGAGGCATGTAAAGGAACAGTAAGAGAATTCCTTTTTTCTCACTCAATTTTAACTTAATTCAGTTATTTTCTATGAAGCACCAAAAGAGAATGTATATTGACCTCAGTGCTTTTGTCCATAAAACAAAATTCAAAATGTATTTTAAAAGTTTTATTAAAATAAAAATCACATACAGTACATATACACATACATCTCGGAGACGTCTATTTTATGTCTACATAAGATGTATTTTTGAATTCTTTACTCATCTGCAATACATCTCCAAGACGTTGCCCGTCAGATGTTATAAAGATATCTAGATGTCTGTAAGATGTTTATGTTTACAGATACTGTATTTCTAGATCTCCATATCTATAGCAGACATCTTATAGACCTGTGCTATCTGGTTTCTGTGTTCCATTTTTTTTTAAATCATATCGTTGAGTGCGAGTACATTTAGCAACATGGCACATAAGAACCACAGATAATACATGTTGTTGACATGCTGCCATATTCAGTTTGAATAATATGATTCGACTAAGATCGGAAGGTTTCGCAAAACCGAGATAACATATTTTTCTAAAAAAATCCGTTCAAAGATTCTGTTTAGCGAAGGAAAGAAGTCATCCTGAACTGGTGTAAACGGGTGAATAAACGATAAGAGAATTTTTCGTTTTGCTGAACTATTCTTTTGATGCTCTCAGCACTTGGCAGTTTTTCTGTCATAACAGTGTTTTTTGCATCACTAGTCAATGGTGACGCTCCACCACTGCTGTAGTGCCACGGCAAGACAAACTAAAGCCTTTTTTACCCGAGTAGTATGTTTGCAGTCTGAATGACGAGATAAAAAGTCTGTACAATGTGAAAAATGCCAAGACAACAAGCCGTAACTATTGTGTTGTGCGCACTGACTGCATTTAAAAACAAACATACAGTTCAAGAGCGAATTACTCGTATGAGGCAGTGAATCACACAAAAATATTTACCAATTTATGGACAGTTGGTTGAAATCAGCCTGACGAATCCTTCACTGAATGAATCTGTCAGAATGGTTACTGAACCATCAGAATGCTAACATGTGAGTCACTTTTGATTGAAGCAAGCTTTCATTGTTTCAACTTTTATTATTCTTATGAACGTTTAAACTGTTTTCAATGGTTGTTTGTGAAACGTAGTTTCATGACTGCAGATTAATATACTCACAGTTTATGTAATGAGTTAGATTTGAATTTAATTGATATTTGACATATTTTAATATTTAATTTATATATTTTTAAATGAGTCTTTAAAACTTCAGATGTAGAAATTCGGCATTTATCAGGAAATGGGAAAAAAATAAATACGGTGTTATCAACGTTTCAGAAGGACAGCAGCGATATACAGTATATACAGTATATTTATAATAAATTATACAATTTATTAATCTCAAATTCAAGAATATACAGTTGTGTCTGGTTATTAAATAAAAAAATAAGCGATAAACACAAACTCGAGGAAAAAACATGATGTCCTTTTTCCTATTCATGAAAGAACGCCATATCATTACCATATGTAAAGTCATTTCAGCAATCTTCCCGTGTAAGCCCGCAACTAAATAATCTCGACCAACCAAGCATGTACACATTTACGTGCATAAATATTAACACAGCCACATAGTAAATGTGGAAAATTTCAGGTGTGAAACTCCTTTTGGAAGTGAGATTCACTTGAAAAGGCGACATATGAGCATAAGGGGTTCAACCCAACCTGACAGCTTTCATTTGCTTAATTACACACGTTACGTCGGGTACAATAACTTCCCTCTGACAGCACGAGGGTGTCACCTTGAGGAAATGAGGTCTTCTAACAAATAATAATTAGGAAATCAAAATGCACACAGAGCGGGGCAGCTGGTAGATGAGCTAAATTAAGCTGTCCTGGGACCTGGGGGACAGAGAGCAGAGCTGTGTCCAACAAGACCCGGAGGACGGGACATGGAGCTCGACACACCACCAGTGATGCGATGTATTCAGCACCGGATGACACCTCCGGAGTGGGTTGGAGCTGATCATCGAAGCTGGCGGATGCGCCAACTCGACACTCGAGCGATCATTATCGTAATGTCCCAACACGGTTCTCATCAAACGCTCTCTTCACTGGCTCGGCTCAACTTGACGTAAACGCAGAGATGGTAGAAATGGGAATCGGCTCTGGAATGCGCCCATCGCTCTACAAACAGCCGCGTGCAACATGCCACATGTAAACGCGAGGCTCGGAGACCAGAGTTCTCTAGTCCTTGCCAACAGGTATGGCTATTTAAGAGATCTGTCGAGGGGGATATCAGGCACCAAACGCAGCTGCCCGCTTTTTTTTCTATTTCCCAATGTTGCCATAAGGCCACATATGGCACTGCTGAATACGTATGACTGTACAGTGCGTCTAGTTTATCAGAAAATGTTATTGCTGAATGTCATAACAGCGTGTAACTACACCATAGTGACAGTAAAAGCATGCTTCAAATATAGCCATGAATTCCATCCAAAAAAGCAACATGTAAATTGTACAAATTTTTACACTGTATATGTTTCATGACAGTATTTTGGGGAAAACAGACTCATGGTTTTTCCTGTCCGCTGCAATAAGTTATAATATGGTCCATAAAATAACAGCCTCATGATATTTACGATATGTGACTGGTTAAAAAGAAAAAAATATATATATAAGGCCATTAGAATTCGATGGCTCTATAAATTTTTTCAGCAGCTGAAACGCCGTCAGAAGGCTGCCGACACTCTGGCTCCAAACGTAACAGACAACAGGCTTTGTTATGGAAAGAATCAACAAGGTCACAAGAATAGATCTATGTGTGTGGCTTCAAAACACAGGTAACATGATGTGTCAAGGACACAGAACCTTTTCTCGAACAAAGCCCACACCTGAGGCTTTGAATGCATTGTAGGAATGTTATGGGCTCAAAATAAGTCAAGCCTTATCGACAGCATCTGTGGCATGCTGTCGATTAGCACTGGAAATATTTTGACTTGTCCCTCAGCTTGCGAAAACAAAAGAAAGGCATTGTGGGAAGGCATGGCAGAGGGATAAACTTTAAAACTCACAATGTTTAGAAATATGCTATCAATAGAACTTGCTTTGAGCCGGGAACATTCTTTAAGCCAACATTACAATGTAACTGTGCAGAAGATACACCCGCATATATACAGTTTATTACCCCACAGTTCTAACACTACTTTCCATCTTTGTCATTTAGTTGAAGCTTTAAAGCGAAAGAGAAGTTCAGTTATTGCAATAAAAGTAACTCTGGAGCAACGGCACAGTTGTTGCTGTTCATGTAATATCAACCTTTTGGTTACCAGCATTCATTGAGGGGAATTATTCACCCAGACATGACAAATTTTGTCATCATTTATTTACCCTAAAGTTGCTGCAAACTCGTATGATTTTCTGTCCTTTGTGAAACACAAAGGAAGTTTTTTGCGTATAATGAAAGTAAATGGGGACTGCTGAGTTCCAAAAAGCCCCATGGAAGTATCATAAAAAGGGTCCATGTGACTCATGCACTACATTCCATGTCTTCTGAAGCCAAATGATGAAAAATATCACATTTTATGTAATTCACAGACGCTTTCAGTGTGACGCTTCATCCACGAAACTGCGAATATACATGAATGTGAATTTCACTGAACAATGATTACAATTTCTGTTTCTCACACATGAAATGATGACGTGACTTCCGAAGACTTCTTCCAAAGACACGTATGGATTACTTCCATGTCATTTTTTATCTCTTGACAGCATTTGGTGTCCCACGTGCAGAAGACAGAAAATCACTGCATGGTACCAGACACACTCTAAAAAATGTTTGGTTCTTTCAACTCATCATTGGGTCCAAAATGGACAAACCCAACTTTAGGGTCAAATTAACCCAGAACTTTTTATATTTGACCCAACAATGGGTTAAAACAACACTAAATATTTGGTTAAAAAACATCTCAATATAGGATTATAACCCTTCTGTTGGTATGTCCATTTTTTACCCAGTGCTGAGTTGAAATGTTTTTAGATTGTAATGTTGTATAAGTATTCAAAAACTAATTTGATATTTTAGGCAAACTACACCTTTACCAATAGGGTGCCAGGACAACATTATAAGGGTTGGACCCCAGACCCCATAAATCCAACTGTGTAAAGACATGTTTAGCAAGCCCCCCTTCCTCGAGACCACGTTCCCGGTTGTGCTACACTATCCACCAAGCGAAATTCAGAGTCATGAATTCATTTGAAGCACAAAGCGGTTAGTCACCTAGCCGTCACAGTGGGATGAACTTCTAAAGCGTTTGAACCTTTACACATTCAATGCTCTCCCTGCGCATAACCTTTCACTGCAGCCCGTGATGATGAGCAGGCAGACATGCTGCCTTTGATCTAGCTCTGCACTGCCCAGAGAAGCAGAGCGAATTCAAATAAGGAGAAAGCGCTATATTTCAGATCCGGTTGCAATGCAGTGGCGCTATTGTGTGTACAGAACTTTATAAGGAAAGCCATACTATAGGAGCCTCGCACTGCTCCCTGATACCACAACCAGAGCTGTCTCCAGTCAGGCAGACCCATCTAAACCTCTAAGTTTAATTGATGATAGGTGAACGTGAGTGTGCCGTTCCCTGCAGCCAATCAGACGTGATGCTGTCATGTTCTGTCCATCCTCTGAGCTCCCTGCTATGCTTTCTGCCCCAGGCTCTTGCTTTCCCAGCCTGTTCAAATGACCTAAAATCTTATGGGCTGCTAACACACTCGTTGCATTCTAATAGAGGTGGGGAAAACTAACGTGCGCGGTTCTTTTTGTTGTCAGGGTCCTGCTACGCCCTGTGTTTTTAAATATTAATATGCATTTGCTAGCATTGTCTGGGTGATTGCTAAAAGCAATGTCTGTGCTCGAAGTAGCCCCCTATACCCTAATAATTCACTGTTCGAGGGGACATCTATTTTAAGTGGTGTCTGTATGAATGGAAATGATTGAGTGCACTTATTCAACCCTATGATGCTTTGCAAAAATGAGTGTACAACCAATGTACACTTACGGCTAGCTGCTAGCCGTCCATCTTGAGGCTCGGTCAAAATGAATTTTTGCTTCTACGCAGAAGATGGTGCTTTAAATTGCTTCATCAAGCGGACTATATCAAAGTCCATTTACGGATGTCGTGCCACTTGGTGGCCATGTTTGCACTGCCTCCGGGAAGCTATTTCACTCATCGGAAGACCACAGTCCTATCTACTCGAATGGAGGAAGACATATACGGTATTTCTAAAAACCGCTAACAAAAAACACAATTAAATATTTCCAACCAACAACAAAAAAAACCATAACTTCGGTTTCCTAAGCTCAAATACACCGAAACACACCTTTCTTTTTACTGAGTTGGAACTTCCTTCGCTAAAGCGGCCATATTGAGCGTTTCAATTCCTACACATGGGATAGTAATGGCAGTGCATCCCATTAATATCTATTATCCTTGACTATATAAGTAAACTTATAGGGAATAGGGATATTGAATGGGGGTATAGGTGGGCAATTTTGGACACAGCCAAAATCTGCAGCTGCATTTCTGCTAACTATGAGCAACGGTAGAGCAAGCAATTAGCAATCAGCAAGATTTTTTCCGGCCTCATTTGAGACACAGCTCTCATCCTCTCAGATAAACAGAGCTGGAGCGCGAGACAGGACTTTGATTTGCTTGGATCTTTAATTAGAAGGAGGTTAAAGGTGCCGATGGTAGATGAGACACACAGGAATCCTATTACCCCCGCTGTGACTCAATTCCACTGGAACGACATTGATCATAACCAACACGCCAGTTGGTTGAATCTCGCCCCCACAGCCACAAAAACCCAGGGTTGTTTATTGCGGTTTTTCATAGCCTCCTACACGCATATTGTCAGGCTGGCATTTAGAAGACGTTGATAAGATTGTTAATCGCTCTAAACAAGGTTTCCTCCGAGTCTATATGAGCAACAAAGGAAAAAATGTCACGCACCTTTTACGTTTGGAAAATCTAGACGGCGAACAGAGCCATGAGAAAATCTATATTTCCCAGCTCTTCGAAAAGGTGATGTCATCAGTCTGCACACAACCAATCCCTAGAAAGATTCATTATCCAACATACCTGCCACTCATCTATCATTCGCTTACATCTTCCTGCATGTGTGTGTGTGAAATAACCTTTACAAACTCTCTTCTGAGGAATGTAGTCCATGCCTCTGAGAACTGAGCTGCATTTCTGCATTCAAAGGTGTGTATACCTCGTGCTGATTAATCAAAGCTCATGATGAGATACAAAATGAAGCAAAGCTTTCACTTGCAACAAACAGTGAGCAAACAACCCAGCCAGCTGCAGGAAGTCCCTGGGGTGGCCTCTCTAGATCTGCGGGCACAGTGTGAAAAACACACCGGCAGTCATGATATGAAATTCCACTGATAGTGAGGGTGGGCAGTGAGGTCTAGAGAAAAACACACAGAGGGGTTCGGGTGCACCAATGCATGACAGTAAAAAAGACAGGGAAACGTGAAGCAGAAGGGTTATGAGGATGTGGAGATGTTTAGGTTGGGTTTGGAGATGGAAGGTGGTGAGAGATCGAGGTATGCACCTGCCTGCCTTTGCTCTCACAGTGTAGTAGATTATTCACACCTTCAGTGTGTGACTGGAAAGTAAAAAACATGCACCTGTGTGCTAGAAGAACAATACAGAGAATTTTCAAAAGTAAATTTTTTGGAAAAGAAGTGAATTGACGCATGCAGAAGTCACTGGCATGGTGCTAAGATTGTGGGTGGTTATGTATTGCATTGCTCTATAGGGTCCCTACTGTCAAATCTTAATGGTATTCTCATCCACAGATATGACTTGCTTAGGAAAGTAATAGCATGCAGTTCAACAAGCCGTATGGTTTGTCATATCAAATAAGCATGAGCAATAGCAATATCGGTCCTTGCCTTAGCAAGCACCGCTCATAACTTCATTATGTATATGAATAATTACACTAGTGTTGGGAGATCTGAATTATTGCCGAGAATTGAAAATACCGCTCAGAACTGTCACAGCACTGGAAGTTATTTTTGTAATAAAATTAATATAGTTTATTTTTAATGATTCTTTATGAATACATTAGTTGAAAGACAAATGGCAGAGGTTGTTAAAGTTTAAAAGAACTAAAACTATTAAAACATTTATGTCAATTGAAATCAAATAACGTATATGAAATGAAAATGAAGATCATTATTAACATTATAAAAATATAAAAAAACTAAACTGGAAACAAAAATAAATTAAACTTATAATGCAGAATTTAAGAATGATAGACCGAAGACAAACCGGTATGAAATGTGAAATTCTCACCCTCGCACACCGGGCAGCACTCTCCTGGCACTGTAACAGGGTTCAGGCAGCTGTGGCCGCAGGCGGCCGCCACACAGCGAGCTTCTCCACTCACACACTGGCAGAAGGTGCAATCGTCTTCCCGCCAGTGGTCGCCATGAGCCAGGATCTGCCCGTTCACGTAGCAGCCAGCGAAATTCAGTACTGGGTACACAGGGTCTGTGTGGAAAAAGTGAGGAGAAGGTTAGAGGACAGACAGGATTCTTTTTATAATCAATTGCATCGATTATGGAGTCTTGGGTTATGGGAAATTTTGTAAAAAGGATTTAAACATGGAGAATTGTGGAATGACACCGTTACCGTTATCTGAAAACATAATCAAATTAGCCAACCTATTTAGTTAACAAACATTCAGGGGACGGAAGACGTGTAGATCCTTATGAGCGATGTGCATGTCAAGTCCACAGAGCTATATGGCAAAGACTTCAATATTAGGACATTTTCAGAGACAGGACGAGAGATATTCGGATGATTACTGTGAACAGTTTTTTACAAACTGAATCAAATCTGAAGTTTTAATCCAGCAAAGCCAATCTGTGAAAGCACTGGCTGGTAAACATACGTGATTATTTCATCAGATGGTGTCAGTCAGTGCTCCACATTAGAGATGTGCTGTAATGTGATGAATAAGATTAAAATGTGCATTTATTTGTATTCATTATTTTTGATGTGTGTGATTTCTCATTTACATGCATGTCATTCACAAATACACAACATGTATTCATATTAAATGCAGTCGAGCTTTCATCGCGTTACTCTTTTCAGATAAATTAAGTGTTTAATATCATTACGTTTCTTTTTAAGGACTGGAATAACAATGCACGTAAGCAATTCTGCTCTTACGAAGAATGACCAAGCTCTCTAAAATACCCATGGTTTTACTACAAATATATACCACACATTCACTATAATAAAACCACTAATTTCCATAATGGGTGTTTATCAGTCATATCCGTTTCAAATGAAATATGACCAGTAAGAGAAAACACAGGTTTGGAAATAAATGTATGTATTATTCAGAATGTGCATTTGGATGGGAAATATATTTATAGGAACATTTCAGCAAGTTAAAGAGATAAACATCCTCAGTTTCAAAGCCCATACTGCACACAAGCGTACTCCTGCATGTTATTTTAAAAGAAAGGCAGTTCATTTCGCAGTATCAATCTCACCCATGCTTTCCTCAATTATTTTGTGTCAAGAAATTGTGAAAACTGAGCTGAGGAGGTCGATGTTCAGCTTTAAAGCAGCCGGGTTCTTCAGTAACACCTCTGGTTAGCGGAATCAGCCATTGGTTTTAACTGTGTTGCTATGCTACCGGAAAAAACGACACACTGCTTCGCTTACCGGATCCAGGAAATGCGATAAAAGTACATGCAACGCTCAATATGGACGCTCTAGCGAAAACTCCCGATACAGTTCATGTCATGTTTAATTATTGTTCTGATTTTTGTCAGCGACTTTATAAATATCTGCCTTCGCCCATTCTAGTATGTAGGAATGTGGACTATGATGCCGTGACGTAAATAGTTGCCCAGAGGCATTGCAAACACGGCCGCCGAGTGGCACGACTTCCGTAAACGGACTTTGTTACAAATCAGTCTTGGTCAATCACCTGTTGCCTGGCTACCAGTTTTTCTCAATCTAGTGCATTATGTGAATGAAGTAACAATAGATCAGGTGAAAAGGGAGTATTATAAATATGTGACCGTTTTTAATAACTTGATGGCTATTTACATCTTATTCCATCTATAAACTCTTGCGTTACCAAAGCCATGACTGACAGATTTGAATTACGTACCAAAGAACCGTCAGAGCACAATTTCTGCACAGGCTGTCCTGGATCAGCGCCGAATGGAATTGTTAAGCAACGGTCAAAGCCGATGGTGGAAAGGTAGCTATAGACAGCATTAATATATTTTTTTACCTCTGGTAAATCACATTTATGGCAAAGGTGCTATTGGTTTAAGTGAGTGAATATAAATATCTGAGGTCAAACTGTGTTGAATCACACTGAAAATCGATCCAACACACCTGAACACCACACAAGGGTTAAAGGGAGAGGGCATAAATCTCTCTTACCTCAACAACCAAGTGTTACTCATCAGTACTTTGGTTTAAGTAAACCGAAGTTGCATATCAGTAAACGTATAGATTGTTCATATAGAACTTCAATTCTTGTAGGCTTTAGTTGGGCAATTTGATTGAATCCACTGCAGTAACACTCTGGTGAGAAGCTACGGGGAATGGCGGAGTTTCACTACATAACGGCTAAATGATTCGCAAACTAATCTCAACATGACCACAATCTGATAAAGATAACATGAGCGAAAAACGTGGCGAGGTAATACCAAGGAATAATGTATTGGGCAACAAAATCTACCCATGAGAGAGGCATGGCAATCGAAATTACATGTTCCCAGGTAGCCTATTAAAGGTTGTCTGCAAAATAAAACAATGAACAGATCCCTGAACTAATTAGCCTTGGATGCTCATTGAATTCACAACACACAAAGTATTTATCTTGCAAATTGAACATCCAATCCGCAATTTTTCCTTATCACATAACATGAAATGCTCAATATCTTCTGTGATGTTAATAAAACAGTCACATCGTCATTGCTTTAGCATCCAGTTTGGGGCTTGGATGACACTTTTCATTAATATTCAAAGAAATCAGGTTTTGAATCAATTATAGGCAGTGCATAAGTAATAATACAACCCTAAGGCAAGAGACATCCAGTATGCCAAAGATTGCATTTACATTTACATTTAGTCATTTAGCAGACGCTTTTATCCAAAGCGACTTACAGATGAGGAAACATTGGAAGCAATTATAACAACAAAATACATAAGTGCATCAAACTAGTCCATTAAAGCCTAGCACAGTATACAAAGCTAAGAATAGTGAGGTAAGTAATTTATTTATTTATTTATTTTTTTTATAAAGAAGGAAAGGGAAGAGAATTAGGAAAAATCAATCAGCGACGTGTTGACGGAAGAGATGCGTTTTTAGGCGTTTTTTAAAGATGGCAACCGAGTCTGCTGATCTTGTAGCAGCTGGTAGATCATTCCACCAATGTGGAACAGATCCAGAGAAGGTACGGGAGAGTGACTTTTTTCCTTTTTGGGATGGTACCACTAGTCGTTGTTCCTTTGCAGACCGCAGTGATCTGGCAGGAACATAGATCTGCATTAGCGAGTGGAGATACGATGGTGCAGATCCGGTGTTGGTCTTGTAGGCCAGGAGCAAAGCTTTGAACTTTATGCGGGCGGCAACAGGGAGCCAGTGTAACCTGATGAAGAGTGGAGTTACATCATTGAAGACCACTCTTGCCGCCGCATTCTGGATCATCTGGAGAGGTTTGATTGTGCAAGCAGGAAGTCCAGCCAGAAGCGCATTGCAATAATCCAGTTTGGACAGGACAAGAGCCTGGACTAGGACTTGCGTAGAGTGCTCTGATAGGAAAGGTCTAATTTTCCTAATGTTGTAGAGGATGAATCTACAGGACCGGGTGGTGCTGGCAACCACCTGGTCCTGTAGATTGTTCAATGAGTTTTGTATAAAGGTGTGTGCAGTCGATAAACTAAGAGTTTCTAGAGAATGTGAATATGTTAAGTTTCTGCTCTGTAATTTGTTTGGCCAAGAAGCATTGAGCATGGCGTTGTTATTATTCCATTCTCAGATTCCGCATGGCTGAATCGCACACATAATGCCTACTTTACTTAAGCCTAAATACAGTATATGAATTATCAAAGCACAAACAGTTGAAACTGTCTAACCTTCACAGACGGCACAGCATTCTCCCTCGGGTACGTAGTAGCGTTCGCAGTGCAGGACGCCACACTGCGCCGTGAAGCACACGGATACTCCACCCTGACATCGGCAAAAGCGACAAGCGTCCATCCTGAACATGTCGCCGTCGTGGTATTCCACTCCGTTAAAAGTGCAGGCCGCCTTTGTCTCTGCAAAACACAGCCATCCATACACAGTGCATTAGAGCTTGTCACATTTATGATTGACAGCACAAACAAAACAAAAAGGGTCTTGACGGCAGGACGGAGAAGAAAAGATAGTTATGGGGTACGCAGGGACCTAAACATGGTGCATTTGTGTCCGGGAAAGCTTTTAGCTGCTGAGTTCCAGAGTGGCGTAGAATTGATGCTTACTGGTCACCATGGCAACCCCTATGTATGAAATTCCCCATTCAGTTTGTGTTTTAACATAGTTTGCAAAAAATGTAACATTAATGAAGGTCTATAACATAACTTTCTGATACATTTTGTTAATCTTTTAAACATTTAAAATGAACATTTATTTGTAGAATTTTTTTTAATAAACAACTATTTAAAAATTAAAACAATATTCTTACAGAGGAAAGACCAAGACTACTTGTTACAAAAGGAAGGTGTCGCAAGGGTTGTATCTAAAAGGTTTTGAGTCAAAAATTATATTACACATTTTTTCCTCAAGAATCCCTCAAGAATCCCTCAAGAATCCCTCTTTAATAAGAATATTATTATTGAATTCTATACCCCGAACTACAACTCATAATAATTGTATGCGTATAGCTGTCGGGTAAACAAGCAAACAAAATTAAATTACACAAAAATACTTTACATTCAGATATGATTGACTAAATGCAGTACTAAAGACAGATGATAACCAAAAGGATGAATTGTGCTGTTCTGTCAAGCTGAAAAGTATAACAGGTTGTTCTTTGATTTTCTATGATGACCGCCAAATACAGTGTGACAACATGCCCCGCAAAAGTCAACAGTTTTTTTAAGTGAACTATAAACAGTGCGAAAGATACAACAACTACTGTAATAATAAAAATAATAATGAAACAATATGTCAAACATTCACCAACAACAAAAACATAGAACTGGAGTGAATAACGTCTATAATTAGCAAACGCTACTCAGTCTCCTTGTAGTTATGTTGAATGACGCCGCAAACATCCTTGAAAGTACGTCCGTTCACAACAGGGCTGACGGACTGCAGTCGTAACGCAGAACCTTCAGCCTGTGACAAATACAGCATGAGACCTTGGGAAGCTCCGTGCAATTCTTTGAAATGAAAGAGTGACAGAATTTCAAAGCAATCCAATAAGAGAGGAATTAATAGTAACCTGGAGTCCACAAAACTCACCCAGAGGCACATGGGAATTGATCCTTACACGCTTAACTGCTGTAAGATCGGCCACTGCTGCACAGGGTTTTTGATTTCGGTGAATAATTTTCTCAATTAGTCGAGGCTCAATGAATTACCCGCTAATCTGGTGTGGCAACACTGAAGTTGTCACAGTAGACAGTCTTCACAGAGGACTGTGCGGATTTGCTCGGTTTTCTAATCAAAGCTGTTTTTGTCTGCCTGGTTCTGTCGTTCTCCTTTGGGTGGCTGACGCTGTTGTAGAAAGTGGCAGCTAATTGGAGAGAACCGCCTTTAACTCAATGCATAAAAGAAGAGAGAAAACTTACTAAAAAGCAGTAAAAGTACTAACGTTAATCCCCTGCTAATACGAAGCTGAAGACAAATCTAACGTCTGATAACAAGCTATACAAAACAACAGCGCTGATATACAGATGGAGCAATACAGATGTTTATCAACAGATGGCTATCTGTGAGCTTAATATGTCAAGTGTCTTGTATTAACGGGTGATGTTAATGATATCTCTGAAGGATAAGCAGAAGGACCCAGAGCTGTTATCAGTGAAACAGTGGATAAAAGGGTTTAACTGGGTATCCCAAACTTAACGGACATTGAATGACTTGTTAGTCTATTATTTAGAAATTTAGATGAGGACTAATTGGTTTTTAAGGGATTACTCTTATTACAAAGAGTGTTTTCCAACATTTCCCGACCAATTCTACCCAACAGCATACCCAGTCTCTACCAATATCTCATTTATTCCCAACCAAATTCCTTAGCTGTTCTCTACTCTATCCTTTCTGACCCAATTCCATTCACATTTCCTACCCTATCCCAGTAATTCCCACATTTAAAACAATACAAAAATGTACTACTTAAGGTCCAGTGTATGAGATTAAGTGGAATCTAGGGGTGAGGTCGCCAATTGCAACCAACGGGTCACTCCACCCCCTCTTTTGAATCACTTTGTATAATACTATACAAAGCAAGTACTCTGCATATAACATTATGTACGGATATGTAGAGGTTATGAAAGTCATGTATATTATATTGCATTTCCAAAACATTTCACAATGGACCTTTAATCATTTTCATGTATTTTTTAAATGGTTAAAAAAAGTCAAATACAGAAATAGACTGCAAATTTACATACAAAAAAACATAAAAACATGTACATTTTATTTTACATAAATGTTATTTGACATTTATTTCTGGTGCACCAGCTGCAGAAATATTACAGTTTTTAACACCACAACCAAATTCATCTCCCATTTCCAACCCAACATTTCCCAACTGCATTTCTATTCTTTACTCTTAACCTGCCCATTCCCTAACCGATTCTATATATTCTCTACCTAATTGTTAATAAACACGAACGTAAGAAAGTAAACAAAATACAAATGTTCACACCTTTACAGACTTATAATCTATGTGTGCATTAAAGGTAAACAGGTTTGGCTCATACTTGAGACCCTGCGCATGAATTGCCTCTCTGGACCTAATTAGGGAAATAAGGGCAAGATTGAGGTGGGAGAATGAGTGAAGTAAGCAGCTATTAACATGCACCTTGTACGTTGTGATTGCAGTGGTACATAAGCCTTCTCCTCCCATACGATCCTTTGAAACTATACTTTAGAGATGCCACGTTAAACTGTAGTCTTGATCATAGCAGCCATAAACACACATCTTAATTACATGTTAATGAGTGTTTTCAAAGCGCCCTGTCCTCGAGCCCACAGGACAGCATGCACTATGATGCATATAGAGCCTGGTGACGTGATGTGGCAGAGGCGAAAAATCACCGGAGATTTGTGATGGTGACGTCAGCATCTTGACCTTCCCAGATGTTTATTGCACTGGACCCACCCCATGGGCCTCATTTTTTAAATATTTCACAAGTGTCCACATCATGTTCATTCAGTGTTCAGAGCCGATCAGAGGTGAATCGTGCACAGATACCATGTGAGCGAAGCGGCAATGCATTTTCTCCTTTCTGTCTCATTGAATCTCAGTTTATGTAAACCTGCTGCTTTAAAAACCCTTCTGTTGAATCTCATATGTTTTTAAGATAAAGCCTGACCCAGGCTGCCTGGATGCAGCAAGAGAGTGCAGATAGCGTGCTTGCCCCCACATGTTTTGCTGGTTGTTATGACCTCACCAGAAAAAAACAGCAAAGATACGGTAAAAAGAAGAGTCTGTTTTTGAAGGGCAAGCCATACGTGCTGGTGTATAAACAGCTGGCTAAGGCACATGGAAAGCTGGTGTCTGCTCTATGTTTTATCCCTCTCTCACCACAGCAGGATAATATAGGACAAATAAGCAAAGTTTGTGAGACTTGGGCTGGTGGCTCCTTTCTCAACCCACTGGCTGCCTTGATTCGGCGACTTTACTCATCACAACGGATTATCCAACTGTAGAAAATTCCTTCATAGTTTTATGGGAAAGTCTTTGACTTGGACTTATTCCGAAATCCTCTGGCATTAGCGATAGGGCTTCATGTGGGGAGAACGAACTTAATGCGCTCTGTTTAATATTCGGAATGTCCTTTCAGAACCGTAATCCTCTAATGACTCTGTCGAGGAAGGAAGTCCTGAATCAAAGTCTGGGTTCAATTTTCGTTAAGGGTTGTTCTAAGATTTTGCGTCCATCAGTTTTGCTCTTTCTCATGGCAAAAATGATAAACTGTTAGCTCAACAAAGTATATAGAATAAATGCAGCATTTCAATGTGAGTCAACGCCGGAAAGGTTTTCATTCAAAACAGAGCATAAATTCTGATTATTTTATAAAAGCAAATGCATGGCCAATATATCTATATTGATAGACCAAAGGCTTGTGATTTTTGATTGTGGCTAAAACATCTATGTACGAACATGCGCACATAGATTTTATGTACAAACAAGATCATCCACATGATTTGAGACTCGGTGAGTTCATAACAACTTTGAGACAACCTGCATTTGATCCTCCAAAGTCTGCAGAAACACAGTTGAGTCTGGATGATACTCAGAATAAAATAACCAAAGGGCTCAGACAGCGTTTCGTAAATGACAACCCATTGAGCTCAAAGGCTGGAGTCCAATAGCACTTTGGCAGGGTTAATTAAATTCAGCACAAAATCCTTGAGAAACACCTTTGAAATAGACTTCACACAGTCACTACAGAAAAAGTCAGAGTGTTTGACACCGGTGTCGGTCATCGAGTGCCAAAGGTGTGTCAGCATTTCTTTCTTCTCTGTTAAGGGTTTGGTAAAAGGAACTATGAAAAGCAACTAAAACTGCCCTGCCTTGTTTCTAGTGTTTTTCTCTAGACTAGCTGTTTAATCTGTTTTGATTCTAGGGGAAGATTCTAGTTTTAGCACAGTCTGAGTCTATTACATGTCTGACTCGCATCTGGCGTATTTAATGACCCACTGAAGTGTGCATCTTTGTTTGATGTGTTGACATAAGTTGGGCAGGACACATTGACTGGCTCCTTACCCTTTTCAAATAGCCTTGTTTAGTTTATCTTACAGCCTGGTATCTGATGAGAAGCTGAAGTGCAGAATGATATTGATCCATATTGGCAGAAAGTGAGAAAGTTTAGAATGCTTATGTCTTCTAAACGTGAATTTTTTTCATGTACATCATGTACAGTCAACAATAGGCAAACATTAGAGATCCGCCATACACTATTTAATGTTTTATCGTTCACTAGCTGGAAAATATAGTTCTCAAAGGGATCCCAACGATATCGTTCTCAGTCTCTTTATCATTATAGTTGTGATGTTAGCTATTCTCCAAAATGAAGAAAGATTTTTTTACGTTATTTATTGACTTCCATAGTAGGCAAAATTACTTTATCATTTTTTTTGTTCTGTTGAACCTAAAAGAAGAAATTTTGAAGAATGTCGGACAGCGAACCGTTCTGGGGCACTCTTGACTAGGTGGTCAAGGGGGGCAAAATCTGTCTGGTTATAAGCATGCTTCCAAATATCTTTCTCTGTGATAATTAGAACAAATACATTTAACCAGATTAGGAACAATTTAAAGGTGAGTAAATGACGACAGAATTTCCATTTTTGGGTGAAGTATCCCTTTAAGGCATTTTGCAAACGTTTCTTTCGTACGTGACTTACAAAAGTGAGGAGGCCAATGGAGCAATTCATCTTCAGGAGGAATTAATATAATGAGAGCTATACATATGCATACTAAAGGCCAAAAAACTTTAAATCCTTAAACATAATCGTTGGCTTGAAAACTATGCAGATTTCCACTGAAGTGGAACATTCATTATTCACAAAAATCTACAAAGCTGCTTATTTTTACCAGGGACGGATACAAATGTGTACTTCAATTGCACTGCAATCTCTCTGGATAAAATCCTCCACTAAATGCATAAACGTAAATGCATAAATAGTCTTATTAATGCTTTTCGATACAAATAAAAGAGCAGTACCAATAGCCCCATTTAACACCGTTTACCATGTTAACTTTATGCTGTGAATTTTCCTCTTAAATCAGCACAAAAAATACACTGAGGACAGCTGCAGATTGTGTCTGGGCCATAAGCTAATGATTGTAATAACATACAGCACAAGCATTATCTAACGCAAAATCACACGGGAGATTCTCTTTCTTCCTGAGGCACCACACCTCAGGTTAAATTAATGGAAGAGGTTGGTAACCATGGAAACACTACCCAGAGACGCCAAAGCCTAGTTTTCTCTGCCTCCCGACTGATCCTACTGGTCCACTCTCCTCTGAGGCCTCAAGGCCAACAGCTGTTAACTGGCCCCACCTGAATTGTTCCAGTGCATGACTGCACTAGTAGTGTCTTGGTGGGTGAGGTAAGTCGCAGAAGTCAACTATGTAATCTATATGCCCGCCTGGCCCTCACACATTTATATGGGCGAACAGCGATGACAAAAATCTGGCTATTATGAGTGGGAGGAGTCAGAAAGCCCCCGGACCTCAACAAACCATCTTGATTTGTCTTTTGAAGATAAACAGAGGTCCTAGGGTTGTCAAACGACTTGAGGGCGAGCAGTGGCGGCTGGTGCAAAAACATTTTAGGGGGCAACAGGAACAATAACCCAAATATTACACCATCAATAATGTAAGACTAAATGTAATAGTTACAGTAAATAGACATTAGACAGGTGATATAACCATTTATCATGACCTCTTAGCTTAAAATGAAACATTCAACCATCAAAGCATGTACTTGTAGCATTAATAGGTGAAATTTAATTTATCGTGTTCCCATTTATTTGCGGGAATACGGTATATTCAAGCAAATTTATGGGTGAAGCTGTTTTAGCTCAGGAGTCAGGACAGGTAAATGGGGGCGTGCACGCTGAATGGTGTTGCCAGGAACTGGCCTATGTCACTGTTTTGAAGAATTTGACATTATACATTTGCACATGACGGGTTTGAAAGTGAAACCTTTCTTATGGTTACTTCCAAATAACCATATTTAAGTATGTAGTTTAACCATTATCTATGGACCTGTAATAAATTATTGTTAAAAGAAGTTTAATATATTTAGTATACTTGTAATGCCTATTTACAAAATACATTACAGTTTAATTTAGTTAGCGCCGCTAAATTACACCACAGTATTTTTCATGAGTGCACTCTGACATAGTAAACAGGGAAAATAATAAAACGTTTTGCTTACAAAACAAGCAGCATTCAATGTGGACATCATCATTGTATTAGAATGATTATAGTGGTTTCATCCATTAAATCGCCTTGAAAGAAAATGTTGTTTTATATTCACAAAATACCTGAAATCTAGCGGGTCTGTCTTCATAATCTTTCGCAGAATTGGGGGTCGAGAATCATCCATTCGCTGCACAAGTTAAGGTTGCGTATGATGACGTAAGCACCTTAGGACTAGCCCTTCGGAAGCCATAGAGAATGCATTGCAAGGCCTGAAGTTTGAAAAAAAAAAGCTCTCTATGGAAGTCAATGGAAGGACTCGAAGTGAAATCGCCCTAAAAGGGGGCGGTACCCTACGGAACGCGAGTTAACGTTGATTGGGCTGTACTTCTACAGGCAGAACACACAGTTCAGCCATCCAGAAGCCCGTCCCTAACCCCACCCCTAAACCTTACGTCACTGGTGCGAAAGCAAATTAGCCACCTCGTCCTTACGAATTCCTGTGAGATTGTGTCGGTGAGTCTTGCCATGTCTTTTTTTTATCCAGAAGGCTTCTTTTACTGTTAGTCAAAGTTTCATGCACTCAAACTGCACTCAAAATGTCTTTTTCCCACCCTCTCTTGTGACATTAGAAGGTGTTTTTTCGTTAGAAATTTCACTGTTAACCTTTTTCTGGAATATTTCTGCTACTTTTCAAACGCCACATGCATAGACAGATTTTATAGTTTCTTCCTACACTTTCTTGACTTAAAAAATATTTTGTAAAAATAAAACAGGAATCTATCAAAACTATAGATCATAGATTTGAAGAAAAGAAAGAAAAAAAAATCAAGCCCTGAAGGCCAAAAGAGCCAATAGTTAAAGAAACACACAGGCATCCTATCTACAGAACCATCTACAGTCTGGTACACAAGGATCTCGTTTCACCCAAGAAATGAAAGAAAACACTCTAAAACAGGACGAAGAAATAGAATTTGAAGGCTGAGAAGATTACGATTCTCATCCTGTCAAATGCTTGAGGTGATTTTTTCTTCCAGTGGTGGAGAAAGCCCCTCTGGAAGGACTCAATCTAACATCTAAATCTTTTTCTTCCGGTCCTACAGTCCAACAGAAGTTGCCTCCCAGTATTTTCCAGCCCTCCCTCATGCTGCAGGCGAGCTTGTTTTGGCTGCAGCTGCTTTTAGACAGACTAAATAATGTGATAACGCGCCACTCCACAGTTGCTCCTTGAATTGCCAAGACCCGGCGCTGCGCTGGACATGCAAATCACTACCACAGCAAAACACCTGCAAATCACGGTGTAGAGAAAAACAATGTCTGCATTTTTTCCATTCTTTATCTGTGGTGGAGCAGACATAAATAACAGCCGAGTATAAAAGAGTGAGCATAGTGCCCACGGGGCCCTTTCAATCATCCCAAAACCTCACGGTGTAAACGTTATATGGATGGCCCCTAGGTGACTCCTATTCTAGCCCTACCTTTATATAATTTTCCTCTTCCGACAAAGCTTTCTTCTTAAAGAGAAACACAGACAGGCGAAAAGGACACGTTTCTTACTGGGCCACAGTGTTATGCTTTTACACTTAACTCTCAACGTTATGTCACTTAACTGACTGAGGCAAGTACAAATGTAGATTTAAGGCATTTAATCTCTCGGAAGAATGATTAGCTGTTTACGCACTTAAGAGTGACGTATCCTAATCTATCAGTGTCTTTGAGAGAGACCATTGTTCCTCGATTTCTATACGTCATAAAAGAAACAAACAATGACCTACTATTTACAGAGCTAATCCTAATGCTAACTGCCTAAGCATCAAGCACAATCATTATTCTCCAAGCTTCACTAAACAACTTCTCCTCCAACACAAATTTCTTGTAACCTCTATTACACTGGTTTCAATCCCTAGGTTGAGCAGCTTGCACAAACCGCCAATCGTGTCCTTCTCCATGACAACCTCTCTGGGTAAACATTAGTTTAATGATGGGTTTTAGCAGTGGGGCTGTATGAATGGGGACTGACAGGTGCAGCAGTTCATGTGTGAAGATGCACAAAGCCAATCAGGGAACTAAAAATACCGCTAATGACAAAGCAAACCTACTGTGCGCTCCCATTAAACTGCAGTCAAATAACTTGTTGATGAACACATTCTGATTTTACGAAACAAACTGTGGACTTTTGCTATCAACAATTAATGCAACGGGAGAAACAAAGTTGCCATTTTAATGAGTAAACAAACCCGATGACAAACAGCTTAATTTGAACTGAAAGTGTAAAATAGCACAACACATAGCAGTTGAACAACCCTTTAAGTCGTCGTCCCATGAAAACCCAAATATTTCTGTGTTAAAGTGCTATAATCGGTTCCCCGGTGTATCTAGCAACCGAGAAAACGTGAAAAATAAGAACCCAGTAAGTTTTTTTTGATGCCTTTCCCTGCAAGCATGTGAGAAATCGAGCCGTTCAGATTTCCCTCCGGGTGTGACGTCCCAACCGGATCTTATTATAATGTTACCGCCCCTTAATCTACATAATTCCACCTACCGCATCGCCGCCATTGTTGTTTTCACAAGTAATAGCGGTGTAAAGTTCGTGGACAACATGCAATGTAGTCGCTGCACAGAGTCCAAACCTCAGAAGAGACAGGAGTGGATTTATTTTATCTTTAGTGGAAATCCATCACTAACCATGAGTAAAAACCTGCAAGCAGGATTAGCTTCAGAGTTCAGGAAATATAATTTAGCTAAACCATTGCAATGGCAGGAATATGCGTGTGTGTGTTGTGTTGACTCGCCGGAAAAATCTGCCAGAAAACACCCCACAAACAGAATCCATCACATACCAGCAGAGACCACCATTTCCATTAAAACCACTACAATTCCCATTATAACCATTAAATCCATTCAACTTCTATTGCATCTTGGGCGTGGTTCTATTGTTTTTTCAGCAGAGTTTTCACATAATTTCATGCAGATCTTTATAATAAAACTGCAATACATAACTTTGAAATATAAAAAAATCTGCTTTTGAACAAGTACTACAATGTAATTTTACACTACTAAATACCATTTTGCATGTAAAGTCTGTATGACTTAATTTCTCTTTTACCCACGTAAATATATATTAGCCTGATCTCAAAGTAATACAAAACTATTTAATGAGGTGGTTAATTTGTACAAGGTAAATCACACAAAAGTGTACGATTGGTAGCAAAAACCAAAACTACCTGTAAAGCTCCACCCCTAAACCTAACCATCACTGTCACGAAAGCAAATCTTACTAAAACATCCAAATGAGATTGTACGAATTCATACGAATTAGCCACCTTGTAAAATAGTATACGAATTGTTGGATGAATATGCAATTTTATCATTAGCCGGTGATAGAGCGGCAAAAGTAACAGATTTTAGTGACACTTTTTAGCTATCCTTTGTTGTCCTATGTTGTTCCAAACATGCATGCCATTATTGTCATTTTTTGAATAAAATATACCTTTAACAATGCACTTTATTGGTATACTACGAAAGACAGAAAATATCCCAATTCCTCTACGGGGTTGGTTACAGAGAAAAATAAAAGAGTTCCAAATAACCTTTGGAGAGGAGGTGCGATTAGCTCAGGGTGGGAATGTTCTAGATTAGATGCAAACACAAAACTCAATTCACTAATCAGTCCTTCTACTTATCTGCTCCCCAAAAGAGTGACATCACCGTCTGAGAGAGGAGTCTGGTACACAAACACTGTCTGAGAATGCTCACTCCCTTGCCATCCCAAAAACCATGTGAAAGTGTGTGTGGGTGGTGCCTTCGAGATTATAAAAGAAACCAGCAAAGCAAGATGGCAATCTGTCTGTCTTGCATCTGTTGTGCTAGAATCATCAAGCAGTGAATTTCTTTGCAAATGGCGATGATGTAGTCGAATATTCAGGGGAATCTTCAAAATAGATGATGTTAAAAATCATTTGCAATAAGAATCTTTCTGCTACTCCGATTTTTCCCCTGAGAACACTAATCTTACAATTGTCTTTCTCTACAGTTTTACAAGATATCTTAGAGATTTGCCACCAATAGATACATCAATAAGTAAATAAAGTTTTTGCTACTCTGGTGTGTGTTTATTCATCTAGACAAGCTGAGACCAGATGCTAACTAGCTTGGGCACAGCCAGAAATCCAAGCAGTGTGTACAGGAGCGGAAAAAATCAAGAGGAAAACTTGTAACTTTGTAGTATTGACTAAATCAGATCCAATTTTACAGAGAACAGATTGAAAAGAATCAACTCCTTCCAACTATGATTCAGACCCTACCAAAAAATCAACGTTAGCTTTCTTTTCCAGCATGTGTTACAACGTGACCACTTGTGATTTCAACTCAACTTATTTATGCTTCAGAAAGTATTGAGAAGGTCAAATTCATGACGTGTGCTTAACAACCGCAGGATATTAATCATTCTCTGTGCGTCCACGAGGTGAAGTTCATTCCCTTATTGTTAGCTTCTTCACGTTCTCCCCCCACCCCTGGAATATTAGATCAGGCTCTGCACTGTACACAGCCACCAGTGGCCAGATGTTCAATTAGCCTGTATTCCTGTTTGGGGCTTTGATGCTCTGTGCTGCTCTCCGGCCTCCACGCTTTGTTCTCAAATCAGCCTAAGGCTAATTTCACCGCCCGCCGTGAAGATAACACACAACCTGGCTCCTCGTACCGCGCGGCTATTCGTGGCTCCTTGTTTATATACATATGTGCTTGAATGAGAGCGACTGCCGCCAAATGACAAGCCGCTCCTTTTCTGTCTGTTGTGATGTCTTTCATATATTGTGCTCCAGGCCTGGCTGTAGGAGAAACTGGAAGGAAATAAACAAATCGAGAGGACGTGGAATTATTGAGGTCCCTCTATTTAGAGCTTTTGTTTGGATGGAGCCTGACTTGTGCCTACGAGCAAATGTGGAAAAGGCCGAACGCGTGACATCCGACGAGGAGTGCAGTGATGTTTCCAGCTTTGATTTTGTGCAAATTTCCCTGTGGCTCGTTCCACCTGTCCCCTGTAGTCACTTCATCTGAGTAAGATCTCCACCACCTGCACACAGCTCTGCCCACAGCGACTGCTGGGTTAAGCTCTCACTTCCTCTCTACTCTCAGCACAGGATTTATTTGTCGGCGAGTGGAGTGTAGCGTGCGTGTTTATGTGTGGACAGTATGTGCCTGTCTCTTGTGAGCATCTCTCTTATTGAGATGCCCTATCTTCCTTACACACTTTCTACACACACAGACAAGCAAATTAAAAGATATACATTTACGCATCTAGCGACTTACATTGCATTACACTATACATTTGTACAGTATTTGCAATCCCTGGGATCGAACCAACCACCTGGGCGTTGCTAGCGCCATGCTTTAGATATCAGAGTCATTTAGAGTGACCTTTAGAGTCATTTTACTTAATAACAAATTCCTGTAACGAAATAGACTATTAAAATGTGTATTGGTCAACGTCATGTATCTATTTTATTTTTAAGTAACAGGACTGGGTTTTTAGCATAGAGTTAGCAAATACACGATTGTAGACGCATGGCAAATATGCTAATAGCATGAGGACAAAACAACATTTACTTAAGTTTTATTCACCCTAAAAATCAAATATATTCTTTTACTGCATAGAAAAAAGTTTCAAATTTTAAATAATGGTGACTGGATTTTGTAAAGACACAAAAGAGAGATATGTGTACTAAAGTGTGTTGTTTGTGTGTGTCTTGTGAGTAATCATCCATTGGTGCTGAAAGTGGTCACTATGAAAGCAGCGACCGGGCTCTGCCCAGCGACTAGACAACCTCTTTAATGCACATACTCATAAACACTAATTAACGAATTCAGAAAACAGAACTTACCGTTGACACACTGGAACACATCACAGCACCTCCCAGGTGTTCCGTCTCCACGGGACATGACCTGAGGGGAAGTCCCCGCTGGGCACTGTGGGAAGCTGCAGAGGCCAGGCAAGCACTCGCATCTGAGTGGTGAAGGGAATAAGAGAGAGATGCTGTTGGGGGGCCTGTCGTACCAATTTCATAACAACGAAATAATCTCTCCTGACACACTGTTGTTATGTTCTGTACTAAAAAAATACAATATTAATATATAAAGAGATGCTCTGGGCTAGAGCCCTGCGCGGGACTGGTTTTTTTAATCCCGTCCTCGCTCCCAGTGAATTTCTGACCAATCCCGCCCGCAACGTGTGTTTCACTCCCGCCCGCACTTGCAATTTATGCGCTCGCTCCCGCCGGCACCAGCAAACAATTTAGCTTAAAGAATTTATACATTGTTGAGGTATTCTAATATTCATAATAATAGACACAGAACATTTGCGTTTAATTAAACGCTCATCTTATGGTCGATAAATATGTTCATGTGAGGGTTAAGGACCACGCCTGACAAATAACTTAAAAATGACGACATGTGACAAATTATATTTTTTATTAGACCAATAAAACTTTTCGAAGCTGAAAGGCTATATATATATATATATACACACAACACCGGAACTTTTAGCCTTTAGCTGTGCCTATAACAGCACACACAGTATTCAATCGTAACAATGTGCAACTGACAAATAACAAAGAAAAGAGGTATATTTTGCTTAACACATACAGGGAGAAATGCTTTGTCTTTGAAGCAGAGCTTTACTTGACCGGATATAATCGAGCAGGTATGTCGCCTCAACCCATAGGTGCCAGATTTGTGTCCGTTGAATATTAACACTTTTGCACATTTATTGCAACTTACGACTTCGAATTCTTTAACACTTTTGTCAGTAACAATAGATACATTTGTCCAAATGTCGGACTTGCCTTACTTTTGTTCTGTGCAGTAAATCCCTGCTTTAATATTCCACTTCGTTTACCGGCTCCATCCTTGCTGGCGGGCAGCTATAATTCGTGGCACCAGTACTATTTGTTTTACCCGCCCAGTCCTGCCTGCGGCAAAGGTAAACCCACCCGCTCCCGCGAGATTTGCGTTGGGACCCGTAGGATCCCAATGCAGTCCTCTACTCTGGGCCTTTAGAACCAGTCCTTAAGTACTGGTGGAAAAAATATTTTTTGTGGAAGTACATTGAAAATTGACATTTTTTATTTTTAGTGTTATGGTGTAACAGGATTGGTTAAATGAATAAATAAATAATAATAAAAAGACTATTTATGAATTTACTTAAAAACGTTTTCTTCTTCTGTGAATACTTGACAGACAATTAAAAAAAAAAAATATATATATATATTTACACTAACCCTCTCTCTTTCTCTCAGCAGGTAGTGGTCTAGCTTTTGTTGAAACTAGTAACTTTGTATTAGCACCTGTTGCATTATTGCTCCTGTATGACATATTGCTTATTGCTCCCTGATCTCTTTTTAAGTCGCTTTGGATAATAGCATCTACTAACTGAATAAATGTAAATGTACCATAAATGTAAATACTTATCCACGCAATAAGACTGAGTAGTTTCAACATGGAACAATTAAGTTGTTTGACAAATTTGCCAGCATTACGTATTACATTTGTGTGAACACAAAATAATATATTTTTAAGAATTTTGGTAACCGAACAGCGATGGCAACATTCTTCAAAATATCTTATTTTGTGTTCTGCTGCAGAAAATCATACAGGTTTGAAATGACATGAGGTTGAGTAAATGATGGCAGCATTTTCATTTTTGGGTAGACCATCACTTCAACATAACAGACTAAAACATAAAAAGTGTATTGGGCTAACCTGGTAGGAAGGGTGCAGCAGCCATCCGTTGTCAGTCTGACCTGCGTCTCATAACTGTCGGCTGGACACTGGACAGGTTTCACTGGTGGACACTCTACGGTACTGCAGTCTACGCTGAACACTGAACCCAAAACAAGAGCCAATACATTTATCACTTCTCATCAAAGCCTCCAATTAACACACCTCATCAAACTCATCCATGCAAATGATGTGCCGTAATATAACCCCTTAGGCTTCAACACACACTGTTTACAACTATTAAACTGTTTGTAGTTTGGGCTCAAGGTTAAAAATTAAAGTTGAAAGTTAAAACCGCAATAACTAAACATAATAGACTCGATGAAACGCCATTCGGGCATTTTAGACAGGAAGAGAAATACACATTTGATTGTGAAAGTGAGCATTCTAGACCAGAACCGTGTGCAAATCTGCAGTGGAGTGTGAAGTGGACTGCCATTACAAACAATTTACATTAACCGATAGACAACAAGGTCTGGATTTCAGCTAAAAAGTCAAAATATTTTGATGACTTTTCAAAGACATAATGTTTTCTTTGGAATAACATCTAATGATGATTTGCTGTATACACCACAAGACCAGGAATGTGTTTCAAGATAAAAAGGTACAAATTTAAAATTCGACTATAAAGGAAAAAAGTACAAATTGAATATTTAAATAAATGTTGACAACAGATGTGCCCAACAGCATGACTACATACACATCTGTTCAAATAACACTCTGCAGCTTTAGCATGTCTCAAAAGCTTTGGCAAACTCCCAAAACACAAAATTGACAAGAAGCATCACTGTATATATGTCTTGTTGAAACCGAGTGGTTACCTCTGCTTCAGGCAGACACATTGCAGAAAAAATTATAAAAATATCCATCACCACATTTTCCTGATGTGGACACCCAAAACTCCAGATATGCAGCTTTTGCTTTTTCCAAAAGAAGCTTTCTAAATATACTGTACAAGCTGACACCTTTATGCTCTTTTGCCACAAAAAGACCACCTTTGACAGGCCTGAATTTTCATACAGGTCAGTGCTGGTTTGTGGCTGCACTAGCTGATGAAAAACATAGCCATGATTTTGCCAAGTAGCACCTATGACTAAATTAACATGTTTTGTCAGTCCAGGAATAATGTTTTGTTCATTCACACATAACAAAATAATAAACAGTACGTCACACTGGACCCAATCATCTCAAAATTACCTGGCTTGCATTCGTAGAGGTCGCAGCACTCCCCAGGCTTGCCTGAGCTCTTGGATACGAGAATGTTAAGGTGCCCAGGCTGGCACACTTTCCGCAAACACCCGGCTGGGCTGCACACGCAGCGGCTGGGCAGAGGGCAACATTCACCTGGTGGAGCATAGCCCTCAATTAAAATGGAGTCCTCAGGGCATCGTGGAGAAAACTGCACCTCACACCTCGCCTTGGAACAGTCTGGTCTTTCCTCTATAGAGAAAAAGGACACAAGTGAATATTAGTCATGTTCGGGCACTCAGTCTCGATTACTACCTTTCTACTCACATGTTCATGGTCCAAAGTAACATGTGCCAGGCTTAAAATGCAGTAAAATCAAAATTTTTATTAGGAAAATAAACTTGATTTGGCACAAATAGGGCTGTCACAATATACCGATATTGTAAATTATTATGATATAGAAAAAAACATGAAAATCTATAAATGTATGATAAAATGGTAAATAATTCAGCAGAATTTTGGATTAGGAGTCACAATGGCAGGGGTTAAAGCAAAAACTATCCTGAGCCTGAACTCTTTTTTGCAGGGTTGCGAGAGTAGACATATGCGTAGGGTTATTTGTCAAACAACTAGTAAAATGTTGTTTTTGAGCTTCTCAGATGGACGTTTCTTAAACTTTGATGCTATGCCATATGTGTATGATCACAGAATGACTTGAAGGAAGTGGGGGCATAATTATAACCCACAAAACCAGTTAATGGCGATGATATGGCACAAGTTACATCCACAACACATAGTAATGAGATCACAGTTGGCCAAACAGGTTAGCATAAATGAGCCATCCAAAAAGCAAAAGTGATCACCTTTTTGAGCTTGTTTTTTATAATAATTAGTGAAGGCAGATTTCTTATCCATTTTCAAACTCTTGCTGGCAAATTTTGCAATACAAACTGTGAAACGAAACAATATAAATTCCTATTAAAGTCAGCAGTGAGTGCTTCTCTTTTCATTGGTTTGATTTATATTAACCACACAGAAGAGCAGGAATATTAGGCTGCTGTCACTAATGTATTGACATCAGATTTCTTTCTCAACTTTTTACGGGCACTTCAGACAAATACGACCATGTTTATGACATAAATCTGTGAGATAGGTGCAATAAGCTGTGAAAAAGTTTGAAAACGATTTAGACGCTTTAAAAATCGATCCTTGATATCGCAAACGCAGCGTGTGTGTGACTCGCAGGAATGGAATCGTAGGTCTGTTTAGACGATTTGCCGAATCAACACAATATTATCGATCTTTATGTCAGTGTCCAAATTGTGTTAGTCATTTTTGTAAAAGACTAAAAAGCTTTTCTCTCCATCCTGCCGACTGTTCGCTTGCTACTCTCCAACATGACGTCTCCCCTCCGGCAACCAAGACCCGCCCCATTTTAATTCTTATTGGCTAGTAATGTTTGTTTGGTTGAGAGTGATAGCTGTGTTCCTCTCATACCCTTGGTAGGCGAACTTGTGAACTCAAATTCTTATCAAGAAGCTTTTTAAATGTAATCTCTTTTTAAAGTCAATATTTTTTCCGCAGTCAAACGCCGCAAACCGGAGATCCGTCACGGTGCCAGAAAACTTTAAGCCCTAATAGCTAACAAACTCTCTCTCTCTAATCTTACACTCAACATCTTTAAATTATATATTGGCTCAAAAAAGATAAATCCCACAATAAACAAAAGTAAAGATACATTTTACAGATAACATCATTTGTTTCATGAAAAACACATTTAAACAGATATTGTGATACCGCAAATTCTTTTGGCCACGGTTACCACAATTATATATTGAGAGCCAGAAATATTCAGCGTTATTGTAAAATAATCTCTTTGTTATGTCACAAGACGTTACACAACATTAAAATGAGCATAACCACGAGCAGGCCACACACTTCCATATTTCCAATTGAATATTGACGGTCAAAGGCCAGCTTTTTACAAGCACATTCAATTTGACCTTCCTTCATTGAAGGCATGATTGCTTTTATTCGCCCTTTACAAGAGAACAACAACCTAACAAAGGATGAAGCCAGATAAATTGAAAAGGTGTACGGAAGATGCATAAAAAGACCCACAGAAAAGAAAAGTCATGCTGATGTGAATGCGAACGAACGGCAAATGTCAGCGGGAGAGAAACGGCTGGAGTGCTGTAACATTGCTTGTGTGCTGTCTGATAACACTCAGACGTGGTGTAACAGCTCCAGACGTAGCACTACATGTTAAAACAAAGCCGGCAATAATAATGTGTAAACACAGCAGGCTTAGGCCATAGTGTGTCTTCTCTTAAAGGTAAAGTGCACCCAAAATACAAATTATGTCATTTGCTTAAAGGTGCCAGGTGTAAGATTTAGGAGGATTTATTGACAGAAATGCAATATAATATACACAACTCTTTCTTCAGAGGTGTATAAAGACCTCACATAATGAAGCGTTGTTTTAATTACCATAGAATGATCTATTTCTATTTACATACACCGTGTGTCCCCCTGCATGGAATTCGCCATTTTTCTACAGTAGCTCCATACGGACAAACTGCTCTACAGAGCGCGTTTCGTAAATACGTTATCTCGTGACAACATCTTAGTTTGTGTCAGCCATCGTAGTGCCTTGCAAGGGAGGGGTGGAGTGAGCTGTTGGTTGCAATTCGTAACCTCACTGCTAGATGCCGCAAAATTTCACAAACTGGACCTTCAACGATTTGTCACCTAATCACCGGCTATGTTTTGGTAAAATACAAAGGAAGACCAAACATTTTTTACTATTTTCTCACACAAAGCTATTTACCATTCACATTCAGAAAAATCATACTTAGCTCTCAGTAATCTTAAGTAATCTTAAGGTTCCTTTAAAAATGTGGAGACCTTTACCTACAAATGCAAGCATACAATGGCCAAACAATTTCTCTGAAAAGATGAATAGATGGAAAAAAGAATGCTCCGCAGGGCACAATCTCAGGCTTTGTTGACTAAGGTTACATACTTTGTATGCATTATTCAGACACTGATTAATTAACTTGCAAAACATATTATAGGAGATGTAGTCAAGCCATTAAACATAGTACAGCTGATAGTTTGATCGTGTAGTACAATCACATCTAATGTATGAAAGGCATGTCACACAAAGAAACTACGGCCTGTTAGTGCTTTTTGATGTTTAGAGAGGAAAGTCCCCTATAGAGCGGAAAGAGCCTGTAATTACCTGAAATGATGGAAAAAGAGAAAGAGAACAATAATGGCGTATCACATCAAGAGCAGTAAAGACAGACACCTCTCTAAAGAGCTGCTCATACTTAAGCACTGTGTTTATGTGCCATTATACAAGTGCTTAGGATTTTTGTTCCAAACGAAGATTTATGGAAAATTATGACATTTACGAGCATTATTTTCATTTGCAGGTAAATGCCACCTGAATGGGAAATGAGGCGAGCCACACAGTGACGTGTCAAATGGGACGTGTAACAGTCACCTAATGAGACATACAGTAGCATCATGACATCTTGCTTTGATTGACGTGCCATTAAGTCTTGGAAGTCTAACTTTTGGTCGTTTACATTTATGCATTAGCGCACACATTTATCAAAACTCAGTTTGTGATCGAGTCCCCTGTGCATCGAGCTAACCCAAAACCTACAGTAGTGCTGTTTTCATCCAGCCAAGCTACAGAAGACATACGATTACTGAAGATGGTGAATATAACTTGAAGAGTGCATTTTACGTTCATATTACGTTCATATGGAATGCTAAGTAACCATTTGTAAATATTTCTAAAGAAAACACCTTTGAAAGCTCTTTTATCCTCTTCATCTTCTTCCATTTTTCCCTTAAAGCCATCTTTCTGCTTTCAAAATATCTGGCGATCCCCAGCACATCATCAAATCTGTCCTTCAGTGTGTTCGGTCTCTCAAGAGTGCACTTCTGGAGATAAACAGTCTTTAATTTGTTCTTATGCTCAAGCTCAGCCCACTGTTGATCCCTAATATTATGACAATATTTTTTATCTCAGTTGGATCCTAGAAAATGCCTGAGCGGCATTCACTTTCCCTTTAATGATGCTGATATTCTCTCACGTATTTGCTTTAAATATCTATGTGTAGTTAAACCTTCACTAACTGGCAAACTACTATTAAGGGTAATGAATCCAGCAGTACAAGTGCAAATCTGACTATGGCTGCTCGATTATGACAAAAATTATAATCGTGATTATTTTGGCCAATTTTGAGATCGCGATTATTGAACACGATTTCTCATTAACCTTTAAAACAACATAGAACAATAACAAAACTTGTTTTTTAATCTGTGAATCTAACTGATAAATACATGTAAAGAAATAGCACTGATGAACCACTGTAAAGGAAAGGGTGCGCTGTGGATTTATACTCCAAGACAAAAGAGGATCCTTGCCAAATGGAATGCCGCATAATCATCATTTTACCTCGATTATTTTGTTTTTGAAGATTATGATACATTTTCTATTAATTGTACAGCCCTAAATCTGACCAATATGCACAGTACACATATACTATGTAACACAAACTTTAATTCTGGATTCGATGAATCGTTTGAAAGCCCTATTTAGCATGAATGACATCCATTTTTGATCATTTGTGTCTAATAAACCTGAGAACCTGCAAAAGTGCATTTGTTTGCTTCAAAAAAATTAAAATCCTTTTTTATATAGGCAGGTATAGCTTCATGTATCATCCTTGCTGATTTGTTTAAATAAAAATAAATAAATGCCATAAAACACATTGACATCAACACTGAAGTACTGTAGTACCCGCCGTTTATATGTTAATGCATCAGATCAATGCCAGTGTGATGAAAGGTGAGAAAAAACCACTTCCACACATCACATCCCCGTGAGCAGCACTTTAGCGACATGTTTTTTGCCTTTTCTGTGATTTCTCTTTTGAAAATGACAGCTGCTTACCACTGATCACATGGACGTTGTTGCCAGGCATCTGCTGCCGAGATGGAAACAGATTGTTACATATAAATTAAATCCGGGAGCAGCCTCAACCCCTGGGCTTTCTCAAACCTCCACCTCCTGTGATGCAACAGAACACAGCGTCCCCTGCCACTCGAGGTCCGGAAAGACCTGGAACAACGTGACCACGCCATAACACCCTAATGCCGGTTCAGACACCAGCAGGTAATCTACATGGTTTAAGACTGAAATATTGGTGAGGAATGTTAAGACGTTGATTGTCACGTAATAACAAGCTTGTTTGTATGGAGATTGGAATTTTGAGTGATGTAAAGACCCACAGCGCGCAATTATGGCGTATAGAAATGCTTTATTTTTCTAAGCACATCATCAAATCAGCAGTCATTGATGGAGACAAGGCTCTGGCTGAGAGCAGCAGGTTGGCTTGGCACTGTAAAGTCATTACTTGATATTCCACATAGCTGCTGAAAACGGCAAAGTCCTATGTGACTCAGAAAAACAAGGGGGAACAAGAGAGCGATGGAGAAAATCCTCAGAGAATAAATAAAACCCAACAAACTAGCAGACAGCTCCGACCAACAAGTCCTGCACAATTCATAAAGGATCACGGCTACAGCAGGTCTTTAATAAGTGCCACCAATTCAGTGTTTCCGAATTGTTTGTTTGTTTGTATGTTTTATGTACCCCCTCAGCTCATCAGTAAAGCTCAAGTATTCCTTTAGCGACACCACAACGAATTTGTTATTGTAAGCTTTTCACAATGTGATACTAAATATAGCCCCTAGAAACTGTCTTTATTTTTATTTTTTTAGTGAAGTGATTGTATGTTTATCCAAACATATTTTTTGACACGTAGACGCCACATATTACTTGGTTTTACGTTAAAAAGTAGGTCACAGTAGGATTTCTAATATTAATTTTTTTTTATTATTACTATACTGTATATTACAAGAAAGGTTGTTAAGTGTTTTCTTTTTTATTCGGATGTCCAACTACAGTCAGTAACAACAAAGACTGTGGAAAAGAACATAATGACAATGCAAGCAAGAATGCAAGCTGTTATTAAGGCCAAAGGATGCCATACAAAATATGATGTTTTAGTTTTTGTTGTATAAACACTATTTAGTCGTTTTAGTTTATTATTTGTCTTGAAAATTGACAATAAATTTGTGTATTTCTCTTTGTTATGACTGTTGGTCTAATACTTTTGATAAGCGCTGCACCTGTTTTTTCTTCGATTTAGCAAAGCATGTCATATAACACATACAGTATACACTTTTTTAAGTAACCTTGGAACCCGCTACAGTAAAGTAACCACTGGAGTCTATCTTTACCTGTTGGAAAAAACAGAAATGGCTTTGGATTTATTAATATATTTAAGCACTAAAAATGGGAGGTTATGATACAGATAAGTTGCACTTTCGCATACTTGCATACCGTATGCCTAAAGGCAGACTTGTCCTTGGCTCATAGTGCTAAAAACCTAAAAGCGACTCATTTTATCATATGAAACAAATTTAGAACATCAGTCAAACTCAGATTTTCTTTTCCCCATGTAAGAGATCCATTTGAATGCAAAACGACGGACAGAGTTTTGATGAAATGTAAATAAGGAAGGTGAGAGATCAGCCTTTTCAGCCTAAGGCAAACATGAGAGGAATGATTTGAGACGGTTCATGTTTTTCTTGCGCTGATGGAAGCCACTCTAATGCATTAAAGCGCATTAAATCTGAGGTGAATTTGGCTGAAAAAGAACCCCCTACCTAGGTAGGAGTTTAAGGCATTATAGAAATACTCCCTATGCGAAAAAATGTAAATGTCGCCTATATACTTCTATCTCTGTCAGTATATGTACTGAAAGTATTGAAAAATGTGCCATGTATTTTTATACTTTGAAATGCAGAAGGTACTGTGATGGTCATGGTTACATTTCATACTGGATCCTGAATCAAGCAGTTGAGAGATGAAATCAAAATTGGAATACACGGACACATCCTTCTAATGCCTCATCACTGGCACTGGTTACTTGAGATTCAGACCAACAGATATCCACTACACAATATCATAGGCCCTAGAGATGCCAATGACACCTCAACCATCCCCTTACACACACTTGGCTTTAGAGAGTTTTTTTATATTCACATCTGTTCAGCATGTATCCCCAACAGAGAATGTGAATGAGGTGTTTGCGCAGGTACACACATTCTTGACATTGACAACGTTTACTATGTAAATAATTCCATGCTCAGAGGTGATATAACCACATCAAAATCATCACAGAGGTTCCATATGGACATGGCAACACCCGGTCTCTCGTTTCTTTGGCAACCGATTTCAAGTGTTTGGTGAGCACTCGCACACTGAGGTGAGAAACACCTTAAAGCTACATCCTGATTACAGCCAAAAAACGGCACACATGAAAAAACGATGGAGAAAGAGTATGCAGTGATTATTTAGAGTATAGAGATTGACAGTTCCTATTGAATGCATTTTTTCCATTAATTTCACTAGCAATTCATGGTTTTCATGGCTAGACTATTTCAATTGCACTCAACATGACATTGACTGTAATGACCAATATCTAAGAAATAGAATTTAACCATGATTACAATAACCAAGTCATTGCCAATTTAGAGCTACTAAATTCAAAGTTTTGAACAATAAATACTTGTATGAAGTCAAACTTGTATAAGGTTCCGGCGGTGGTATAACGTATCTGTCTGCTGTTTTGTTTTGTATGTCTTTTATTTTTTATTATATAATTTTCTGCTGTAGTCCTGCAGTGTTTTTTGTAGTTCTTTTACTGTGCCCCCTTGTACTATGGTGATTAGATCATATTTAATGTTTTGATTAATTAAATATTTAGTATCGGCACAGATTTTGCTCCCTTGCCTCTTCCTAATATTTTTGGATGGTTTGTTCAGGTGGCGGGTAGGGTTTTTCAGTAACTGCAACATAATTCATGGTTTAAACGGCAATGTAAAAAAGGACACTTTGTTGCAAGTTTTTATTTTAGATCTGTAGAAACTAGAAAAGAATCAACTTTTCATGATTCTGGCATTATGCCATTAAGTGAGACGGATGGTGTAACTGCAAAGTTTTGAGAGTGACAAATGCATTCAAATGCAGGCAATTAATCCGAAAATTATCGCTCAGTGTGTGAAGGAAATACAGGCTTACAAACCTGTGCGGGTTTATGTAACAACCATAGCAACAGTTTAATCTGTTTTGTGTTAGTAAATCTAATATCCAAACGGAGACTTACTATGATTCAGAAATCATTACTATTTGTTGGAAGAGTTGCTGGGTTTTCTTTATTCGTTTCCTCTAAAGACCTCAATGCTGGTGGGTGAAACTGGGGTGGGAAAAAAACAGACTGGGATCAAAATTTGCAAAGAGTCAAGACACATGCCTCCATCATTGTGATCTGCTTGCTGCTCCTGGAGTCCAAAAGAGCGTAACGTCAATGCTAGTTGCCAGGTTTTGTACAGACTATGTGGATTAAATGAAAATGCGGTTGTCACTACCTGAAACTCTCAAGAGTGAATTTATTTGTGGAATGCGGCTGTCACCATAAATAGCCAAACTCTGTGTACCGAATAGCACCAAAAAGCACTAGAAGTGAAAACCTGTTTATCAATGACCTCTGTGTTTAGAAGCACACAAGCTAAACATTCACAGACTAAAAGCATAAGCAACTTAATAAAATAATGCAAAATACAGTTTTATGATCAGTAAATGTCTTTTACACGTATCCAGTCAAAGTGTGGCGAAAATGTACTTTTGTACCTAGGTTACAAGGCTATAGTTTACCTCCTCTGGGGCTGGTTGAATGATAGTTTGGTTGAGAAAATGAGACTGAGAGAGAGAGCAAGAGCGAAAATTGAGGGGAGTTCAGAGAGCGGTTTTACAGCCAGATAACTCGCCTTCACTGTGTAAGCCACACACCCCAGTGTGCCGTTTACTCTCCATTAAATGACACAAACACCAACCCAGTGCCTACTTTTCCTCTCACAATACAGGCTTCTTTACCAGACAATATGCTCAACATTACTATTCACTAATGGAAACAACCGCTTAATGCCACTGAAAGAATACGGCCAATTTTCCACCTAAAGTACCTACTTTTTGGGGTGCTCGCATTAGAAAGCTATAAAAGTACACAAAAAGTGCTTTTGTCAAAACGTGGAAGACCGTCTGGTAGAAAAAGCAGATGTACTTATAAAGCATGACTAATGTAAGCTGACTCTGTTTTGGAACAGATGTACTGTATGGAGAAACAATGCCGTAAGAACACAGGAGGAAAGGGGAGTGGCACCAGGGCCGACACCTTGCCTCTACACAGGCCCCATTCTGTGACAATCCGGCCACCGCTGCGCAATAACCCCCAGCGCTGAGAGTGTCTGAAACAACAGCACGTCTGTCTGTCAATGCAGGGCTCCCATTAGCTCCATCAGCGACTTTTCTGTGGAGTGTTAGATTACATGTCCCACGGAGAGGCTGGTTTGTTTGTTCATTATTGAGCCTTCAGAACTGACAGCGTTACGTTGTGTTGTCAAGTGCGCTGAAAACTAAAACAAAGACTGGATGGCGATAATTTCTAGATTACCTAAAAAGACTCAATGAGGCACTATGGTAGGCTTCATTTGGCGCTCCGGATGGGATTTTAGTTTTGATGCTGATTAATATTACACCTGAAAATAGTATGCATCTACAACTTAAGGCTAGCTATTTCAAGTATTTTAGATTTGTTTTGCAGTTGGGCTTGGGATAATACGTAGTCTAAGCCTCAGATCAGCTTGTCTTAAAACCACCCATGGAGCGTTTAGAGGCGTACCACTCCGCACCACCATTTATGAAAAAACGTAGAATGATATTTGATAGTAAAACTGATGATAACTGAGCAAAGTGCTTGTACTAACACAACATACAATGCAATTATTTCCTTACCCCTACAAACATGCCTATTGCAGCCACGTCTGGCTAATCCCAGCTTTATGTGCAGAGAAAAATATAGGATAACTATAAGTGATTCATTGATATGTAGCCTTTTGGGGCATCTTACAGAGAAGGGGAGCGTTCATGAAAACAATCATTATTTTAAACAATCTGTGGTTTGTCACCACTAGAGGCACATGAATGACACACTTTCTACAATAAATATAAAAACAAATGTTCCTAAGGAAAAGAATGCCAATTTCACCCTGAAATGTTTCAAAATCAAAGGCCATGAAAAATGGGCTCTTCAACTCAGAACAACCCTATGGTTTAAATACTTCACCGCTTTGTCATGAATTTAAAGGTCGGATGACGCTGAAGTGATGTGTGCTTTTCGGGCCATATTGTGTGAGATTGTGGGCATGTGCTACACTTGGTATTGCAGGTAAATGCTGAGCTCTCCTCTGGCAAACCCTATCATCCCAATGACAGTTGGACCATTTGACACACCACTGCAAGAAATGGAGCGGCTCAGATAAGGGGAGCGAGAAAGAGCAAGCTGAGGACAGACTAAAAAGAATAAGCCACAGTGGGAGGCAGAGGATAGAGCTTGATAGATGTACAACAAAAAGATAGCAAGTAAAAGAGAGGAGAAAAACAGGAGTGAGAGAGACAGAAAGACAGGTTGAGAGAGATGTGCGGTTCTCTGGCCCGTAGCCAGGATGGGTGAGTATCAATCTGTCTGTGACTCTGCCAGAAGTCTCTATGAATAATGCAGCCTCATTCCCCCAGTCCTGCCTGTAATCTGCATAGCGGGAATTATTTTACACTCAGGTTGCTGTTCCGCACGATCACAGCCGGCCTTAGTTTATTTATTTATTTACTTAAGTTCATCAGGACGCGCAGACCCGTAAGATCACGCTCATTTCCTGCGCTGATGAATGGGTGAGATCTCCTAATTTCTGCATGCGCTTTTTATTTAGTTTTTGTGGTAAAAAAAGGGAAAGAGGAACTCATGTAGATGGTTTCATCAGACACACGTGCCTGGCCCGAAGTTAACCTCCAGTCTGTTTGCAGATCAGTCTTGGCTAGTGAATAATAATATAATTATTTATATTAATGTTTATTTATATGAATAAGATTTTTTTTGTAATAAACAATTTGTTGACTGGGTCGTGTAATTTTGTCGCATGTAAGGGCGCAGTAACGTTGTTTATGTTGTTATGTTTTATGAAATTTGCTTAGATCTACTATGAAATAGCAAAAAAAGTCCACGTGGAATTCAAACATTGCTATTTACAGTGACACCAGAGCTTAGCTCGGCTTAAATGAAAGTTTGTCATATTTCAAATTTTCTCAGAAGATTACATCTCCAAGTCGTGCGAGCTGAAGTGTAGAAAGCAGTAGACATGCTTGTCTCATCAGCCTTCTACTCCGAGAAACGTGCTAGGGAGTGCGAACAACACCTGGAAAACAATCCTCAGATTCTTCTCAAGCCCTCCTTCACCTCAGCACACTCTCTCATGGTCTCGCCACGTATGGAGTCGTTTCATGCACTTCACTGTGTGCGTGTGTCAGAAAATGTGTGTTTTTAGGAGCCAGACGGATTAACACCTTTCTATCTTATTAAAAACCTTTCAAACTTTAAATGCAAAGCTGCCGGGTTTGGCCCGGAATGCAAAATGAGTAATATTATGGGCACCTAAAACTCCCTCACGTTTCCCTCTCCCATGGAAAAAAAGCAAACCTTTTGTTTTGTAAAAAGCACAATTTCTGGTATGTTTTCCAGATTAAGACAACAGATACGAGTGAAATGGCACACACAAACACCAAGCTATTCTTTGAACTACAAAGCTAAGGGTATTTTTTCTTTCGATATGAAATGAGATTTGCGAGCTTTCCAAACTGAATTCCTTGGGTGATTAAGTGTCCCCAAAACAGGGAACAAGCCACCCTCGATTCTTGGCTCTTCCAACATTTCAGTAAGAAGTTGTTGAAAACACACACACACAAACCGGTGCACTTCATCATTCTGTCTGCTTTGCCCCCTCTGACTGGATACAGCGTGTCTTAATAAACACCATTGATTTTCTACGGCTTTCTCGACCGTAAAGTCTGCCTATGCATCGATCACGGCACCAGATCTGGAGAAACATCGCAGGCGTACACCTGTACACTGATGTAAATCTTTTGATTATGGATGAACCTCTTCTTATCACGGAGAAACCAAGGATGTAGCTCCTATAATAAGAACAAGAGGTGAATCAAAACTCTCAACAACAAGAGCGAAAATCCAAGCTGTATGATCTGTTTTCTAGCAGGATTGAGCAACGTGATGGAAAAAAATGTCTGGAACTGCAAGGATGCTGTGGACATTAATCTCATGCTCTGATCAGCAGGGTTGAGACCTATGAAGTTCAAGCTCTCATATCTTCACATTCCTCTAATACTAATCCTTGAAAAGTGGAATGAGGGAAGGGGAGGAATGGACGAATACTTTAAGAATGACTCTGTCCTCAGCAGTTCACTCCACCCACACATGGTGGGAAAGACCACATTTTGACCATTTATGTCAGTCCAACACCCACAGACACTCTCTCCTGCTCTCTTATCCCTCCCATCCCCCTTCTCTTTCATGTGAGCTCGGAAGACCAGTGTTCATCAAAAGAAAGATGGTGAACGAGTCGTCTTGTGTTGAAGAGAGCTGCAGTGAGATATGAGAGGTTCAGATGGAATAGAAGATGAAATCGTTCACCAGAGTATGTGATTCAGAAAGGTTCTGTTCAGGGGAAAACGGCGTGATGAAATGCCTGGGTATATTGAACACCGTTGGATCGAAAATCTAAATAGAAGCTTATGGTAATAGGAAGAAGTGAATAGAGCACAAGATAATAATGCTCATTGAAACTGATTTTGGATTTGAAGAAACCTTAAATGCGTGAGCGTGCCAGGGACGTGAATTAAATCATGCAAGTTTTAACAAGGCAGACTTACAATTTCAATCATGTGACTTCAGACTGTTTTCACATCCGTCTTGCACCCTACAGATCTCCCAAAACCCATCTACGCTTCTGAAAATCAATCCACAATATAATGCAGTTGATGAAAGAAAGGAAACAAAACACTTCAGTGAGATGACAGAAAAATTTGTGACGGGGAATATGATTCATTGCCAAAGTGACAAAGGAGGCACCAGTAGCTCTAGACATCTCATCTCGACATTATTATAGGCTGATAAGAGGCGCTTTTAAGGCGGGAAGCAATTATGAGGAGTGACTTGGCCTGATAAGACGTCGAGCTAAAACATTCAAATGTTCGGAGATGCCAGAACAATCATTTGTGTCTCTTTCACAAGAAGCTCAAATGTTTAAAATATTCAAATATTCAATTTTGAATCTTTACATAGTAGTTTCTTTCATTAGATAACTATTATTTCTTTGAAATCGATGAAGAAATAATCCATAACGTTTGAATGTACTTTTAATCCCGTTTCAAAAACGAAGCTGGTTAATAAAATGCCAGGAGGACTTTTTTGCAAATTCTAGGCAAAGGGTGGCTGCTTTGAAGATGCTTGAATATAAGAGTTTTGATAACTTTTGCATGCTTTTAGTCACAACATGATTCCTATAGTTACAAGTGTGTTATTTCACGATAGTTTACTATTATTCTAAAATGTGTATTAACTAAGAATAAGTGTTTCAAACTTTTGAACCATTGTACCATACAGTACACACGCGCACTTATGCGCACAAACATGCGCAAGTGCACACACGCACGTTTTTACAGCTATTTTTAACTAAACAGTCGCAAAGTTTGTCCACAGACAAACTTTTACTTAAGTCACATACTTTTTCTGTTGCTGTATACAGATTATAAGGCTAAAAGAGGTTGCTGCATTTTTATCATTTACATTACAATGTTAAACTATACAAATACAGTATTAAAAAGAATAAGTTGACGAAAGAGTAAAATAAACACCACTTACAGTATTAACTGAAAATAAACATATTTTAACGTCCCACATTGCCCCATTTGTGGCATAATTTCTATCACTTTATCAAAGTTGTGCCAGCAATTAGCCAAATGTGGCCATTTTTTTTCAACAAAGTTTGAACATGAATATTATTGTTTTTTTAACCACACAAAAATGTCAGTTCTGTTGAAATCTTCATAATTTCCATAAATAATCCTCCTGTAATGCAGTATGTTCACTGTGATGTCTTTCCTTCACTTTTTCTCTTTTTTACTGTATCCTGACACTCGTTTGACACCCCGTTCTTCATTTTCTAAATCGTCCTTGATGCACGTCATCCAGCTACCTGCTGCAGTTTGGCAGTTCCTGTGTTCCAGCACGTGGGCAGTCATGCAGAACGCAGCACTAGGACTCACAAATGATTTTCCAACATGTGTTCTGTCGGGTTATTAATAAACGCAGTGGCATGAAGCATGACCTAAGCTCTGGGCAGGAATGGCTGTAAAAGGGCTTATATGGAATGGAAATCAACAGTGCCTAAACACACAAACATCTGTGTGTGCATGACAGAGAGAGAGAGAGAGAGAGAGAGAGGGGTGGGATTGCACATCCCGGAAGGTAATCTTTTTGCCACTTATGAGCAGTATGGGAAATAAGCAGGAAATGGGGTTGCTTTAGATTATGGGACCTGGCCCTGAAAGAATATCAGGCCATATGGTATAGTGCTTTGCTATTACACAACAACAACATGAATCTATTCACCATTCTGGCCTCTGAAAATGGGGCTCCGGTGTCAGCTATAGTGGTTGCCTGGGTCTGAGGATTGTGTCTGGCCATTAGTGTGCTATTATAGTTGAGGTTCAGGTCAGGGCACTCCCCCTAAGACACGCAAAACAGACTGACAAACAGCCACTTTCCTCTCACCAACACTACCTTAATGTTCTCTGGGAGCAGATTTGAGCCTGGGAAGACTTAATACACAGGTCACCATTTTAAAAGGAATGTGCCAGTGAGGAAATTTTTTCACCGATTTATAAACTTGTGACAACATCTATGTTACAGAATTCACTGCCCATATTATAGAAAAATATCATTTAAAAGAATGATAAAGAAAAGAAGAACAATAAAATAAAACAATATTAAACTTGTTATGAGGTACGAAACAGAAGACCCAAGAGCGAGGTAGGTACAATCCAGAGACTTTAATGTACAACCAAAAATGCCAGACTCAATAGTTGTGCAAAAATAGAACAGAAATGCTCTCCCGAGGAGGTCAGGAACAAAACAGGAAAAAAGAACACAAAAATAATCCGTAAGTCTCCGGGAACAATTCCCCTAGATGACAGAGTAATCCACACGGCTCAGGGAGATAGAACAGAGTCCAGTGAACTGACCGATCTCAACAGGTCGCTGGAGGCAGGGTACACAAGGCAAGACAGCTCTAAAAAACAAGACAGGGTAAATCTAAAGCCAGCAGACACGATCTAACTCACAAAATAATCCGACAAGAAACAGAAGGAACAAACGCTAGAAGTAGACAGACTAATTAAGACAAGACGAGAAACAGGTGTCCCAGCAAGACAGCGCCGAGCGCTGATTGTGACGAGCGACAGGTGAAAACAGGGTTAACGTGTATCAAAGAAAGATGAAGAATAACTCAGTATAAATGTGTGTGTAAAGGGGTAAATGAGAGCGAGAGTGTAAAGGAAGAGATAAGGAGGATACCCAGATCCTGACAGTACCCCTTCCTCAACAAGCGCCCCCAGGCGCTGCCGAGGAGGGAGTCTGGCGAGACCGATAGAAGTCCTCAATGAGGGAGCGGTCCAAGACGTCCCGGGCCGGAATCCACCGCCTCTCCTCAGGCCCGTAGCCCTCCCAGTCCACTAGAAATTGGTGGCCACGCCCCCGAGGGCGAACCCCGAGAAGTTTACGAACCCTGTAAATAGAGCCCACCTCATCGAGAGGTGGGGGGGGGAGGGTAGGACGGGGGGGCGCGCGAATGACAGGCTTAAGACAAGAAACATGAAACACAGGGTGTATCCGACGTAGCTGACCAAACAACTTGAGCTTGACAGCAGCCGGACTAAGGACCTTAATAATGGAAAAGGGACCGACAAAACGAGGCATAAGCTTACGTGAACCCTCTCGTATGGGCAGGTTACGGGTGGACAGCCACACCCTCTGACCACAGACATATTTGGGGGCTCTCCTCCGATGGCGGTTAGCAACCTTACAAGTACGAGCTCTAGTACGGCACAACGCAGATCTCACCCTTCTCCAGGTACGCTTACACCTCTGAACAAAAGCTTGAACAGAAGGAACGGAAGTCTCAGGGTCCTGCGACGAAAAGAGAGGAGGTTGGTAACCGAGACAACTCTCAAATGGGGAGAGACCGGTGGCGGACGAGGGTAAAGAATTGTGGGCATATTCCGCCCAGGAGAGTTGATCAACCCACGACGCCGGGGTCTGAGACGTCAAACTGCGCAACATGCGACTGAGAATCTGGTTGGTCCGTTCAGCCTGCCCATTAGTCTGGGGATGAAATCCTGAAGACAAACTGGGGGATGCCCCAATCAGTCGACAGAACTCCCTCCAAAACTGAGAGGCAAACTGGGGACCTCTGTCGGACACAATGTCCGACGGAAGACCATGAATCTTAAATACATGGTCGACCATGATCTGGGCGGTCTCTCGGGCGGATGGCAACTTGGTTAGCGGGATAAAACGGGCGGCCTTAGAAAAGCGGTCTACAACGGTGAGGATGACTGTGTTACCGGCAGACAATGGCAACCCCGTAACAAAATCTAAGGCAATGTGTGACCACGGACGTGACGGTATGGGAAGTGGTCTGAGGAGACCCGCAGGCGGAGCGTTACTCGACTTAGTCTGGGCACAGACAGAACAGGAAGCTACAAACCGACGAATGTCCTGCTTACTAGTGGGCCACCAAAATCTGCGGCGAATAGCGGCCACCGTACCCCTAACCCCGGGGTGTGCGACTAATTTCGAAGCATGACCCCACTGGAGAACCGCCGCACGAGCACTCTCGGGAACAAACAACCTCCCTTTCGGCGCCGGAGGGGGTCTGACTGCACGCGATAGGGCTTTCTTGACAGTCTGTTCGACTCCCCAGACGGCCGCTCCGACCACGCAATGCTGAGGCACAATAGCCTCCCTGGTCGAAGCGTCCTCTGCGGAGTCGAACAGACGCGAAAGGGCATCAGGCTTGAGATTCTTAGAACCTGGTCTGAACGAAATCGAAAAATCAAAACGACCAAAAAATAAGGCCCAACGCGCCTGTCGAGCGTTCAGTCTCTTGGCGGAACGAATATATTCGAGGTTACGGTGGTCTGTCCAAACAATGAATGGAACACTGGCCCCCTCTAACCAGTGTCGCCATTCTCCCAGAGCCAACCGAATAGCTAGAAGCTCTCGATTACCGACATCATAATTTCGTTCTGCCGGTGAAAGGCGGTGCGAAAAAAAAGCGCACGGGTGAATCTTGTTGTCAAGAGGGGAACGCTGTGACAAAATAGCCCCAACCCCAACGTCGGAAGCATCAACCTCGACCACAAACTGTCCCTTAGGATCGGGCGTGATAAGGATGGGCGCGGAGGTGAACAACCTCTTAAGTCTATCGAAAGCCTCCTGTGCCATCTCTGACCAAACAAACCCAGACTTCGTCGACGTAAGGGCGGACAGGGGAGCGGCCACCTGGCTGAAATTACGAATAAACCGTCTGTAAAAGTTAGCGAAGCCTAAAAAGCGCTGAAGGGCGACGCGAGACTCGGGAACAGGCCACTCGAGGACCGCCCGTACCTTCTCGGGGTCCATACTGATGCCCTCAGTAGAGACCACCGAGCCCAGAAAAGTCACAGAACTAGAATGAAAAACACACTTCTCAGACTTGACAAAAAGACGATTCTCGAGTAAACGCTGCAAAACTCGACGGACATGTTGGACGTGTACCTCGAGAGAAGGAGAGAAAATTAGGATGTCGTCTAGGTAAACAAATAAGAAGACGTTTAACATGTCACGTAGGACGTCGTTGACCAGTGACTGAAAAACAGCAGGGGCGTTGGCTAAACCGAAAGGAAGGACACGGTATTCAAAATGACCGACAGGGGTGTTAAACGCGGTCTTCCATTCGTCCCCCTGCCTAATGCGAACAAGATGGTACGCGTTACGCAAGTCCAACTTTGTGAAGAATCTAGCTCCCTGTAAAACCTCGAAAGCTGAAGACATAAGGGGCAAGGGATAGCGGTTCTTGACCGTTATGTCGTTCAAACCTCGATAATCGATACAGGGTCTCAATGAGCCATCTTTCTTCTTCACAAAGAAGAACCCCGCACCGGCAGGAGAGGAAGATGGAGCAATGATCCCAGCCTGTAGCGACTCCGTAAGATACTTCTCTAAAGCCTCTCGTTCAGGAGCAGAAAGAGAGTATAATCTACCGCGGGGAGGCGTGGCACCCGGAAGGAGATCAATGGAACAGTCATAGGGCCGATGAGGCGGGAGGGACACCGCCCGGGCACGACTGAAGACCGCCCGCAAATCGTGGTACTCCTCCGGGACTCCGGACAGATCACCAGGTTCTTCCTGAAACACAGAGGCAGAAGGCACGACAGGAATGGCAGAAACTAAACAATTAACATGACATGAGAGATTCCAAGACAAAATAGTACTCCTGACCCAGTCAATCTGAGGGTTATGTTGGACAAGCCAAGGATGCCCTAAAACAATAGGACAATAGGGAGATCGAAAAATAAGAAAAGAAATAGTCTCTTGGTGGTTTCCCGACACGGTCAGACTCACCGGACTGGTGACACGGCGGACCTCCGCAAGGACCTTACCATCCAAGGAATAGACAGTGGAACCACCCTCCAAATCCACCAGAGGGATGTTATGCTCTCGAGCCCACTCCACATCCATGAAGTTCCCCTCGGCTCCAGAGTCGATCAACGCAGAGCAAGAGATGGAACAACCAGCCCAACGGATGGTAACAGGCAATGTGGTGCGAGACCTTGAAGGAGAGGATGTTACAGCCGCGCTCGCCAGTACTCCTCTGTCTACCGGCGAGCATTGGCTTTTACCGGACAGGAAACAGCAAAATGTCCAGCCGCACCACAGTAAAGGCACAGTCTGTTGGATAACCGGCGTTGTTTCTCACCAGGCTGGAGGCGGATGCCACCCAACTGCATGGGTTCGGGCTCAGACACAGAAGTAGACGGCAGGAGGGGCTCACGAGGTGTGGTGGAAACTCTACGAACCCGTCGTCGCTGATCAAAGCATCGATCCAGGCGAATAGCCAGCTCGATAAGTGGGTCTAGCTCAGCTGGTGATCCCCGAGCGTAAATCTCCTCCTTTAATTCCACATTCAGACCCTCCAAAAAGCGAGCAACTAAAGCTGGTTCATTCCATTCGCAGGTGGTGGAAAGTGTGCGGAATTCTATGGCGAAGTCGGCCACCGATCTTCCTCCTTGGCGAATAGTAGTCAGCATGCGAGAAGCCTCACGTCCAAAAACAGACTGGTCAAAAACCTTGATCATCTCCTCTCTAAAACGATCAAAACTGCTGCAACAGGAGCTGCCTGCCTGCCACAGGGAGGTACCCCACTCACGAGCGCGCCCGGACAGAAGGGAAATGACATAGGCGATGCGGGCGCGATCCTCAGCATAGGTCTGTGGTTGCAGAGAAAAAGTCACCTCACACTGAGTCAAAAAGGCTCTGCACTCTGTCGGTTCCCCAGAGTAACACGGAGGGTTATTAATGCGGGGTTCGGGAAGAGCAGGACGAGAAGAGACCACTGAAGGCTCAGACTGTGCGTGAAGAAGACGCACAGACAGATCATTAACCTGAGCCACCAACCCCTCAACAACTCGTCTTGCTGCTGCTAATTCCTCCTCGTGCCGACCCAGCAGGACACCTTGTACCTCCACCGCAGAGCGAATCGATTCCTCCCTCGCTGGATCCATCGTGGTCGGATTATTCTGTTATGAGGTACGAAACAGAAGACCCAAGAGCGAGGTAGGTACAATCCAGAGACTTTAATGTACAACCAAAAATGCCAGACTCAATAGTTGTGCAAAAATAGAACAGAAATGCTCTCCCGAGGAGGTCAGGAACAAAACAGGAAAAAAGAACACAAAAATAATCCGTAAGTCTCCGGGAACAATTCCCCTAGATGACAGAGTAATCCACACGGCTCAGGGAGATAGAACAGAGTCCAGTGAACTGACCGATCTCAACAGGTCGCTGGAGGCAGGGTACACAAGGCAAGACAGCTCTAAAAAACAAGACAGGGTAAATCTAAAGCCAGCAGACACGATCTAACTCACAAAATAATCCGACAAGAAACAGAAGGAACAAACGCTAGAAGTAGACAGACTAATTAAGACAAGACGAGAAACAGGTGTCCCAGCAAGACAGCGCCGAGCGCTGATTGTGACGAGCGACAGGTGAAAACAGGGTTAACGTGTATCAAAGAAAGATGAAGAATAACTCAGTATAAATGTGTGTGTAAAGGGGTAAATGAGAGCGAGAGTGTAAAGGAAGAGATAAGGAGGATACCCAGATCCTGACAAAACTGGCTCATATTACACAAAATGCTTGTGAACAAAATGAACGAAGATGACACTGTATACCCATGTCGTAACACATACACTTTTTCCTCGCACTACAAAATAATTGCTTGGTTTGTGGGTTATTGTTATTTTTAATGAAAACACAAAACATTTTTTTTCACACAAAACTAATAAGATGGATTACATGATATAATCACATTAATGGTCCAGCGTGTAATTTCATGGATGATCTATTGACAGAAACGCAATATAATATATATTATATATACACTTATATAGTATACTCAAATACTCACTATATACTCAAAATGATGTTCTTCCCAATCGCCAGGATAGTACATGCTTTCAGCTCTACACATTCCCCTTCCTTTATTTTTGATCCAACTTTAATAATGCTTTGAACTACCAATTCTCCTGCTGGGCTTAAACACAACAAAAATAATGACCAGCTATCATAACAACCGAAATGTCTATATTTGTGCACCCTGCAAATCGCTCCAGTCAAGAACACGCTAAGTGTAGCGCAACAAATTCGCTGCAGATCATTTAGAGTAAGGGACATAAAACTGCCAAACTGTCAAATAAATAGTTGGCTTTAATAAAAAATTGAAAGCAAGCACAGCCCTAAATGCTCCGATGTTCGTCTATTCATCAAATCGTTTTTATCCCCGACTCATACGGTAGTGAGACGCAGCATGCAGAGAGTCTCATAGTAAGAAATCCTTCTCAAATCATTTTCAGAAATCCAGCACGCACACATGCACACACACACACACACACACACACACACACAGACGAGACACGCCGCTGCCACTGCACGAATGCTGCGGTTGAAAAATAAAACAACACACCGAGTAAATTAATCATTTCAATAAGAAGCCAGTGAGCGGCTCAGCAGAAACAGATCATCTGATGGGCATCTCGCAAGCACTACAGCCGCGGGTTTCTATTTTCTTTGCTTCTTTCCTCTCTGTTTTTGGCAAAGTGCCTCTTTGTAATCTTTCTCCCTCAGTGGCTCTCTAATTGAATCTGTTTAATAAAACATAATTCTAATTGCCTATGTCAGATCTGAATCGCTGTATGACCAGCACAGACACAGGCGCTTCACCTCAGATGCTGTGTATGGACCAGTGTAGTCTCACAAAATTCAGTTGAGCCGTGTTAACCCCTTCCGAACGGCCGTCTTTCAAAAACTGGGAAATGATAAGCTAAATTGATCGGAAGTTCTCCGTCGCTGACTACAGACAGACAGCACCGCATGCTATGCTAATACTGCCACCCTGCTGAAAAGATGGGCAATCCGCATGATATTCATCTTAAAATAGCATGCGAGATTAGGATTAGCGTGTCTCAAATCATCACAACTACAATCATTGCGCTTTTTGAAGCCACCAGAACAGAAAGAGGAAACTACAATAACAACAGGCTTCAGCCCGGGAATAAAAAACAAACATGTGACATTTACTGCTCTTAAAAAGCACGCGACATTTTTTTTCAATAGCCAGCCGAACAGAAAGACATCAAATAAAGAGTGTCAGAGTGTCTGATAATGAAAAACTCTTCAGCAACGTGAGCAGTTTCCTCATCAAATTCAGTCTCCCATTCAGGCCTGTATCTCCACATTCTCCTGTGTTTCACGGACGGAATCGAGTTGCAAGACATTTAAAAAATTCGCTAGCGAGTCTCTGTAGCTATGGCAACGATGAGGCTGACATGCACACAGGACGTGCTTGTCATTCTCTGGCACATGCCACTGATTTTGATCTCTTCTATTTTGTGTGAAATTGGTTTGGTTTTATCCAGCATGTTATTATTCTACCCACTGTGAAGACTGTATGTATTGAATGAAGTGCCCAGTACTAGGCTGGCTCAACTGGGGCGCAATTACATATTCTGGTTGAGCAGATAAATTATATTTTCTTTCAGTTTTCTGTGATTAAATTTCACAGATTAAAATGTAATAGATAATACAAACAAGTGTGAAGTCAGTATTTCATTTTCAATCGTTAGCTGGATATTTGGAGGGGCCCAAGAACAATCTGGGGGCCAATTCCCCCCATGCCACCCCGGTGACCCGGTCCTGGTGTATATCTTGGGAGGTTTTTTCAATGAGCAAAACTGTGACATTAGACGTTACAAAGGAAGCGCACATTATAACAATGAGCCGTTTGCTGTAGTTCTTGAAAAGTGTTTTCTGTTAGAGAGAATATCTCTCTTTGGATAGGACTTTAGGCTTTGTAACTTTGCAGACCTTTTTTGCTTAAACAGCAATATAACTGTACAAACGGATAATAGGACCCCTTTAGTCAGTGCTGAGCTGGTTTATTTGGTTTCCTGACCTGATCATGCTTTTGTTTAGCTGGTTGGCCAGCTTATTTTACCTTTGGCTGTTTTTAACAGGGTATAAAATAGCAAAAGTTAGTTTTCTTTTAAGATCTTTATAGTTGCAAGAAGCTGCCACAGATTGTAAGATTGTAGAACAGTTATTCGAGACTTCAGCTAGATAAAAAAAATGAGCATGTCCCGATACTTACATACTGTATCACCATAGAATAGAATTACATATTTTATTATAATTATATGATCTTTTTGATGTATGTTTTTGAGATGTTTTTATGATGAGTCTTGGTACAGTTATGTAAAAGAAACCCATGGTTAATAACTAACTGAATTCGAGTCTTAGCAGTGTTTGAATGATGGAGGAATGCTGCGAAAAAGCCACGTTCTTCCATTATGACTGACAGGATTAGAGTAACAAGCTCCCCTGGAACTTTGATTTGGTGCTCCATTTAGCTAAATCAGGCATCTTATTAAAAACCAGCTCACGGTGAATCATATCTGCTTCCAAAAAACAGCCAAATAAAACCGTCAATCTAACCTATTCATACACAAACAAGTCACTATTCACATCTCTGTCACTATTTATAACACGCTGTATCAAAGAATATCAAACTCACCTCTATGACCTTGTGAGTAAAAGAACATCAAGTATCTACTTAATATAAAACAAAATTTGACCGACTACAGGAAATAAGAGACAAGTTCTTCATCTCCTCTTCCTCATAAATGAATGATCTCCTTTTGACCCAATCACTGCAAAACGTGACTTTCTTACTTAGTCTTTCTTTCTTTCTTTCTTGTTTCCCGGTAAAAAAGTCTAAACATTCTTGAATCAAGAAGTATTTTCTTGATGAGCAAACTGACTTAAGAAAATAAGTCTTAAATTATAAAAACATTATCTTGAATTGAGAAAAAGGTTAACCTTAATTCAAGATTATTTTTCATACCCCGTTGGCAGATTAAAGCACAAATTCACTGAAATATCATTTTTTTTTTACTAAAACAAGATTTATTTTCTCAGGTCAGTTTGCTCATTTTTAGACATTTTTACTGGAAAACAAGAAAACAAGAATGAAAGTCATTTTTTGCAGTGAAGTTACACAAGTGTGTCTTAAACTAACTTTACCTTACTAGCAATGTGCAGAAAAAATATACAAAAAGAAATGCGGTGAATGACTTCTGATATGAACTCTTTCAGTTATTACACGGCAGTTGAGGCCTGGAGAGATTACAAAGAATAAAAGGTCTTAGTCGGGTTAGACATAGTCTCGCATAGCCAAACTGTTGATTTGCATCATGAAGGTCTATTCAGGCATGAGGACAGGGTGAATCTGACTGACATGTGAGGCAGATTTGAAAAGAAGACTATTAATAAAGACTATTAAGATATTTTTATATTGTTTCATAAATGTTAAAAGATCTCATTTCTATTACTATGATGCAACAAAATCTGTAATTAAGCACGGAAGTAACTAAATAAATCACATGCTAACAGGAACTCTCTTGTGAATAATGTATTTACAGTGTTTTTCTTATGGAACCTCAGACAAAAGTTGCAACACCGAGCAACTGCTGAGGATGAATCCAAATGTCTTGTTTTTACGACACGCAAACTGTGTCGAGAAGTAACCCCAGGAGAATCATGCAGCGGGATGACGTCTAATCGGCTGTGATCTTGCCTTTTGAGTTAACCGTTACAATCTGCCACGACTCTCAGTCGTCACAAGCTTTCCTGTCAAGAGCAAACGGTCACACGTGACGACAGCACGGCACTATGGGAATTCGTGGTGGTTCTGCAGGGCGCTTCACTCTGCTTCAATGTCCCATATTTGTCAATGCTCTTCTTGTTCAGAAAAATACAATCTTAAATGGAGCACTACCTCAAAAAAAGACAGACAGCTGTCAACATAAATAAAGCTTTTTTTGAAAAGCCCATTGTTTTCGAAATGGTTTAAAACTGTTATTTTTTACTTTCTTTTAGTGGCAAGTAAAAATATAAAGGCCACAGTGGATACAGTGTGGATACATGTTGATTTATATATAATAGCTGCAATTATAAGGAAACAGATATAACAGCACATGCAAAACTTTCTATCGGGTCCTAAATAACATTTACAGAGCGTACATTTATTTGCCATGTATATGTTTATGTACATGGAATATGTCTTGCATTAAGTCACCCAAAATAAACCATAGTTCCACATTAAAAATATCACATGCACCAGTGTGATCAATAAATCAATTTTGGCCCTGGTTGTTTTCGCAATGTGTTTGGCAGAGGAGTGCTTAGCCCAAATGGTGATTACCAAGAGGGCAGGTGGAACGTGTCATAATGATGTTGAATTAGTGATTATTAACAGTCATTATCAGTCTCTCTGTGGAGACGGCGTTCAGCTTGTAGAAACTCTGTTGATTAGTCTCTGATGGGGTTGGAGGTAATGGTTCAGGATGTGATCGCCCACTTAAACCAGCTGGATGGCTCAGCTGTAGACAACTGCAGAAGAGAAGAGCCTCATTCAGACCACCAAACAGTGGAGAACCAAGGTTGCTGGTTCGATTCTCAGGGCCGGCGGGTAAAGACTGAGGTGCCCACTCGCTCCCCGGGAGTTACGGTGATGGCTGCCCTCTGCTCCGGTTATACGTGCGTTCATGACTTGCAGTGCATGTGTTCACTACTCTTTAGATGGGTAAAATGCAGAGGTCACATTTCAGGTATGGCTCACCATATCTGACAAATGGGTCACAACTTTTTCACATTAGAAAAATACAATAAATGAACAGAAAATACATTCTTAAATATATTAATAAAGATACGACTATTGACATATGGCAAGCAGGCCCGGTTCAAAATGTTCACAGTCTGTGAATGTAACATGCATTATAATGAATTACAAAGACAACAATCTGGGTTCTTTATTTAGTTTTAGAGACAATCTCTAAACTATTTGGCTGGCTGTTAAGCAACTAAACCAGGAGCAACGTGCACATTTTAATTTCAATTTCCGAAGAAATGTAAAAAACCTCCTGATTTATGAAAGATAAACAGAATAAAACTGTGCAAATCCATAACCAATCTTATGACAATATTTATAAGGCAATGGTGGTTTAACAAGCCATTTGCACAAAATTCTTTCCTATTTCATGTTTCATGAATGAGGGCCATTTTCAATTCACATTTGCGTATAAAACTTCACCAAGCAATTGCTGTGCCATTATTTAGAATGAACTAGCACGCTGTTGCATGTGGCATCATTGATTTCAGATCTACCCGCTCTTCTCCATCACGTAAAAAATTTGATTGCTCACTTAACAGACGGTTGGTCAGATGGCTGCTTCCCATCTAAGTGGGCAGTTTTTGGCCAGACCCTACTTGCCAACAGCTCTGCGAGACCAGTCCTTTCCAGTTTTTGAAATGTTTGGATCCAGTCCTGTAACAGCTCCAACCTGGAGATACAGAATGCGATCTGCCATGCACCCTGCTTGACCTGTGCCTCTGTGCATTACAGCTTTAGCCTTCAGCCCTGACAGGCCCTGACACCCCACATTAATCCACCCACTTGCCGCCACATACGTGTTATAAATGAAGGACACGAGTGGAAGAGCGTGGGGGATGTTTTATTTTTCCATTTGAGCTTTTTCTGCTGGCTGGGCAGATGGCAATGTGATTGATGTGTCCATGTGAGGTCTGAGATGGTAAGGAACGAATTCAAGAGCATGCCGAACCGGCGTGTACCGCCCCATGGCATCAAAAACCCGCAAGCTGCGCAGCATGCATAGATCAGCGGGGACCGACGTGGCGGAAAGAGGGAGTGAGCTGACAAGCTGATAAGCGTGGAACCGGCAGGTCTATCTATCACATGTCTTTATTTGTCATGTACTGGTTTGACCCGACATCTGTGCTTTTACGTTTTCTGACAAGATGTTACTATTTTCTTCATTTGTGAACACTACAGAATATTCTACTAGAATATTAAAACCAGTGTAAACAGTCCCAATAGATTCCCCATAGGAAACAACAGATATTCAAATGGTTTCCATCTTAGTTTAGCTTCCAGATTAGCTTTTTGTATTGTGTTTTGGGAGTTTTATTCAAGTAGGATTTAATTCTGTTCTATAGGTTCCCATCTGCCAGATAACATCCCACCAATAGAACCCAACACATACCAGTAGAGACCATTATAGTTTCTATTAAATACAATACAATTCCCATTATCACCATTCGATCGATTACTTTGTTTATTCTGTGTTGGGCAGGGTTGCTTTTACAGCAGGGATGGAACAACATAAAATCAAACTGGCTCTGTCTTCATGACATAGATGAAAACTCTTTTAGCTAGTATCAGATCTTCGAAGATACTCAAAAGAAAAATAAATGAACAGACAGACTAATTATTTTAACAACCGTCATGCTCGTGGTTAAACAGAAGCACATAACATTCAGCTAGTTAACACAGAGGCCTTTTGACATTTCCAATTTCTCTTAGTGACAGAACCGATAAAATGTAACACAGAATTACATTTGACATTTCAATTCAAAGAACCTCATGTGTTTCTTCCATTCTTTAATGGAAAGTAGCAGCCATATTGTAATTCCCATGGAGAACGGTGGTTAAGTGGAAAGATAAAAATCACAAAAAGCCACTTGCCATTCAAAATAACATCTATACATCCGTATAAATGAGCCTCTTGAAGCCATCATGTTGCACCTGCACAAGGGGTTTTTGAGATGGATACTATGCCGAGTAGAAAAAAAGTCTCTCAGCAGTCGATCTCATTAATGTACAAGCTTTGCGCAGACAGATAAATCTGTAGTTATCCATGTGGCATTTCTAGCATTCGTGCCTGTCTCACAGTGAATCAATATTGTTGACCTTTACTGATGGCAGTCATATTGAAAGGCAAGCCATCATTTGCTTGAAAAAACACAGACAGGGGTATTGAAATATTGAAAGAGGCAAGGAGACTGTTTTTCCCTTAGGGTTTATGTACAGCATGTCTGAGCATTACTAGGGCTTTAAGAGCCAACGGCACTTTCCCGAATTCTAAAGGGGTTTAAAATTCAATACTGTGGTCGATTACCAGCAGCTTTGGCTCTGTGAGTTATGGCTGGGCGATGTACCCTTTCATATGATAGACTAGTAGAAATGGTCAACCGTGTGAGATTTTTTTTGTGACAACGCAAAACACCCTAAGAAGAGACCTGATGGGCCGTGGGCAATAATGGAATAAAGTTGGTTGTGGAATTGGTCTCACTATCCAAACACTAGGATCCTCTCACACGCTTACATTGACATTCCTTCATCAGTCTGTTTGGGCTTTCGCGACTCAAGGGTTGACTCAAGGCTAATACTAATATACTGAGGGGTGTGTGTCTGTGTGTAAAGAGCCAAAGAGAGGAAGAAAGAGGTGAATTCAGGCACCGAGAGAGAGCGAGGAATGACGACAAGAAGCTCAAATAAAGAAGCCGTGGCATGTCGCACATTCCAAACGATGAGTCAGAACATGTTCTCCAAGATCAATCCACAACAAATATTCAGTTACATCACCAACATAACCATTACAGAAAAACAAGTACGAAAGGTATTTATTACTCAAAAACATGAAAAATCATATATTCTGTGGAGTGGTTTCTTCTGTTATGCCTCTTCGCGTTTTAAGGGCCTTGCTTTTTAAGTCCCAGGGGTTTTAAGGGTTTCCTTGAAGGAAACGTTTACCAAAAAATCATGTTAAAATAATTTAGTCGTTTAACCTTCTTAAACCAGACGTGTTGTCGCCGACTCATTCTACCAAGCGTTATTCATTTTACCATAACACTGCAACCATTTGTGCTATCAAAACAATTTGAATTGCTCTTAAGATTAGACAAACTGTGCATTCTGAACATATATGGTATATAAAATTAGCAAACTAAACATGGCAAAGAGGAGATACACAACAGAAGAGGCGATTGGGATGATTTTTGACAATGAAACGTGTGTGACGTGCGCCTGTGCTTGCAATTAGACAGGAACTGCTTCAGACAGACACCACCACATTTGAGTGAATAGTGCAAAAAAAGGCACATGAATGAAAACTATGTACATGAGGGACACTAAAAAGACTTATGCATGTTTTTCAAATCTGAAGTGCTAGATTCCACCGTTTTTGGAGAATTTCTAAATAAAAATATTTTTGTCTATATCAATTCAATTTACAAAGTCACAACACACAGTAATGGTCAACGACCTTAATTTATAATAAAAAAATGATACCTTGCACACGATGATGGCACATTGTGTTAGAATTACAGTCAAAAAACACAAATGTGTGAAAACAGCCAATGTTTGCTTCAGGATCTAAAGGGTTAAGAGAACTGTTAAAAGTTTCAGTTCCTAATTCACACTCTAAATGTAGCCTGTTTCACACAGAATCAATTCCTCACTGAATATGAATCAGGGTTCCAGATTTCCTCTGAAACCTAATTTACTTCCTTCTAAAAATGAGGACACTACAATGCAGATAAACATAAGTTTTAATATTTTACACATTCTACTAGGGATGCACGGATACCGATACCAGTATCGGTCCCGATACCAAGCTCATGTACTCGTAAAAATTCCCAGATACCAAAGACCGATACCTCACGTGACGTAATTGACAGAACGTTCCAGTGCACACAGAGACACCTGCCGTAGCAGACACAATGTCATAGAGTGTTCACACCTAAATCGTGCTATTCGTGTGTAGTTGGACGCTTAAAACATTTTGAGTTTACTCGCTTCATTCGCGCGTGGAATTCGCTTCATTCGCGCGTGGAATTCGTGTCATGGGAGGGGCTTCTGGCAGGCGGCTCCAGTCTTGTTGCAAAATGGCCGACATGGATTTTGTTGAGCAGGTAGCTGCGCATTATGTGCTATGGAAGGCTGTAGATAGGCCAGGGGCGTTTCCTCCGAGGAGGCAAGGGAGGCAGTGTCTCCCCTCCCCCTCGAAAATAATCGAATGAGAATATTACTAACAGTTCAGAAATAGAATAGGACAGCGGATATAACGTATTGAGCTAAATATGAGATAAATCAGCGTGTAGAACAGTGTGAAACAGCGCCCCCGCTCGAAAGAATTCCAAAGGGAGACAGCGTTTCTTTTGCCTCCTCTAAGCTCATTGACTTTACATATAACCCCTAAAGCGTGCCGTGAGTTTGAGTGGGGGTAATTGAAAAGAATGGAGAAAAGTCACGTGAGAGGAGGCAATGCCTCCAACGGGCTATGATTGGATTAACTCATCAGCGAGATCCCGCCTTCCTGCTCGTCTTCGTCATTCATTTTAAACTGCGGGCGCTAAATTAGATTGAACGTTAATTAAATTGTTTTATTAGTTGTATTAATCGGAGTTTAGGATTCGTGTCGGAGATGGCGGAGGCAGAGGAGTTATCGATTGTTGACAGAATATTACGTGGTTCAGATTTGTTCAAAAACTTTTGCATGTGATCAGGCTTGCTCAGGATAGCAGCAAGGCTAAAGTAAGTCACATCCAGCGCCGCCACTCCTACCACGCGAGACGCTTTAGCCTCATCGTTAGAGCGCTCGTCTCCTATTTGGATCGACGTAGGTTCGAAGCCCGTGCAGAGCGGGGCGAGCAATTTTAATTTCGGTGCAGCTTGCGATCTGAATTGAGATTTTACTGTCAAACATTGATAGTTTTTTGTTTTGCTATTCTGTTTACTGAAGAAAAGTTTGCACCTTTAAGGGGGGGGGGGGGGCATCATAATGGAATTATGCTTAGGGCACCAAAATGGCTAGCAGCGGCCCTGGTCATATCTATTTGATTTGATCTCTTAAATGCTTTGAGTATTTCTGGGACTGCTAATAATTAAATTGATGGTATTGGTAATGATGTTATTCTTATATAGGAAATCCCAAATGTTCCAGAAGAAGATGAAGGTGGTGTTGATGTACCTTTTCCCAAAGCAGGGAAAATAAAAAACTAAAAAAATCAGAAGTACATACTGTAATGAACTTGTAGTAATTAAAAGGAATTTTTCATACATAAACACTGAAATGACACTGGTTTTCTGACAAACGCACTTGTTAATAGTGCAGAGATTAACAAAAATGACATGGATAGAAATCTGCCTCCTCATTTTTTAAGTCCACCGCACACCACTGAGATAGGCGTAGACACATTCGGCGCTGTGTCTGGGTCCATCAGATCCTTCAGAGACGCTGTCCTTCATTGTTGTTTCAGATTTCTGCCTCCGCTCGCTATGTCATAATCACGTCCCATAATCACGTCCCTACTAAAGATACTGATATGTTCATTAGTCTCATTGTGTTGTTCTTAGAAAATTGCCACAAAAAAAATACCTAGCATCGGTGTCGGTATCGGCGAGTACCAGGGAAAAAGTATCGGTATCGTACTCGATCCTTAAAAAGTGGTATCGGTGCATCCCTACTTTCTACCATGAAATGTTGTCCCAACGTGTCAACAAACTCTCTTTCTCAGCCAGACTGCCTGTAAAAATTGCACATGACACACCGGGCCTACCACAATAAACTAACAATAAGCTCTTGTTTTGCACATTTACATTTTTACCGCACAGTTACTTTTATCTGTAACTTATTAAGTTATTTGTGTGAAAAAATCAATCCCGCAAAATCCTGCCCCCCCCACATTCCTGTTGCTATGTCCTACAAGCTCTCGGTATCAGCCATACGTTGTAATTACATTTTTAGAGAGAGAGAGCGTAACTTCGGGCTGAGTTTTTTCGGCTGTGATCCTTCCGAAAGCAAACTTTTAGTTCAGAAAAGAATTAGTCCATCAGTATCTTAATCTTTATTTGTGTTAAATACAACAAACACAGTACAGCTGTTTTTCTTTACGACTTCATGATTGAAAATGTCTTTCCATGTCGCTGTAAATGTGGCTCTCTGAAGGCTGAAGAAGGTACGCTCATCACATCACAGGGACCCAAAGCATATCTAGCCAGCTCGCTCATACTTTTTATATGTAAGTAATATATCAATAAGTATTATATTCCCACTCACCGAACGCTTGCGTCTGTAATCCGTCCATTAATGATTCCAACAAAATCATGTCTCGTATCTGTATTGGTATAGTTGTGAACTCTGCTATTATTCTTCATTTAGAATGATTTTAAAATGTTATAACTTTGTTATTGTTTATCATTATACGTGTGAACGTCCATTGTTACTATTACAATAATTAAAAAGCAATTTTTTTCATATTAATCACCAAAGCTCTACTACGGCAGGTTTGTCAGACCGGTTTGTTTGTGAGACAAAATGCCGGTCAGTCACGAAGGCACATAATATCAGCGTTATGATTGGTCAGATCGCTTGTCAATCAAACTGCTTGCAAGGGTCAATTCATGTCTACTTGTAGCCCACGCACGCTTTCAAAAACAAGCACACACACACCTTTTCGGTGTACACTGTAAACAGGTAGCATTGACCTCAAAAGCTGAACTTGGCAGAGATCATTTGCGGAGTGTAATTCAAAGCTGTTTTCCCATCACCTTGGTTGAAGGCCACAAAGTGCATCATTACTGAAGGGTTAAACTGAGGCCAGAGAGAGATAAATACATATTTAATGCAAAAATAGGGCATTAAACAAATGCTCAGCCAAATGAGGTTAGCCTCTTGATTCCAAAGTGTTCTAAAACAGAGCTGAGCATGGCACCTTGGATAAAATTGAGTGCCTAAAAACTTGTGCTTAAAACTCTTTATAAAATATTCCGGATTATACTTTTTTGTCCTTGATTACTTCACAGTAAGAGTGGAAGAGAAAACACAGTAAACACAGATGAGAGCCCCATTCATATTCAAAAGCTTGAACACATTATAAAACGGACAGACTTGTTTACAAACAAAAACAGCAAAAATATGCAAAAATATGCAAACGTGGCATATTACCACATTTTCAGTTCAAGTTTATTTCACAAGTAAGCCTCCAAAGATTCAATTATAAACCATTGGCTACGTTGGATAAACTTGTTCGCATATCAAAATGACACTTAGTTCATCACATTACTATACATTGACACAAATATTTGTTTACATTAAACAACAATAGGTATAAATAAAGAAGTTGGCAGGAGTCACGATTTTAGCATCTTGAAAGATAGCGTCGCTCAAGATACTAAAAAATTCTAAAGCATCCGAAATATGATTTGTGTTATATTTTAATAATCTATTTTCAGAACAAAATAGACTGCAATACGTTTTTGACATTTTCACAGTCCTTTATTGTTTTTAACTGGAAATTTGATTAATTGTTAACATTAAGTGGTAAAACCCTCCAAATGATTTGTTATTATCTGTCATCCTCATTCTGTATCTGTGTGAAAGGAAGCAGCTTTTATCTTAGAAACAGAAATCTTCAATCTCCTCTAGTGGCACTGGCCAAAAGAAACACAGAAACTTCACTCCCAATTTGACCCAAGACATTAAAAAACGTCCCTGGAAGAATTGTACAACTGACATGGTCAATTGGCCCCACATATAGCATTACACCAATTGATCAAATTGGGAATATTGAATAAAAAGGAGCAGGCTGTGAACCACTGTGAGGGAAAATGTTCCTTAAAGGTTCTGTGTTATCTTCACCAATTTAAAGGACAAACGAGTGGCACGCTTCGACGGGCCTCAGTGTGATTCATCTTTATCAGTCAACCACATCCGAGCATCTACTGCCGGACACCACAGGGACACCAGAGAGTCAACAATTGACTTACTCACAAAATCCCTCACTTGCTTCAAAACTGTCATCACATCTGCCATTTCAAGTCCACAGTCATTGCTTCCCACCTTTGCACTTAGTAATTACTGACCTGAGGCTAAAATCTTCCGGAAATACGCTTATCTCGAACACAGCAGTTTTCAAGCTGACAGGAAATTGAAAAAACAACAACACAAGAAAACGTTATCTCTAAAGTCGGCAATCATTGCAGACAAGTAAAGGCCTAAATGTCAAACGTTTAAAAGCTCAGTTCGAAGTGCACATAATTTATCTTTTCCTGTCACGGTACGATTTTTTACCTGAAATGTTGTGTGGCACTAAACCAATAAAGCAACAAGAGGCTGTTTGTATTTAGGTACGATATGAAGCAGAGCCCCTATGCTTCATAAAACATCTACAACAGCAATGACGATAGTAATAAACATTCAAATGCTACTCACCGGCTACTTTTGTATCTCTACTGCCATCTCGGTTTGGATTATAAAATCGAAGAGTACTTAAGAGTTGTCAAAACACCGGACGCGGCTAGGCCGCACCAAAAAGACAACAGCAAAGATGCGGCGCAACATGATACGACAAACCCATTAAGAACAAGCCGTTATTCGTGACGCATTGCGTCGGTGTAGACACTGTGCTAATACAAGATATTTACACATTCCAAGCAACATGTTGACCTGGCACATTCATATAAAAGGTCAATTTATAGTTACTTGACAACAGCTTCCAGCAAAGCTATGTGGCTTTTAAAAAAATTCAACACACTGAATGAACTGTTCACTTGATCAAAGTCTTTTCCGAATGCCTTCATAGCCTTTCAATTCTGATAGTTAAGTAGTAGCACTTTTGTAAAGATCTGGCTGTGCAGCACTCCAAACACAGTCCGTGAAATCAATCATCAGCAAACAGAAGCACTGATGTATTTGCAGTTGATAGGATTATCCGCATGTGACCAGAATCTTTCAATCAACTGATGTGAACCAGCCTGGTGGACGCACATCAATATCCAACCTGTCTGACATCTGTCGGAGGTTCGAAATCTTCCGCACCAGAGGAGCTGTCAATACCATGATCGTAGAAAACAGACGAATACCCATAGGGGACTGACCGTGGAGGTGTTATTGCTCATTATTGGAATGGTGCTATTGGTGATTTCAGATAATGAACTTGTATTGTCATTGGTCAGAAAACACTGGCCTTTATTCGATGTGCTGACGCTTGGAAGCATGTAGTTCCCTGGGAATCAACGAAGCCTAGGTCTAGGTCAAATAACTGCTGGGTTGGACCCCATGCTTAAAGGGACAGTTCGCCCAAACATGAAAATTCTGTCATCAGATTCGGAACAACTCTAAGGTGAGAAAATGTATACATTCTTTTGTTCTGATTAACACGGAGAAAGATATTTGGTTATGCTTAATGCTTATAACCAAACAGATCGTGCCTCGCGTTGACTACCATAGCAGGACAAAGTGCCCCAGAACTGTTTGCTACATTCTTCTAAATGTCTTCATTTGTGTTCAACAGAACAAAAAAGTTATCAAGTAATTTCTCATACTATGGGAGTCAACGGGTGGGCAAGCATTCTTCCAAATATCTATTCTGTTCATCAGACTAATTTATACACATTAGGAACCACTCGAAGGTAAAAATGATAGATGATGTAAGTAAATGATGATAAAATTCAAATTTTGGATGAAGTAATCCTTTAACCAACATTACTAAATATATATATATGCGCTGACACTTTGGTTCTTTTGACATCTACCATGTCATGCCGCTTAGACAGACTGATGTGAGCTTCAAAAGCCTCTAAATCTTGGCCCCTGCGAAGAGGAAGAACATGTTGGTGCTGAACAGACAGTTGTCCTTAAACATTTACGACTGCCAAAGAGAAGGATAAAATAACACGCAGCAAGAATGTCCAGACCTTTCAAAAACTAAAGAGATTAATTACGCTGCATCACAAATAATCAATTAAAGGGATAGTTTGTCCAAAAATACAAAAGAAGATATTTTGAAGAATGTGGTTAACCAAAAAACTCTGGCTGTGATTTTGCCTCCATACAACAGAAATGGGTGCCACTGTTGTTTGGTTACCAACTACAATGGCTACAATGGCTTCTTGGTACATTCGATACACAAATATTGAATTTTAACTGTATTGAATGTCATCAAGTTTATATAGGGACTAAGCTTTTTTAAAGGGAAGTTTTATTAAATGTATTTTTGATGTCTAACCGAGTCCAATCTGAATCTAATGCAAGTTTTTTCTCTTGTAGCAGATTTTCTCAGCCTGCACACACCCGCACACATGGAGCCTGTGTTCCACATCAAAACAGTCAAATTCCTAAGAGTTTTCATCTACAGGACAAGAGAGAACGTCCAAGTACAGTACTTTCAGGCATTCCGTTCTCGGGCTTGGCCGACCCCCCCACGCTCTCTTTGAAAACAGGACATTGTTAAAACAGAAACATGTTGCTTTTGGCATGAGAGGCTGCTCTCTCCCGGCATACAACGGGGCCTGCAATTAGCATGGCCGGCTCCCCAGAACAAATATTCTGCACTGTAATCCTGCCAAGGCAGCAGAGACACAGCTCTACTGCAAGAATGCTTGGCATTTCCTTTAATGTGCTTTGGCCGAGCTGGGTCAAAGAAAACCAACACTGAGTCTCTCAGAACAAAACTTCCTGCTCTGTCTCAATCTCTCTCCAACACACACACACTTTCTCTATGCAACGACAACTTTCACCCTTGTATCACATTTCCGACTTTAAATATACTTTTAGATTCTAATAATTGCATATTTAATCTCTAAATGAATGGAGAAACAACATAAAGACAGTCTATGTTTTTATATTTCTTTTTTCAATGTTAACATTTATTAGGCTATAAAAAAACTTTAAGGGCGTAATAATTTGATAAAAGGATGACAGAAAAAACGTAGTATATATATCCGTGAAATATATTTCACATTCATATCGCATGTGTTAACACTTTATTTTTGACAGCACTAATAAATGTACACGCCACACACATGTACTATATAAACAAACATTTAGGCTGCTTTGGATTCGATTAATCGCAATACATTGATTTGACAGCACTAGTCTTTTACTAATAAAAGATTGAAAATATTATAACACGGCTACAACTAAAAAACCCTAATTTGTCATATTTGTTCCAACATGTTTAAAGTAGTCTATAATGCGATAAAAAATTAGACCTGTGGTTGCTCTACTAAGACTCTGTGTGTATCTGATGGGAACTAACTTCAAACATTCACTAAAAATAACCTTGGCACCAGTTAGTTAAAAGTAATTAAAATGGCTCAGAAAAGTGAAACACGTTCAGAGAAATGATCTGCCATAGAATTATGTACGGGGTTTGATATTTCGCCATGTACTATAATGATACTCATGCATTTGTAACTGTAATTTCAATACGTTTAGGGCCACTGTATGCGCCAGAATGCATGAAGCCTACATATCGTTACTTCTATAAAAAACCTTTGGCAAAAGATCAAGTTAAATCTTTTTAACAGACAGTTTCTAAAAGTAGTGTATCCATCCACTTACTATATTACCGCAACCTGTGGGTAAGAGGGCTAAACTGGATCACTGGAAGACTACCATTCACCTCCATGTTAATTTCAAATGCAGGTTCTTAAAGAGTTCAAGCATGCTCTATTACTGCCTCAATGCTTTTTAGTCCAGTCATTTTACAATGACAGTCAAATTGCCATGAAGAACCCGAACCAACACGCTCAGAAGTCTACTTGAATCCTTCATCCCTGTCTAAAAACAAATTCCTGAAAACACACCCACACACCTACCTCTGATAATACAAATTCACAAATGTACAATGACTTACATGAAAAACATAACATGATACTTAGTGTGAGTTTTTCATGGTACGCTCAATGTGAGTTCACTTTGCTTTTTTCATATTTGTTGATGTACCTAGAAACGGATAGCCTGAAGTGCTTATCCTTTTTGTCCACTATGTGCATCCTGAATTTTAGCGGAAGTACATGTAGGCATAATCCCCATTGCTATTTCTTTATATTACTCAAATAGACGTCTGTGCTTTCCCTCTCATATTGTACCTGGCTCTTGTTTAGCACATTTCCTCATATTTGCATTCTTTTTGCAGAATTTAACCACACATAAAATGCAGAAAGGATTCACAGATTCTGTTTGAGTCTTCCCCTGGTAGGCCACAAATGCTTCGATGTGCCGCAGTTACATATTAACATTTTCGGCAAATGTATGCACACTTGCCAAATTTATTCAGAGAACCTTGATCAGTGTCTCTAAGCGTTAACCTGACCCTGAATTTCTTTCCGTAACTGCTCTGGAATATTTTTTACAGCATTACAAAATCTACTTAGACATCAAAGGTCAACATATTATTACTGTTTTATTGGAGATTGATTTCCTGTAGAAGCAACAGTAGCTAAGAATACGGATGCCATTAGGGAACCTCGAAGAGGGCAGTACGGCACCGTTATCAATCTCCATTGCCCTTTTAGAAGACCCACCTCGCAGTTCCTTCTATAGAAATTCTGAGGTCACTGCACTTCTCAAACTGGAGCCTGTACTGATTCGCCACTGATAATATCAATAGCACTTATCTATTCAACAGAAGCCCTTGCGTCTGCCAGCTTCGCGTAATGCGAAACACAGCTCTGCGCGGAATGACTTTTCTTGTCGGGCTGAATAGAGTGAACAACCTTAGAGGTCGAGCCCATATTTCAGATGATTCTGATTTGGTTGCATGTGCAGTAGTTTAAATGCAGTTTTGTGTCTATCCAACGCCAGCAGCACTAAAACAGGATAGGAGTGTGAGTTCGAGTTTAATCATATTATGGAGACGCTTCCACTTCTTTGTGACGGAAGCATTTGTTTAATGTAAAATCAATAAAATCTCACAACGTCTGCCGACTCTAGACACGAAAGATAGCCAGGTTGATGAATCACAACAGTAATGTTTTTCTTATGCAAATGATAACTGCTGAGCGCATGCCATTATAACAGCGCAAAACATGTGCCTTGGCCCACGCTCCTTACCGCAGTGAACGCAAACAGATGTACGAAGAGTTTGGAGGAAAAACAACCTGACGTAACTGCCAGAAAATGCATCACATTCTCGAGCAACAAAAAGAGTATTATGTTGGGCGGCTAGGTGGGTGTTTCTGCACACCCTTAAAAAAATATAATACTGATCATGTTGCTTTGGGCTAGTATGAACTCCATTAATACTGAAATAACCTTCATATTATAGTGGCTGGAATATAAAAACACTATAAAATAATTTAATATAGAAAACGACATTTATTATAGTAGGCACCACAAATCCAATAGAAAAACATCCATGCTGAGCAGACGTAACACCGGCACCCATTGAAAAAAACAACCAGCTACTCATCAAAAGAACTGAGTTTTTATTAGACACAACATTGTGACAACTTCACACATACACAAGCAAAACACTATTACAAACTAGACACAACATCAAAATAAACAAGTGACAACCACAGCAGCTATAAACCACTAGTCAAAACAACATGACAAAACAAAACCAGGGATATCCTCGAAAATAGCCACCGCCTGCTTCAGGGTTAACCAAACGTACACCTGCCACAATAAAACAGCAAGGCCCAGCATCCGTTGCTAAGACTGTTGTGATAACAAGCGTGTATTTTGTGCTTAATTGCCAGTGTTCCAGCGGCTCAGACTGAACGCACAGGCAAGCTCAGAGAATGCAAGCAAGAATCCTTTAGGGACCGCATTTTTCAACGCAACATTTGCATTCTGATAGCTCTAAAAGGAGCCTTATCAGCCTCTAGTAAATCAGCTTGTTTGTTTGTTTAATCACAGGCGTCTGAAAAAACGTGTCATATAAGCACGTCAGGGCAAAGAAAAAGAGGGAAAATAGTCTCCTGCTACCGCCGCCACTCTTTTCAAAAGAAAAAAAGATTATATAAAATATAAAAATGTAGCCTCAGGGATTTGTTATTAAGTGGCTTAGCTAAGGCAGAAAATATGCCGCTGTCGCTGTCTGACACTAGTGAGTCAAAGTGAAACTTTTGCAAAACATTTATTTGTTTGGGTTTTGGAATGCATGGTGAACTAGGACAACAGAATCGTGTTTCGAAATCATTTTTTCGTAGAAACAAAACACCAGCCTGACATCCTCATCTTTTATTCATTTCTATTCATCTAAATGAGTTCAGAGGTTAAATTCACCCCTTCACTGATGCTGAAAATCAGTGCTTGGATTGATTCTTTTCAGAGTATCTCAAAACTAACAAGGAAGATTATTCCAATTAGCAAAGTTAATTATAGATAATTAGGTGTGCCAGAAAAATGTGCACATTCTTGATATTCCCCTGAAATAAACACCATACAACACTTACATGGGGACAAACAGCTCATAAAAAACCCAGTAATCAACTATTTGTATTGAAGTATGCTCATAAAAAACCAAGCAACAGGAGATCAAGTACATTCTTTAAAGATGAAACCCATCAAAGAAACCAAAAAAGACATCATGACTACAGCTGGAAACATGCATGCATGCATAAGTCTGTTGAAATCAGGAAGTATGGAAAAAAACAGAGACAGATATAATGAGAACAGAGATTGAAATAAGAGGTGTACCTTCAATCTTCTGCAAGGCCGTCTGACAGGCATCCTGGCTAGGAAACTCAAATGGGTTGTTGCATGTTCGCACACTGTCACATTCGCACTTCCCATCAATGATGTTACAGCCCGTAACCAGGTTTTCATTGCATGGTTCAAAGCCCAAGAGCTGGTCGTCATCCCAGTTTTCATCTGAACAGGAACGGAGACAGAAGCGTCAATTAGTGAAGACGTCACAGTGACAGAAATTCATAATAATACATTCGCAGATCAAACAGCGTATGTGAATTTAAAGATTCGGAAATGAACCTGGTTTGTTTCTGCAGCATCATTACGCAAGCGGGTTTACCCAAACCCAAAAGGTCTGGGGTTGCTGGGGTAATGAGGGTACCAAATACTAGAAAGGACCACATGACCAATTACATGCGAATTTGAGGTGCGAGAGGTGAGGCAGTCGTTTGGAAAGAGCAAAGAGAGACTTGTTATAAAAATTATGCCGATCCTGCATTCCCAGACTCTCTTGACTTACAGAACAGATAAATCGGGGCAGAGAGCAACACATTTTCGAAATAAGTGTGACCTCAACCCATAAGATGCAGCTGACCAACAGCGACATTATGAAGCTTTATTTACAGTGCAAACACACGCTGCTGATACCAGCGCTGGTATTTCAGCCTTTCAACGTGTTCGCCCTGTCGGCGTGTCTGCATGTTTGTGTGTTTAGAATGCATGTATACACACTCGAGATCGATGCATACTAGGTTAACTAAGCTAGAAAATGTTGGCTTTCCTAAAGACTACTTTTGTCGCCACTCCAACTAACTATTCTGATCGTTGTACAGCGATCGTTCACCCATAAATAAAAAATCTGTCATCTTGTACTTGCCCTCTTGTCATTTTAAACCTGTATTGTTTCTTTCTTACGCAGAAAACAAAAGAAGATATTTTGAAGAACATTCACTTCTATTTTTTGGACACAAGTCAATGGGTGCCGTCGTTGTTTGGTTACCGACATTCTTCAAAAATGTTTTGCGTAAGAAAGAAAGCCATACAGGTTAAAAATGACAAGAGGGTGAGTAAATAATAACAGATCTTTCAGTTTTGAATGAACTACACTTTAAGTTTGCCTTCGCATGCATTCAGATGCGTCTGCACGCATGTCATCTACATCTTTTATAGATACCGACCTGCTTCCCAATACATAATGGCCACACGTTTTTCAGAGACATGTTTGTAGAAATCTGCCTTTGCACTACTAAGAAAACAATGATATAACACAATTTAACCGACGATGAGACAACATGAGGTACTTAATGACTTATATAACTGGGTGAATCACTTCAAATACTCAATGAGGTAGTAATGAAAAACACACATTTCTCTGTGATGTTCAAAAGACAAGCTACAACTCTTGCAAGGGAGGCGGCCTTGTGTTTGACCTTTAAGGTCATCTAGTTTGGATGGGTGTCATTCCAGCAACTGCACAATACTCAAACTGAGGTCCACAAGGTCCCTACCACTTCCATGCACTGAAAAAACACAGAAAAGTGATTTCTATAGCAGTGCGTGTACGTGATCTCTTAATGATCAAGAACTGACGTTTCAAAAGCTCCTGTGCTTGTTGTTTTCATTAAAGCCACAAGGGTGAGGTCCCTAAATAGCTGCTGTCAACGGTTGATTCTTCAGTAACTAAGCATGGCTCTCCAGACTACAGCTAGATCATTTAGCTGTCTGAGGAGGGTTGAGACCCAAGCCACCCTGCCAAACAAGGCTGTCAGTAACCTGGCACAAGTTCATATGATAAACACATAGCCGTGGTCTGTACCACACGCACAAGGGTTCATCCTGGCACAATGATAGACAGAACTGCTTCTTTCAGCAAGTTCCTATTTATGAGTTCAGAAATCATGATTACGTTGTGATCAGTGTTGGGTGTAACTAGTTACTAAGTTGGGTGTAACTAGTTATAAAGTAAGGGATTACTCTTATTTTTTCTGTCATTTAATTACAGTTACATCTGATGTATTTTAACTAAATACTTTGTAATATATTGAATAGTGGAAATGACATGAAAATTCTAACTTTAAAATGTTTGCTTTAATGTATCCTTCTCACATTTGTATACTTTGGACAGTTATAGTTAATAATTTATGTAGTCATTGACTTGACATATTTTAATGCACAAACATTCAGTAAGTGACAAAGGTTTGTAAACGGTGTACACATTCATTTGCGAGTCATCTGCGGGTGCATGTGGAACGTGCTGCTTCTCTTTACCAGTCTCACAGCAAAGAAGACGCGGAGAGATGCAATACTACAGCGGGTCATAGCCAGACCTCGCGTTCATAAGCACCGGGCGTTTCGGTTGCCAACCCTAAAAATGTCCCATTTCTTTTTATCATAAATAATATTTTTGTCTGCTACACCACTGCCAATATTTCCAAAATGGCATGATACCCATTGCATAACAACTCTGTAAAGATTCGACTGTGATATTGGTAGTCGAATCAGGCTCCTCCTATCGAAGCATCGAATCTTCGACGATTCGGGGTCACCCCTATTACTGTATACTTTAGGTACTTGAGATTTATATGAGATTGGCAGAAACAGTGTGCGTTGCCTCATCGTTAAGAACAACAAACTAAAAAATGTTCAAAAGATTTTGATCAAAAATATGATAATTCTTTTATAAAGTCTTTTAAACCTCTATATTCTCTTACCGATGATAAAACCATCTTTAAAACCATCTTTTGAAAATGTTTTACACCCTCTGTTCGAAGTATGGCACTTTTGAATGTAGTTTAACAGTTCTGACAATATAATTAAAATCCTCAAAAGTGTGACTTTTTACTGCTTTCTCTTAGGAATACCAGTTCTTTGATATGAGATCCTGTTCTCATGCACACGCACTGAGCGAAAACACCATCCTCTAACAGTACCTAATACAGATCAACTAGTAGATGAAGAAAATCACAATAACAGGTGGATAAAATCAACACAGCAGTTCATAAACGGGCAGTTGTTATGTTGATACCACGGCATGACATCAAATTGACACTCATCCTGTCCCAGCTGATACGTGATCTTCCTCTTGTCTTTTGCATTGGCACCTGGTTGTTAACAAGGCAGGAGTCCTTCTTGAAGCAAGAGACGCTTGCTAATTTGCAAGCAAACCTATTAATTACTCTGTCGGAACAAGTGTCTTCAATGCCATAGCCATTAAATGCTGTATTACAGCGAGCAACTCAAAAAAGGAGACAAACACGCTTGTTGTTAATCAGAAAAGCTGTAAACGCTGTCAATTTAAAATGGATTGAAGGTCTTTTTTTGGCGACGGTGTCTAGGGGGTGCGTTCTCTCTTCATCCTTCAAACAAGGAACCCCTTTTGACACCGACTTCCCTCCTTCTGAACGATAACCCCTGAAAACTCCTGCAGGCCCTCCCTGCCCCGCACCCCCTTAGGACACTTAGCACTCTGAGGAGTAAGAGAGGACTTCTGGGAAGAGCGTGACAGGGAAGCTGCCGAGAGGGTATTTCCGCTTGTCTTCACAGACTACATAAGACAACCGGCTCTCTTAACAAATTTCAGCCTGTCTGCACTGTTTCTTTTCTGTGAAGAAGCAAGAAAGCAAAACAAAGGACCAGACATGCACTTTGGCAGGCAGTGACGAAGTCTAAAGGAGTTTTTAACATCTGAAGGAAGGACTGTTGGCTGCTTGCTTCACAGAGAAAAATGACACCAAGTACCGACCCACTTCTGAACCACCAATAAAGCAAGTAGCTACTGTAATAACAGTTTTGATAGGAATTACGTCAATAGTGGATGAAATTTGCATTTGTCAGACCATTTTATGGCGTCCTGAACACGCCATATTTCAGCAGATTTTCCACCCAATAATCAGCAAAGAGAATTCAATAAGAGTTTAGATTCTGTGCACGTCTGCTGATGATGTAAAATTCCAACTTTAATCAATTTATTTTTGTCAGTCTGATTTATGTGCAAAGCTTGGGATGGCTACAAAAGACTTGTACATATCATATTTACAATACTTCTATTATTTCTGCAGATTCCAGTCCCATTCGTTTTAATTGCATGGCAAACTGCGTCCAGAAACGTTTTGCCTTCCATAGAAGAATGCCATTCGGGTATGCAAAGACAAGATGGTGGGTAAATAATGACAGACTTTTCATTTTGGTGAACTATTCTGTAACACGACTGGAATTGCTCATCTCTTTCCAGGTCTGCCTCTGAATTCTTCTATTGTGAATTAAATTGTGTTTCACAGTCATCGTATAACCTTTATTTTGCTGGGTCATTTAGCATTTCGGCAGAGAAACGCCACACACAAAAAGAGCTCCGGTGGACAGTGATTAGGAGCAATGTGGAGCTTCTTTGTTAGCAGACGGAGTGCAGTGTTTGTACGGATGACGTTAATAAGGGCAGGCGTGCTTCATTCTCCAGGTGTTCTCTGCAAACAGATTGTGTAAAAAACATGTGCCATCCTTCCCGGTCTGAGGCCATTATGATAAAGACCCCTGATTTTTTCCTAGTATAGAAGAGTGTGATTTGAGTTCAGTTATGTGTTAACTGTAATGTGCTGAGTCCAATATCTGACAGGTGGATGGGGTTAAGTTCTTTTTAGCCAATACATGATCGTTTACAAGTCAGCATCAATTGTCAAAAAAGTCAGCCATGCATTCACGAACAAAAAGCTAAATTAATATATTATTATTTTCTTTAGCATGGCAGGAGTCACCCCAGCTATTACAGCCAACTTTTTACTGCTTTCAAGCAGCAAGCAATTGTGGATGTGTTTGTTGTTAAAATAGTTTCTCCTATTAAAGTTTACGGTCCAGAGACTCTTCATGCAAGAAATGATTTGTAATTTTTTTCCCAAACCTTTATGGCCATATCAAAACACTGCTTTGCCTCTGAACAGCCCAACATTAGCTCAGCAAATGGAGTGGGTATGGGACGGGACTTCCTATTTGACAGGGAACGTTTGAAAAAAATAAACCATTTTATGCACAATCCCAGTTTCAAAACATTGCTGTAACATCCCTTCATAAGTATCATTCTCAAAACAACTAAGGCAGAACCAAACTGCGTCATCACTATGTGCACAAGTGAAGCCCAACCAATTCAAGTCAATATGCATTGTGGTTCTCTTTACTTTAATAGTGCAAAATAGAGCTTTGTTTCGCTTTCAGTGGGCAATGCATTTATAAAGATCTACTTCAATGGGTCGTGCTGCATGGCTTAGTTTGATAATGCTGATTTCTCACGTTTGTGTTTGACTTTTTTCATACAGCTCCTAACAAAAACAGACTGTACGACTTTATAGAAGGAATGACTGTAAGGGCCGTTTGCGTCATCGGGGTTCAGAAGACAGCGATCACATCATCCAAACGGACCGAACTCAAACGTTAATTGAACCCGGGTGCGTACCAAAAGTGCTAATGTGAAACGCCCTAAGAGGTAACTTGACATGCGGATAAGAGGGACTTCATAAACTTTACATAAAAATACAAATACATAAAAGTATGACTAAAAACACATTGTATTCATCTCTATACTCTTACTGTAAAGTTTTCACTTGTCAACCAGTGTTATCAACCAAAGAAGCAAATAGGACACGCTTAGGTTCTTTCTTTCTTTCTTCAATTCAGATATTCTGGCTTCACACACAAGGCCTTACTCTGCCTGGATACACAGAAACAGCCATCTGCGTCTTACACAGATATCTTCTGACACTAGTCAAATCTGTTTAATAGTCAAACAACATATGGACATCTACAAACAACACTTTTACAAGAAAATCACGCTAAGCTTGTCATGCAGTTTTTAAACATCTCCACCGGATTTTCTGAATGTTTTCTGGAAGAACATTTTTTTGGTATTCAACATTTCAACTTGCAGATGATAAGGTCTATAACCGACAACAAAGTTACATTCTGAATAGGCCCAAAGTGTTATTAAGATTAAGATTTCTGGTGATCCGATCACAAGTATTGAATGCTTTAAATTTGATGGGTTAAACCACATTCTGGGTAGATGAAAACACACATGACACAGAATTTAAAAGCTCATCTGTCATTATGCTAAAACAGCCTACCGTACTGTCCTGTCCATCAAATATTGCGCTAAACAAGGATTTTTTACTTTTCTGTTGTCCACAGTGTTACCAGGTGTAAATGATAATGTGTCTCGGTTGATCCAAATGGATTACCTGAGATGGTACAAACAAGGAACTGTAAAACAGTAGAGATGGGTTCTCATGAGGACCCCCAAGTGCTCGATCTAAATAAAGACCTGCATCACACATCACTTCCCAGGGAAATCTCACCCGGAGCTTCTGACATTAAACCCTCCAGGATGTGATGTGTTTGGTGCATCCGTCTCCAAAAGAGCCTACGGCCCATTTCGGGACCATCGCCTTGAATGTACACGGTCACTGTAAACTGCCTGTCTAAAATAATCTAATGCTTTGGAATGGAGGGGAAATTAGGGTCCTGAACATACACCTTTACGGTCATCTCCAACAGAAAAAATGGCCTTCAAAGGTCTTTGATGTCAAGACTGTGTGCTATTCCTAATACAAAGGGGTTCGTAACAGGCACAGTCTATGGCAGATGTACTTCTGAGACTAATTCTCTGTTAAGACCCTCTGAGATCTCACTGTGTGAGGAGGTGAAGGTGGAGGTTAGAAGGACGTACCCTATACCGGCATTCGCTGTGAACTCTTTGATGTGACTCACTCATCTGACAGCGTAGCTATGGCACTCACTGCCGCAGTGTTTTCTTGGCTGAATTACAGCAGATGTCACCTCGGCAGTTACATGTCAAACGGTCGAGACGTCTTCAATTTTCATAGCCAGCCATGCTGAAACCTGACCCGTGACATTGCAATGCATGTCCGCTGACTAAGTCGGCATTCCAACTGGGACCAGGCAAGGCAGGGGCCCTTCAGAGAGGAGTAAGCAAGCATGCGCGTCTATGGGAAATCTGTCTAAATAATATGACAGTCAGTCTTGACAACTGGGCTTGTTTTGTTACTGTGACACAGAGTTGATCCGTTTCTTTTGTGTAGAAAATTTAAACTTAAGATTTCCTTAACAAGTGACAAAACTCGGAGCCCATTATTGCCAGCATTGAATGAATCCTATTTACATTTTGAATGCCCCCTCCCGGTCTTCTGATCCATTTTACATTAAAAGCCCTCCCCTCCATTTACAATAAGCACTTTAACAGTCCAATTCATTTTTAATGGGCAATTTCACACATCATCCAAATTTAAAAACCCTGTTAATGTATCGGATTACTATCATAATTCACACTGTATACATTTGGCACCACGTATTGCCGGCCCTATAGACCGCCTCCTCGAGGAGCGAATCCTGGTGATTCAATGCATAAGATGCGCACGTCAGGTGTACAAGATACAGGCTTGAAGTTACATAGCAAGCATTCCGATGAAAAATCCAACAAGCTTCGGAGGCTGGCACCGCGTCCAAAAACAGCACGGAATCCGTTAGCCATGCCCTAAAGAAACGAAAGCCCGACGTGCTGCAAACACATTAACCGGCTCGCTTCTTTTGCGCGGCTCTCAAAGCGACTGTAACGGGCAAATGTTTCATTGTGCAGACTGGAGCGACGTGACATTTAAGCCATGGTGTTAGAACGCCAAACTATTTACTCTTCCCCCGATAATGGCCTTACAATCCGATTAGGATATCTAATAAGCCGCGATAACAGCTCGTTTATCTTCCCAAATGCAATCGCTGTAATCGTGATTCATAGAGTTTCTTTGTTTTGTACCCTACATGCTTACCAGGTGTGTTTAATAACATCCATCTCATTGAAGGAACAACCCACCTCTCATCTATCTAGGTAGACAATTCTCTTTTCCGTATTCGCCACATCTTCTCCGGTTTAACGTGGCCAATAAAACAGATGGATCGCGCGTGATGTATTACTTTAATTCTTAACGCCATCGACACGTTTCATTAAACCAATAAACAAAGTTGACAACTTTTAAAGAGAAAAATAAACAGAGGGAGAGAATTTACACACCTTCACAAACTCCGACCTCGTACTGCGTGATAGAGCCGCCGTTTAACGGGGGTCTAATCACGCACCGCAGCCCCCGGTCGCAGGTCCCGTACAGTCCGTAAACGCCACCGCAGCTCTCGTTTTTCTGCTTGGCGCAAACCGAGCAGCAGCCGCAGATTCCCAGCACCACCGAACCGATACAGTGCTTGGGCTCCTCGCATTTGGACTTATCACAGGGCAGACATATGAGCGCTCGACTGTTCCTCGCGATTAACAGCACAAGTTGGGAGACCAGCATACATTTCACAAGAAGGTACATCCTGGAAGAGGCCGTGTAGGAAAAGTGAAAAAAATATATATCCAGCCCACCCCCGGTCCCCCAAAACTAAACGACGTGGAAGAGCGAAACGATCAAATGACAACAGGAGAAAACAGCGTCTCGAAACGCGCGCAAGAAAGGAGCTGCGTTCGGAATTACGCGCTTTCTGTCGAATAGAATAATAAAGCCTTCCTGGAATTAAACTTTTGAGGAGGTTGACGAGAGCCACCAAAAAGGCATTTCCTTCAAATGGACGACAACAGAAGAACTATCCCACGCTGTACGACCGGTGCATGGCTTATGCGTCACGATCTCTGCACAGTTCCGTCCAGTTTGTTTTTGCGTAGGAAAACTTTCCTCGCGCGTCTCTCTTTCTCGGTCTCTTTCTCGTGCAAGCTACAGTTTTCTACCCGGCCTGCGTGTATGAAGGGGGGCAGAGCAGAAGCACGAAGTTCCTTGTCGAAGGAAACGCGGTCCTGTTATTTTGTTGCGGGCAGAGGTTCATTCAACTTGGGTGAATAATGGTTTACAGCGATCGCTCGCGTCTGTCGCTCGCTCCCTAGTTGAGCTCTTCTCTCTCCGCCCGCTGCTGAGCGTTAAGCTCAGTCCCTCGCCGTGACCTCATAACGGAACCACTCCCATCTCGCATTACTTTGCTCCATTGGACAGTTCTTTCGCTCCAGATATGAGACACAGGAAATGCTGGTAACACGACACGCGTAACAGAAGGAGTCTGTGATATAGTTCACGCTGGTTAAGGTGCACGCGTGGAATGTGGGGCCCGCATACCTCTGCGGCTGTGTACCTTTAGTGCGATTTAGTCAAAAGCTGTCTCGGTTTGCTGCTATACTATTTGATAACATCCCAACAATATTGACGGACATATTAATAACACTTATTATATGTTACTGATATAAAAAAGGAAGTCTGACGGTATATGGTTTAAACAGATGGTTTAGAAAAGTCCTCAGTTAAACATTGCTGGGGTTTATGTACATTGACATTCAGGGCATTTACCACATTTACATTTTGATATATTGATGTATGTAAAATATTGTTGTATTCACGTTTCCTAAAAAATGTTTTGTAGTGTTGTCTATAGGGTTAACTAGTAGTGTTATAGGTTACAATTATTTTCCTTTCTTTCTAATTTAAAATTAAATTATGCAAATAAAAAAAGTCATTTGTCATATTTGATTCATGTCTTTAATGTGACTAAATTCACACATTAAACAAATACCAGCACACGCTTATCCTCTGCGGGAGAGCTAGAGAGGTGGCTGTTATATAAATGGTCAGTTGAAATCTATAGCTCACATATCCATCTTGCACCATGTCCCAACCTGTCAAGATTCTAGGGGCTTTTAATTTTTCTTTCCTCGCAGAAAATGAAACGCAGCAGGTTGCGGAAAAATTACAGCCAATCAAAGGATGTTTGACATTTAAAGGTGTCAAATGCTACATTTATACAATTTGAAAAATAATTCATATGGTAATTGATGTTTCTGCCACTCAGGGGCGGACTGACCTGCAGGACATTCTGTCAAAGTCCAGAAAAGCGGTCCCACCGATGGACTACGGCTGTGACCAGGGGCTGTCTGGCGGACGTATTATAAGCGCGAATGCACGCAACGCGCACGTTACATACAACACATTTTATTTGAAAGGCTTGCTTGCAGGTTTTGGGTGTACTGTCATGTCTATTATAAATCGCACTGTGCTGTTTTTCAATACCAGCCTCTCTGCAAACCCTTATTTGCACTGTGACATCACAAAACAGGATGTGCTAAAATGCGCAACAACCTTACCCATACTAGCAAAATGGGCTGAAATTTTCAGTACACTTTATCTTTGGACACCCATACTGAAGCTGTTCTCTACACAGTTATATCAATGCTATCAGATGTCATAATCCTTCAGATGATGAGTGATACATGTGGTAAGAGCCAAAAACAGGGCCTCTTGCTGCCTTAGGAAACCATTAGCACAGACATCTCATAGAAATCAGATACCTTCGGATTATATGTGCTGTTCTTTCATCTCCACTCTTTTTACTGTCACAGCGTCCTGGCTTTGGGCATTAGACAATTAGCAATTGCCTCTACACAACGTAACTATGAATATCAATGCCAAACCTGAAAGGCTGGAGTTGGCAAAGCAGTATTGTTTTAGGCTATTTGGTTGTTGTACAAAGGATATGATAGCAGACACATTGTCCCCCTTATATTCTATTGTCTATGCAGGGCATGCAGATCTCAAGAGGCCTAAAGCTTAAGATATTGGAAGCCTTTTTGATGCAGAGATGCTGTTTTTTTAACCGATAAACCACAATTCTGGCCACCTTCAAATTCTGTTCCTTTTCCTCTCTCTTTCACACCAGATCTGATCTTATCTGAGGGGTTTTTCCTGTCGTCGTTGCTGTCAGATAATTGTCAGAGAGATCTCAATAGTGAAACACAATAATAGGAAAACACAACTGCTCAAAGCAAAAATACAGCTCATTTACAGGTGGGTCTACACATTTCCCAAAGGTAGTAAAACCTAGAGCCAATTGATACATAACTATAATAGAACATCAAGATATTAGACACTTTTCCAAAACAAATTTCAATATCAAACATATTCCAGTGAATTTTATTTTATTTATAGAGCTATGCTCTTTATTGTTGCCAGTGGTATCGTTATACAGCTAAACATTTTATTGTGTAACGTCAAAGAGAAACATCCCAAAATCCCTTTAGGGCAAGTACATTCACTCAATGGCTGGAAGTAATATTTTCAATGCAGGCAATAGAAATATAAGGAAATCTCTTATTTTTTTATTGAAAAAGTAAAAATTTTAAGACCTGTCAGGTTATTTACCATACTAAGGAAGTTAGACTTTTCTTTCAACCTTTAATCTGTTTAACTTTCTTTCATCTTTGGAACACAAAAGGCAAAACATTGTATCGGTTGCTATATTTGCAATTATAATGGATAGGCACTTGTTTTTCTTTAATGCGAGTTGGATCTTATCAGTGAAACAGTTCTCAAAACCGGTCATCGTCTATTATAACAAAGGACTGACAAAGGACAAAATGTATGTTGGTACTAAAATAATTTTTTGTCGTATTTATTTATTACTTTCTGGACAGTGTTTGGCATTGCGGTGCCTACTATGGCCAAGGTGCTGACATTATCCAGAGTTAACTGGTACAATGCTCGGGGTTGTTTTTAATTCGGCTGCGTCTAATTGTTTAATGATGTTAGGTGCTGGCTAATTGAACGGCCACTGTTTCTGCACCCCGTGTTTGTTGTGATGCCTCCTGGGGAAACTGGCGCTCCTGCACCTCGTTGAATTAGCCCTGATGAGCTGGGTCTTATCAGACATCTAGCAGGCAGAATATAATATGACCCTCACAAGTCCTCCCTCGAAAAAACAACATTATGTATGCCAAGGACGGTGAGGAATGTTTCCCACCGAAAGGTCCCTCAAGCAATCAGCATAATCTCGGTGATCAGCCCCCACGTATCATGTTTAAATGAGGGTAGAAGCTGTCAAACGGCTTGGGAATTTTTGAATTTCAGTTTGCATTTAGTCAAACCGCCACAACCCCGTTTAGCAGGCTTTTAACAGCTGTAGCCATCAACAACTCAAATGTAGGCGACGCTCCCACTGAGCAATAATATTTATATTGAAATGATCCAACGTGGAACAAAATCACGCATAGTCTTCAGTGACTCTAGTCTCCATTACTCATAGATGTCTTGAGATGTTAAGCCGTCTGCGTTTTCATGTCAAGATCAAACTCCATCTCTCCAGGACGCCCGAAGTAAGTCAACCCACGGTAGTGCAGACATCTGTCAATGGCTAATGCCATTAACACCACCTCGCTCAAACAAACACCAGCGGATTGGCTCAGCACTCCCTGACCCTCATTCAATAACCATTAAGTATTTTTCTCTTTTCCTCTCAGCCTCATTGTGGTTTCCAGGTACTAAATGACGGTCGGCTATTGTACGCCAGACAATGTCCTGGACAACGCGTTCTTTGTAGCTCTGAGGACAGTCTCTGGTTGTATTGTGTTGTATGTAAATTATAATCTCGATGGCATCTCTTTTGTTGGAGCTGCTGTATTTAACGCAGATGATTCGATATTGTCTCCCAGAGGCGGCACTTGCGAGCCTGTATCAAATTCATGGAGGTCAGTGGGGGAAGAAAAGATGAAGCGTAAGATAAAGCTGGGAAGCGCATGATGTTTTATGGAGATTTGCAGCCGCGCGTGAATAATCGGTGGCTCATCCTGCTATTACCATCAAAATATTTAGCTGCCTCTTTTCCCAAGCAGCTGTGTCCTGTATAATTTGTGCAAAAAGCATGTGTGGCACGTCGGCAGACGTATGCACACAAACAAACAATATTTTGGTTGATTAAATCCATGCTGCACTAATGCCTATTCTTCTTGCTGTCCCGGCCCTTTGTGTTGGGCGAAAGTTTAGTTTGGTATTTACTTCTCTTTTTTTCTCGTACACAAGAACGATGGCCTGGTTTACAGTAATGACATATCTTAAATTAAATAACACAAGCTAAATCTGCTAAGAATCGGGCGCGAAACAGGGATGGGGAATAAACGCAACCCGCGAGAAAACAAATAATTAATGTCGCTCAAAGAGTGACGGCCCCAATTCGTGAAGCAATTTTATTCCCTGGCCACAGAGACACGCAGAAGCTGTAAATGTTAGGCCGGGGAGCGGCATGAGGGCGCAGAACAGTGCAGATGACAGCCAGTAGACTCATTGTGACTGGAGCGTTGGCTCTGCAGCGGCTGGGCTAACTGCTCCATTAATCATCCAGAAAAGCCTGCACATCACCCCATAAATGCACAGCAGCAAAAAGGCGGGCATTTGTCCCAAAGTGCTTCAATAGGGGGATTGCAACTTGTTTGGCTCATATCTTTTCTTGTTTAATTAAATATTTTACCTAACTGCCTCAGCGTAACACCTATTGCTAAGTGCTGTGAAGCCAATTATATACTGTGGGCTTTTAACAACAGCATCTATGGATGGATGGATGGATACAGTAGATGGAATGTGTCCATGACCGATCTTCCCCCATAGCACTTTAAAAGACTGTTTACACACACACACACACACAAAGATATTTACATTAAGTTTGTACATCTGCCAGTACCTTTCAAGAAAACTGTTTAATAGATTACTTTTTATTTTTCTAGTTAAAAGCTTAATATGCTGTTGTAACGCTGTACACAACGTCATTTTCCACATTTCGAAAAATGTAACATGTCAATTCTCTATTAAAATATAATTCATTCATTTCTATTGACGTATGGTTAATAAAAACATTTTTTAGCAAAGCATGCTATAGGATTTTTAAATGATTATTGCAAGAGCCTTTTTTGTCAAAATGTTTGAACTGGTGTTAAACTGACAGTAAACGTTTTTAAACGTTGTTTTAATGAATAAAAAAATACAATTTGTTGATGGAAGCCTTGTTTGGGAAAATCATGTTTGACGTCTTGAACCCAAGATTTCGAAAGGATCACCCAGACAAACGGACCCATCGACAGGCATGTACTGTAGATAGATAAGGATAGGTTATATAATATTTACGTAACAGGGTGCCCCATTTTATTAATTCAAGACACACTGAAGCAGAGCCTGCTGTTATCTGGACTCAAGTTCACATGGTTAAAGTATGTGAACCATGAGGCAATCCACTAAGAATAACCCCTGCAGAAACCGTCTCATGTTGAAAGCATCTACATTGAATAAACGGTCTGTGATGACAGAACAATTACCTCATAATTGAATTTAAGGCTTATTGTCCGTGAGGCACAGAAAGCTTGGGCTAATGGCTTTCATTCAACTGACAGACAGCATTCATCTGTACTCAACAGAGCATTCCACAAATCTCAATCATTCCCCAACGCTCCAATGTTTACACACTGGAATGCAAGTAATATGGGGCTGATACTTATCAGCATAACTTTGAATGTGATGATTTTTAAACTATGTACAGCTAAACTCTGTCTCTCGTGCCAGCAGGACATAAGGAGATACATACACGCACAAAGAAAAACACATTTCAAACAATGCATGCACTTACAAACATATTATTTCAAGGTCACTTCAAATAACCACAATGTCTATCATACTCTAGTGAATGTTTCTTATTTAGCTTTTAATAAAAATAATAGTAACACTGTTTACAGCAAGTTGTCACAACAGTCTGCCAATAGATAGCCTATTGTAGGCCTTTTATATATACATTAGCTCAAATGTGACTACTTGCCCCAACCTGAGATTAATTAAATATAGGCCTGCACAACAGGATACAATTCAAGCTTTAAGTGAAATCAGCTTCCATGACATATCTGACCTCTAACACCGTGTCTACAACGGACGCGACCGGCGCGATGCGACATGACAAAAGACATTAGGTCACGTCCGGAGTAGACACGGTGTATCTCAAAATTGTAGTTTTACTATATGCACTTGCATTCCCAAAGGTTAGAACACAAACATGATGGTATTCACAAAAATATATTATATTTTAAAAGCATTCCAAACTAGGTGCTTGAAACATACGGTACAAAAAAAGAGCCATTTGTGTAACTGAACTTTACAATTCTTGACATATGAAAACTAGCCCCAGTCTCTACTTTAAATGTGTTTCTGACAGAAGCAGGCCCGCTCTCTGACACACCATAAAACAGCATGGGTTAACTCTAACTGTAATTTTCCCTTTCGTCTCTCCTTCTTCTTTCCTCGTCTTTTTCGTGAGCACATGATAAAAGAATGCATGGAATGCCAGTGAGCATGGCGCCAGCAGCGTTTACAGTAGCACTGGCCGCTGAGAACTGGGGAGGTGGAGACTGGATTCTCTTTACTGTGTTTGGGGAAATTACGACCTTTTTCCATATAAAGAAATGCATTCCACAGTCTGAGTGGCAAACAAAACCTCTCGCTCCGTAAAGCGAGAGAATAGAGAGATAGACCTACTGACTGGGAGACGCATTCTTACTAAAGGACGCATGTCACAGGAACAGGCTTTGAATCAGATTAGATCAGGAGGAGCATTTGGCGGTATGACTTCACTTCCTCAAGTGCACACAGAGGTCACATTCTGAAATAAAACAAGGTGACTGCTTTATTGTGAATAGAGTCAAAGCTAATGTTCACAATATTAGAAAAACAGTATATGCCAATATAGAGCCTAAATGTCTTAATGCTTTAAGGAAATGGTTTACCTCAAAATAAAAATATTATGTTTCAATTTGACATACAGAATAAGCAAACGCCAAAAAACTGCTGTAATTAGGATTAGTCAATGTGAAATCTAAATTGAGCCTATTGACTATCCTGTCACTGATTAAACTAGGAATTGTAATCTAGTGAAAAGCTTTTCTTGTCCATCACAATGCCCTATTATTATTATTATTATTGACCAATCAAAATTTAGAAAGAGAATTTTTTTTTTTAATATGTGATTTGTAACTTGATGAGGGTGAAATAACAGCATTGCCTATAATAACATCCGAATACCTTGGTTTTAAGTGTGTCCTGAGCCAATCTTTTGGTTAGCAAACTATTAATACCAAGGAAAAATGTCTAAGATGCCTCATTGATTGAAATGAGACTGGGATCACAAAGGTGCCCATTTCGTAAAAAGCACCAAGGTCAGCCATTATCTTCATTCAAAGTCGCCCCGTGGTAATGTGTGCTACTCTATCTAAGACATGGATAGCGCTTCATTGAGACACTCTAAAAGAAGATTAAATTGAATTTTACCTTCTCGCTGGATAAAATTCAAATCACATTTGGCCATTATTTGATCTTTTCAAATTCACCAGTGGAAAATGTGTTTTCTTGCAAAAGGTAATTTTATACCTATGCCTTCACGGTCATGAAGTTCAATCTTGTGCAGCATTCGATTTTTTTTAAATAAATGATATACTTCCCACCTGCTTTGGCTCAAACTGACATGCATAGAAAGCGGACCAGTTTTTTAATAAGGTCGTCATCCTTTATCTGAATATTTACTTGAAATATTGTGGTTATTCCCAAAATTGCTAAAATTATTTAAAAGATTTAAGCAAACTAAAAAATAAATGAACTTAATGAATCAGCCAGAAAAAATTAAAACAATGGCAACGAAAATAATGTATAAAGGGATCATATGGCGTGAACACGTGTTTTTCTGTGTCTTTGGTGTGTTATAAGTTACCCATGCATGTATTAGACACGTAAAATTGCAAAAATTCAAGTAATCGAAAGAAGAGATGAATTCTATCTGACCTGCCTGAAACGCCTCGTGTAACCACACCCCCACAAATCTACATCAGTTTGTGGTATGACTGGACTATGACAAATTCAGACCTTATTATGTTCTCTTGTCCAACATAAAAACAAACATTTATGGGACTGGAAGGTAAGCAGAGGTTTTAAGCTTTTAAATGATATGTCTAGGTTTGTTTTCAACAATTTATAGATGATGCAATAATCCCACTCCAATATTGGAGTGACGCAGAGTTTAAGAGGTTAAAACAAAAAGTCAATCCAAATATCATAAACTATGCCTATACACTTGTTTTTAACAATTGATTTTAAAATCATCAAATTACAAAAAACGGCAAGAACAGTTTACAAGACAAACATGTCCATTTAAAACCTTACAAAACAGTTTTTTACGGTATCTTACTGGCATCCCAGCTGCCGAAAATTTGCCGTTTTTTTACAAGACTTTTTTTACAGTGACATAGTTAACTTTGACAGGAGAACAATTGTGGCATCCATGCTCCAAGGTTATTTGGACTTCATGAGACCCTGAGACACTCATCATATAATATACTGTATGTTTGTTGCCATATTGTCAAGAAAATGCATTGCACAAGCTGATTATGAGAATGTAAAGTGCACATCGACCTGACAGCAACCTTGGGTTTTAAATGTGTGCAGAGGGACAAGCTTCTTTTAGTGTGCCCTTGGTAATATCAGACATGTCACGACATATTGTAGTAGTCATAAAATGCATTATTATCCTCTTCTGGAGGCTATCATATATTTGGCGTTTTAATGCGTAACACTATTTTGTATAACATCAAAAATAATTTACTTGGATTTCAACCAATGCACCATTTCTTCATTTCTGGGGTCCTCTTGGGTTAACCTTCTCAGAAACCACTCAGCAGAGCGGCAAAGCGTAAACGAGAGTCTGAAAGAAATAGTGGCCCAGCTTTCGCTTCTTTCTTTATTGCATTGGACTGCTTCTCCACCTTATCTTCAAGTGTGATGTCTGATTCTTGTTGAAGCTTGGAGCGCTGAGGGAATCAAAACAAGTCAAAGTGCTCAGGATGTCTGCCGAGGAAGAACTGAACCAAATGGGATGAGATGCTATTAAAGAAGTCACACAGGCTCTGTCTTTTTTGGCCCTTAATGAACAGCGGCAACCAGACGCAAACCCATAATCTGCTAATGTGTTTGGACCCTCATAGCAAGCTTCACTGGGCAGCTATGCCATAATGATGCGTTTGCCCTTTCTTTTAGCGTGTGCTCGATGCTGTGAAGCTTCACAGCACAAAAACAATATGGACGTAGATGATGTTTGTTTCTGGCCTGGTAAAGTCAAAGAGGGAGATCTCATACAATCTCGGCCTAATTCACTTTATGCATCCTTGTAAAATACTTTTAAATGATCTTTTTATACAAGACTGGGTTTCAATTTTCACAGAACACTTGAGCCAAAAAAACTGACTTTCTAATACATTTTCTAATACCTGTTAGAAAGAGAATTGAAGTAAAAGGAATATGTTCTCCAAACACTTAAATGTTTGTTTTTACAATATATAATAATAGCATTGCACTTTTAACACTCGTTACATTTGTCAAATTTAATATTTAGGCCAACATTAAAACTATCAAAAATGAATAAATTCTATATTATGGAGACGGAGAGTAAGTCAGATGTCTGAACCTAAAGATTGTTTAGTTAAATATCTTGCATTGTTTAAATTGGTATTTTAAATGGGTCCGATTGCATTTTACCATTTAAAATCTCAAATAATAAAATTTGTGTGGAAAAACGTTTGAACACAATGATGGCAAACTGTATCGCTTTTCCTGGTAAATTTTGTCAGAGATGTGGTTGGAAGAACCCAGATGCAGGCCGCAGATAAGGGGTTAAAACGGATTTAATAGAACACAAAACAAAAACCCAAGATGGGGATAACAAAACACGAACTAGAAACACTTATAACAAAACAAGAATCCAAAACAAAACACTTCCCACAAGGGGGCAAAAATAAGACTAAATGAAAACACAACGTAAAACAAACACAGATAGTTAAGGCTAGTTAAGGCTAGTTAAGGCTAGTTAAGGCTAGTTAAGGCTAGTTAAGGCTAGTTAAGGCTAGTTAAGGCTAGTTAAGGCTAGTTAAGGCTAGTTAAGGCTAGTTAAGGCAAGCAAAGTACTTTGCACAATGCACAAACACAGGACAATAGACATGAGGGCATTATATGGGGAAATAACAAGGGAAGATAACAATGGGCAGGTGTGAGCAATGAGACACAGATGGAAAGCTAGACTATGAACGAGAGGGGCTAGGCCAAAGTCAAGACCGGAGAAAACACAATAATATGTTTCTCTCCACAAAAAACATATTATACATTTAATACGCTTGTTTTTACGTTTATTTATTTATTACAAATTATATTGTATTTGTCATGTTTTTCTTTATTGAAAGTGGGTTTTTTACGAAGACCCAGGGAGAATAGATATGCTGTCTATAAACTCCTAACCTTCACTAACAGACTGTAAATTGTTGTGACACACAGTTGGTACATTATAACATGCACACAGCAATCTGGTTGAGTATATTTAGTATGCATCATTTTCTATTCATTTTATTTGGTCACATTTTAGAACAGCAAATTCAGTTTGCTGGATATCGCATCGTCAAAGTGACATAATTAGACATGTTCTCTCTAGATGTACACCTTTGTACTCCATCTAACTATGTGCCTGTTTTTCCCTAAACAGGTTTAGATTTCATTAACCTGAATCGTCATTCCATATACTGTATTTCTGTCGCTCAAAACTCTTACATATTATTTGTTTGTGTATATTGTATCTGGGTTCATTCAGTGGTTCTCAACTCCGGTCCACAGGGCCCTCTTGACAGAATATTTTAGATGTTTCCCTATTAAACACATTAACAAGCTAATGAGATAATGAAGTGATGATTCAGTCGTAATGATGAACACCTGCTGTCAGCAAACACAATCACTGGAGAAAACATGAACGAAAAGAAGTCACCGAAACAGTGTTTAGTGTTTCATTCAGTTGATCTCTTGATTCATTGGGGTGGTTTCCTGGACTGGGCCCAAGACTAGTCTAAAACTAAAAGAAATGTTAGAACTGTCTAAAATTTTAATAGCTTGCAATGACATATTTTTAAACACATAAGTGTCCTCGATTTGTGTCAAAATGCACAGCTGTTTTCTAAGGCATGATTGTAAAAACGAATTTAACTACGGTCTAGTCCTGGTCAAATAATCCTTGTCCGGGAAATGGGCCCTTAAGATTATGTTCCAGCCAGCTGTGATGGTGTGTTTGTTACAGCTGGAATCAGGTGATGTTGATGGTTTACTTCAGTGATTGTGTTTGTTAAGAGCAGGTGTTCATCATTAATGATGAATCATCACTTCATTATCTCATTGGTTTGATAATGTGTTCAATAGGGAGAGATCTAAACTATTCTGTGAGGTGGGCTCCAAGGACTGGAGTTAAGAACCACTGGGTTAATTCAAGGTAGTCTTTGGTTATTTTAGAAAATACTTTGTAGAGCAATTTTCCATGACTTTGATTCTGCACAGATGTGTTTCAAGAAAACAGTTGGTCACAACATACTTTGCATTACAGTGTTTTTACAACTAGAAAGTGTGAAGCTTTCGAAATGTTTCTGCATTTCAGTATGACTATTTGCCAGTAAGAACATATGTATATGTAAGATACGTAAGAACAAGTATTATCTACTGCTTCTGACAGTGTATAACCATGTCTTATGAAACCAAGTAAGCACAGGAGCTGGCAAAAAATAATAAATTAAATATACCAGAAAACTATGAGTTGAATAGCTCTTTTAAAGTGTGACTGATGTAGGTACTAAGAACTGTGTTCCTTAGATAAAATGAATGTACTGATGGTGTGGAAGTAAATTATTTACCTAATTCACAGTATTACATTTTCACAGTATTCAGTTTCTGAACTGACAGTCATTTAAAAGTTAATTAAAATATAAAGTATTCTAACAGATTTTCCCCAAGGAACATAACGAACAGTACAGATTGTTAAAATATCTTAATATTAGATTTTCACAGTACCTGACTTTAACTTTTGGAGGACTCTTATAAGAATGAAATGGACATATTTTTTCTTATCCACCACATTTCACGTCATAGCTTCTAAGAACTGAGCTGCAAGATTGGCAATTGTGCCATTCAAAATCCTTAAAGCACAGACTTTGTGGCAGCTTTTCGTCCGTTACCTTATTGCATAATTTCTTTAGTGAATCAGGTGCTTAAACTGCATAGACAACTATCAGTGAGTATATTCATGAGTATTTATTCTTAAATAATTCTACCTATAGGTGCATCCTCTCAATGACTCTTTGCCATCCCTGAATTCTTTTTTATTTGGCATAATTTGATGATTCTGCCTCTGTCAATTAAAAGTGAGACAAAAATGACACTGCTAAAAGTAAAATTGTGCAATACTTTTACCTCATACGGTCCTTAAAATGTATTTAATGTGTGTAACGTAATCGGGTCCACACACAAGTCCAAGGTCCCAAGAAAACAAAACCAAACAAAATAGTCCCAGGCAATCCACCCCCCAGCGAAACCACCAGGCTCACCTTGTCTCTGGTCAAAGTCCACGACCAACGACCAATCCAGAATGACATGAGATGGCACCCAAAACCTCTCCTCTGTGCCATAGCCCTCCCAGTCCACCAAGTACTTGAAGTCCCTGCCACGCCAGTGTACATCTAACAGATTCCTGACAGTGTACGCTGGGTATCTGACGACACGACACACGGGAGGGGGCGGGAAGGCAGGCTTACACTGGACGAACGCCAAAGCAGAAGGGACCACAGCATCGAGTTTCTGCGAGGGAAACAGAGGAGGCTTGATAACCAAATGAGCATTCAAATCAGGACATACCTGACGAGGAGACGGGGAGGAACCTGTGGCTGTACTCATTCCAAGAGAGCTGTTTGCTCCAAGAGCTGTGATTGTGATATGTCAGACAGCTGAGTCTCAGCTTGAGATCCTGGTTGAATCGCTCACATTGCCCGTTGGTCTGGGGGTGAAAACCTGAAGACAGACTTTGAGAGGCCCGATCTGTCTACAGAACTCTTCCCTAAGGATGGTGGTAAACTGAGGAACCAACTGGACACGATATCGACCAGCAAGCCATGGAGACGGAAGACATTTGTAGCAAAGTTCAATTGAGCACGGAAAGAGTTGGGAACCGGCTAACATAAAACAGACTTTAAATAATATAAAAAACAACAAAAAGAAACTTAAAATGCACAAACATAATAAAATATTGGCAAGGATGGTGTACTGGTTGGTTGTGTCCGACCAATTGTGGGGGGCCGGTCTGAGCAAAAATGCCAGGGTCCTTTTTTTTGTCCCAGACCAGCCCTGATCGACCCTGACAATAAACTGCCGCTCAGGATCTGGAAAACAAATCACAGGCGCAGAGACAAGGATTATCAAAGGCAACCTGAGCTTGGGATTCCACTTGATCTGCACCTTGGTAGAAGTAAGTGAAGTGAGCGGCGCAGCAACCTGGCCGAAACCCCAGATAAATCGCTGGTAAAAATTGGCAAAACCAAGGAACTGCTGCAAGGCTTTACGAAAGTCTGGAACGTACGTCTCGACAACAGCTTTGATTTAAGCAGGGTCAGGTTCAATGCCTCTAGGAGAAATTATATGGCCAACGAACTCTATCAGCATGGAATTCGCACTTCTGCGCCTTGACAAATAGTTGATTGTCGAGTAAGGGCTGGAGGGCCTCACAGACGTATCTGTATGATCCTGGAGAGATGGGAAAAAATAAGAATATAATCCAGGTACACAAAGACAAAGCGATTAAAAATTTCTCCTAACACTTCATTGACACACCCTGGAAAACGTGAGGAGCATTGGTTTAAACCAAAGGGGAGCACCAAATACTCGTAATGTCCTGAGGGTGTATTGAATGCCGTCTTTCACTCATCCCCCTCGCGGATACGAACCGAGTTATTTTATACCAATTACTTTTTCAACATAATTTATATTGTAATAAACAGTTTACTATAAACTGTATATTTATAGGTTTTCACATATATAGATTTAACTTCACATTTTAAAGGGTTCCTCCAAAGTGACAGTGACATTTAAAAAGTCAATTCCATTAGCCTTGAAATAAAAAAAGCTTTAGATACCACATGTTGCTTTTAATCTTTTTAAAGAAATTGCAAGTGGATTATTCAGCTGGTGGAAATCTACTCAATTTTGGCTGACATTTTAAACTCTGTATACTGTAGCGTGACAAAGCTTGGATTAATAAAATGATCTCATGCTCCTGACTGGCCAGGAGAACAGGTCACCCCACCTTCATGTGAGCCTTGGTGTGCACAGCAGGGTTTGTGATGGCTCTGTTAGATGTTGCACAATGGTCCTCTGACACACACACGCGTGCACACACACACACACACACACACACACACACACTTAAATAAACGTTTCAGGGTATACCTTAAGCATACATACCGAGCACATGTGCAGTTCATATATAAATATATATACTGCACAGCAGTGGTATCATTTCTGTCTCAATTTTATGTGGAAATAAATTTTGCTACTTTTCACTTTCAAGTGGGTTCCTAATGTGTTTTGATATATTCTTTTCCGTCATGATGTCATGAGATCTGTGTGTTGGACAGGTTTCTGTTGGACGTGACCCACATGTGCAATAAGAGCTGCTACGGCAAACTGCTCGCTCTGTGTCTGACCTTGCAGTGCATTTGGGTTGCGCTTATGCATAAATGCAGGCTTTCAGTTCTTTGGACATCATTATCAAATGATACACCTACTAGACGGATATTATTGGTTGGATTACACATGAGTGATATCTGTGTGGCTGAGAATAAACCGAGAACATTAGGCAAATGTGTTCTGCGTCCTTTGTTGTTTTCGTCGCAATGCTCATTTACAACATTATTCTTCTTTCAATAGCATTTCTCTTAATCAAACGCATCCAAGAGAACCTACACCTCATTTACAGTAAAAACATCTTGCAATCCCTTCACACAATTCATATTTATCTCTCATGCTATGGTCTTTAGGTATTCCAAGCCTGCGAAAATGGTTTGCATGCCTTGAAAGTGTCATAAATTGACAATGTGCATGCAGTGTAAACAATTGCTATAGTGATGAAGCTACAAAAATTCATCTGTAAAAATAGTTACAAAATGTGCTTTGTGAAGCTAATGACAGTAATAAAAATGCTAAAAGCCTTTGAGGATGAGGCCAACACCATAAGACATCAATTTGCTGGTATTAAGGCACATTTCTACTGAATTTAACAGTAAGCGCTTGAAAATGAGGGTAATAAAATGTGACTATGTGAGTGCATAGTCTTGTTCCAAACTGAAGATCATCATTATTTATCTGCTGCTGTAAACAATTTAGTTGCTTGAGAATGAACTGATTTAAAAGTCATAAAAACACAGTTGTCACTTTAATTAAAAATGGCAGGGAACAATGTAGCGGGAAACATTATTGCGTGGATATTGAGCTCGGGAGACAATGATCTCAGTTATGCTTAGTTATCTCAGATGATTTTCCAACAAATGGTAAATGTTTAATATGAGGTAAGAGTATTGTGCTATAAAGTTTGTGTTAAAGTATTCTAATGTTTCAGTGTGAACAACATTCACATGCATCTGAAAGGGATAGATCACCCTAAAATGATAACCTATAGGACTTTCTCTGGGTATAACAAACAACAGGATGTTGGAATAACAAACAGCATCGCTCGGTTTAATTCACAGTGTATGACACATAAATATTCTCTTTTGTGTTTCTCAGAGGCATCTAAAGGTTTTGAAGGACATGAAGTTGATTAAATAATGACACAATTTGTTTTATTTGAAGGAAACCATCCTTTTACAGTAATAGCTCGGGCACGCTCTCATCTTTGTTTCATGTGCAACAGTTCCAGGAATATTATTTTTAGCTGATCACCTGGACTGTAAATGTCATGTAACTGATCAACAAAGATGTTGGAAGAGGAACATGCGGAACTTGGAAAGTCGTGTTTGCCCTCCAGGTTCCTCTTTGAGATAACCAGCCAAAGGGGTCTTATCTCCTTTGATAGCATTACTCAGATAATTCGGTGTTGGGAGAACTTATAGAGAAAGATTTGAGTTTTATATGGAAATCACTGGCTTTTGATTTATGGATTCGCAATTCTGAGATGTTTTCCAAAACTCCATTGATGAATTTAATTAATTTATTAATGGGGCCCTTTTTAAGATTAACCACCTCCATTGAATTTTTGCTCTCTATGAGAAACCATTGGTGAATGAATGAAATGTCTTTGTGATTTTTTCTTTCCTGCCCAATTTACAAACATAAATGGTACATGTATGCGTGTCTCAAACAATGTAAGTCGCTTTGGATAAAAGTGTCTGCCAAATGTATTTTGTTTACTTTTGCCTTTCAGATCTAATCAAGACTGTTAAGCTTCTTGTCTCGCGGGAATTATATACCTATTTACCCACCAGTATTAACAAAACACACACACTCATAAGTACATGTGCATGCTTGAACTCTTGATTCATCACACTCAGAGTGTACCTGATTTAATGTGGTTAGATGAGAGACCCACACGATCTGTTTTATGTAGAGGTGAAGCCGGATCCCAAGAGATAGTTCAGAGGGAATTATGATGAGAGAGAGAAACGGAGAAAGAGAGAGAAAGACCTGGTACAATGCTTACTGCACGAACACTTCAGAAATGCTTATCGCTTCACCACCCTTTCTGAATTACAGCACAAAAAATGATAAATAGAGAGGCCTTGTGAAGGTATTTGAGCAAAAGATCATTGCCAGATCAAAGACCTTGACTGATGGACTCATTTAATTTGCATATAGTATGAAGTAACTACCGCATTTAGAGCTAATGATGTTTTTTTAATTCAAGCCTGCAGATAAATTGAAAGCGATACAGTAAAGAATGGAGATTTTGGAGGTTTTTGTAAACGCATAGGAGATAGCAACCCAGAATAAGAAATCACACCGTACGCGCTGTAGTGTGACAAGAAACCTGCAGTAATGGGGAGAATACCATTTTCTGCATGAAAAGAAACACGTAATGAATTCTTAACAAAATGAGCGAACTAAAACCAGCGTGATGACGCATGATTCACGGCCCATCAGGAAAAAATGAGAAAGGTTTGATGATATAAATCAATACACATACATTACGTCACTATTTCTATTTCTAGAAGGTCTGTTTACTGAGAGAGTTTCCTGAACATCACTTCCTTCGTGTGATTGACCCTTATGCTCTCAAACCTTCCTGAGGAGAAATGTACATGCACACAAATCACAGTAATTTAAGGCACAGTATGTAACCTTTTTGCATTAAGATATACAAAAACCAAAAGTGAGGCAACATTTGCAAGTCTTACCATTGTGATGTTTGTTTAACTGCTAAACATGTATTGCTTCAGTAGAAAGAGTTTACTTACAGCTTTGCATTGTGAATTTCCCCCGGCGTTGAAATCAAGTAAAAAATTATATCAGGAAACGTAATTCCTATGCAAGAAGTAAGGATCACCGTCAAGCTCAACTGCTTTATATTTCAGTAAATAATTGAGTGTTTTAGAGGGTTTCTTTGTTTTTTGATTCTTTAATTAAAAGCAGCCATTTTGCTTGGTATTTTGCCACCCAAGGGGGCGTGTTTCAGCATGTTCATGTGGGAAATTGACATCGGTGCATACCCCCTTTAGTGTCGCCTGTCAATGGTGTCATTACCATGCTATCCTCGTACTAGAGGTGTGTTCCACTTCGACACTGCACAAACTGGCATACAGTAGGACACCAAAGTAATTTCAGACTGAGCAGTACGAGTCGCTCACGTGATAAAACACACCACATAACACAGTTTCATAATAAAATGCAGAGGTGGTTGTTGTGGCCTCTAGCTGTAGCACACCACTCTGTTATGTTGAAATGTAATAGTAATAAAACTTTATGAAATTGATTTGTGAATTCTGATGGATGGACTTCTATCGGCAGGGGAGATAAGGACAGTTTTGTCCCAATTTGATGCACAGTTTCAACAAACTATACTATATACAAACTATAGTTTCAACAAACTATTCAACATACCAACTGTGGAGGAAATGACACATTGTGCCTTTAACTGTCGACATGCTGCAGTAATTGTTTTTATTCACGCAAATTACGACAAAACAAGTTATCCCGCGAGTTTTGGAAGAACTAGATTGCTTTGGATAGCACATGTTATCTAGTGATATTATATTTTTATGGTATCAGGAGGGAAATCCGAGAAGTCTTTTTGCTCTGTATTTAATCTCATCGGTCACTAGGAGAGATAATCAAAACTTTTCTGTAGGTGTGGATGTGCCTTGATCATAATGCCTAAACAGTTTGCGACATTTTCATCAAAGAAGCGGCACTGGTCTACTGCTGTAGCACTATTACAGACTTTGTGCTAAATGCGTTGGCCGTTCAGTGAAGGTCAAAGCATTTATCTCACCCTTCAGAACAGCCATAGTGTTCAGCGCTTCACACGGGATCACACAGGCCTAATGTATAGGATGGCGGAGTTCCAAGAAAAAAAATTTGCACAGAGCTTTTGTGTGTGCTCTTTCATGAGGCATATTCATCTCATGCAATATGCGTTCATTTTTCATTCTTGTCTAGGCAAGAATATATATTCCATTTTATATATTATATAGAAATGATATCGGAATGATTTGAAAAGCGGGAAAAAAAATTATAAGTGTAAGTGGCGAGATGGACATCAAATTTGTAGGTGGAGGGACATTACAGTTATTATCATTGCCAGGTTTCTAGGTGTGACATTTACTGAAGACTCAACTGCTATTAAAAAAGACAATAGGTTTTTGTTATAAGGAAATATAGAACAAGCACACTTTTCAAGTAAAACATTTCACAAATAGAAAATTGTGTTTATCAAGCTGTATACAACATGATAAACAAAATTTTCCATTTGACGAGGGATGAAGACGATATTGACAAACCTATGAGAGTGAGGTGCGATAGACCAGTCCAGTGTGCAGACACAAACACATCTCCTCAGACAGCTAGCCTGTGTAAATATTTGAGCTCTGCCCAGCAGATATCAAGGTCTCTAGAGAGTCTGACACCATACTATGTGAGAATGGGCTTATTCCCACACTGCTCATCTGCTATATCGGATGTTTTCCTGTGGCTCATGTCTTCGTGTTCACTCGGGATATCCAGTTTGTACGAGAGCTTAAAACCAGATTATGTGAAATGTGTGGTGTAAGAAATGTTAGTTTGTAGTCATTGCCTATTGAAACTGAAGAGTCACTTCTGAGTGGTAATTTTGTTTTTACAGTATGACATTTTTGTAAAATCCCAGTTTGTATTTTTGTGTTCAAAGATTGCTATGTTTTGATTTAAAACATTCAAATGATTTATAAGGCAGTGCTCTGCATGTGGTATCTGCGCTGAAAGCTTGTTAGAAAATAGGAAATAATACTTTCAGTGAGGTTTGTGAAATGGAAACAAATAACAAAATACTTTTTCTTAAAAAATGGGGGAGAAATGATATTTATAAACAAATATAAAATGATCAGTGAACAGAGTTCATGGTTGTACTAATAACACATCACAATGTTTGAATGAATATTTATCTTATTTATTATCAATACATGTAGAAGATTAGATGAGTCTGATGAGTCTCAGTGATATTATCTTGGCACACTTTGGGTGCCTTGGTTTGTTGATAACAAATTTTTCCATATTTAGTAAAATAAAAAACATAAAAAATAAATTCTTCATGTAAAATTACATGGGTTTCTCAGTTTTTCTTGTTAATTTGGGTTGTTTTCCTGAGATTTGACAGTTTTTGACCATATTTAAAAAATAGACAGTCCTTCTGTTTTTCTAGTAAATGTTTAGTTTGATTGTTTTTGACAGTTTTTCATAATTTTCTAGTTATTTTCTTACAGTGAAATCAATTGCTTCAACAGGCTGTAATAGGAATTAGTATTTATATGCACCTTGTCAGTTAAACTATTTGAAAACATTAGGTAATTCAGATGAGATTTTGATTTACTTTTGCAAGCGTCAGGGCCGGATTAACCATATGGGTAACCGGGGCCCACGACCTCTAAAGGGCCACGCGGGCGGTAACACCAATCAACGTGCACTGAGCCGGTCGCGTGACGGCAAGCGCTACAACACAACACAACTCAAGAAATGCAAACATGAAGAAGCTAAGTGGGAGCGCTAATCGGAAATTTAAAAGGGAGAAGGATATCAGGAATGCAGAAAATTTCAAATATATACTGAAAAGTAGTATATAACGTTAGCAACTAGTCTGCTAAGGCATCATCCGTCAACGAGGACAGCTCAGCTAGCCAGGACATTTCTTTACTGCCGGCAGGGGCGTCACTAGGCCCTTTTTAGGGGGGCTTCATGAAATTATTTGATTAATAAATTTGTGATCGCTTCAGTCCCCTTTAAAAACAAATTTGTAAAGGCGGCGCGCTGCGTCAAGTTTCGGCTCCTCCCCTGATCTGAGTCTGCATGGATTCAGTGCGTTTTTCAATCAGCAGGGGGGCCGAGCAGAGTGAACATCAGAGAGTACAAGGTGTGTGTGTGTGTGAGCGTGTGTGTGTGTGTGCGTGCGTGTGTGTACATTTATTGATAGATTGCTATGATATGACATCTGCAGTTCTTGTAATTGCAGTTTACGTAATGTTACTGGACCAATACACGGTTCGGTTTCTCATCCAATACCAGTACGTCTTCGCTACAGTGTGGTAGTTGTTTTTTCTTCCAACAAAAATGAAGCGATTAACACCTATGAAAACATACTTTAGAAAACGATCATGATTTATTTTATTTTACTTTTTGAAATTTAAATCATATTATTGTGTATCTCGGCATTACATTGTGCAGCCATGCCCAGAAATGGTTAAATACACACATCATTGTCTGAAAGCAACAAATGGCACAGAGAGAGAAACATCATGTGGAGTTATTTTGTTTTGTAATATTAAATATTTTTTTGTATTAAGTAATAATGAATCATTAGTGTATCATGATACATTAGAGTAAGAGTAGAGTAAAGGGATTTGTGTTTTATTTTAAGTAATTGATTTATAGAAGTGGCAAATTGATAATTCATGTTGTTATTTTTAATAAATAGAAATAAATATAGAACAGATTAAACATATTTCCAATAGACAATTACATTAATACATGTTTTGTATATATTCTTACACATACACTTATCGAATACAATGAAATAGTGGATAGCAATAAGGTTAGTAGTATACAAACCTACCCTAATAGTCAAATAATATTTTTTTAATCATACCCTTATTGGGGGCTGTTCCCCCCTAAAATGAAAATCCTAGAATCGCCCCTGACTGCCGGCTCGAGCTAATGTTCACAGCCCTGAGAGCGAACAGGATAGGATTCAAATTGTGTATTTTGCCAGATTATTTAGCATTTATTTTTGTCTTGTCTAATTGAGATAAATTGACAGATTTCCAAATGTTTATATTGCACTAAAATGTTAACCCTTGCCTGTCTTGTTGAACCGTGATGTGACAGGTTGTTTTCTGTTTTAAAACAAGTTCAAAAGAGTTTAGGAGCAGATGATACTGCAATTGATAAATATTTTCCTTGTGGTGGCGTCATGAAAATGCTGTTAATTTTGTTTTGTTTATTATAGAAAACAGCAGATTTCAAATTGTTTATATTGCGCTATAACTTGATTGTCCTATTGAATTCTGAGGTGACAGGGTGATTTCTGTTTAAAATGAGCTGAGCACCAAGAAGCACCAAAATGCTTCTTGATTCTATGAGATGGATTCAATGGATTTTTGTTTGTCTTGTCTTTGAACTTCCTCTGTGATGGCTCTATGAATTCTATGCATTTGTGTTGGGAGCAGATGTTGATTTAAATAAATATTGGATGCTTTGAAAGTCGTTGCTTATTTATTTTTTGTGACTTTGTGGTGGGTAAATTTTGCCAGATTATACTGATGCCGATGTGTTTTGTTTTCATAACATCATGACTGAGTGGTCTTGACAAAAGAACATAGTGGTGCATTTGTAGTTCTATGAGCATTTGCACATCTGTACATCAAAATGCACTTGATGGCAGTTAGTTATTGAAAAATTGAGTATATTGACTGTATTACTGTAATTTATTCTGTATTTTGCCAGATTATGGTGATCCTGGGGTTGTGATGATGGGGCCCTTGAATATTGTTGCCCAGGGTACAGTGAAGTGTTAATCTGCCCCTGGCAAGCGTAGTATTCTTAAAGCAAGCGTCCTCTAGAAAAAGAGCTATTCTGTCAGGTTTTATTCTAGTGCTGGATAAATGTGAATCTGTGGGGGATGTGCTCAGTGCAAATAAAGGCCAAGCCACTTTTACAACCACGAAAGTACAATAGCTGATAAGAGAGTGTCGAGTCAGTCACTTTTCGGTGTGTTGCACCTGACACGCGTGTGACTACCTCATAGATCGTTTTTAACAAGAAAACACAACTCCCCTGTTCATAATTTCCGTCTGGACAATATAAACGCTTGACATGGATTTACTCAACATAACACAGCTGTAACACTGAAATCGGGCCCCATTTCCTTCCTTGTTCCTGTGGCCTTCACTGCTAAACTGAATATGTCGACATGGAAAGAGAAACTGCGGAGAACTGTTACAGTGGAGCCGGTAATATTCCTCTATATGACCAGTACTTTCATCGTGACACCTGCATATCAACAGATGATTATCACAAAGGTAAGAGAACTGGTACTTCATATCACAGCGGCTGATTTAGTGAATACACAAAGTAAAGAGAGAGATAGTGGAAAAGGGAAGCATTAATCAAGTTTGTCCGAGCGAGTCAGTGTTGTGTTCTGTGCCCTGAAAACAGGTCAGCAGGGTACAGATCTGGTACACAAAACGGAAATGCCCGAAGCGAAACCACGAGCGCTTGGAGAATTGCAGTGGAGCTCAAGATGTACTCAAAACCCAAAACCACAGCAGGCATTAATCACGCCGAACCGGCCATGACAGTCCCAGAGCAAAACTGCAGCCTCCGCTATCACTCTTGCAGCAGATTAAACAAACGCTGACAGTCATTAGTCTGGATTCTTGTTGCTGAACTTAAATGTTGGCAGTGGTTGAGATAATTCAATGTCTTTGTTTTAACCTTTGTGTATGTGCATGGTTAAAACAAAAAACAGATTGTACTCATTCTTTTTCAAATGAATATGCTTGCAGTTTTAGGATAATTTAGAGATTATTTGTTAAATTAAGATTGTCTTTTTCAGGTGAACTCATGAGAGTACTGTGGTCTTAAGTCTGTGTTCGTAGTTTTGAGCCCACTTATTTTAGTATACTTCATAGAAGCAAAATGGACCAAAATGACTCATCCTGAACTCAAAGGGTATCCAACCTTTTGTCCATCCTCAGATGTTCTGTAGAATGAAAATGCCTCAAGAGTGCTTGGATTAAAAAAACGTTGCACTAACATTGCTCAGTAAAATGTTTTTATGTTACATGATATGACATTGTAATATACAGCCGTGGATAAAATTAAGAGACCATTTAAAAATGTCATTTAATCATCATTTCTAGATGTATTGGGGTCATTCCAGTCCAGTGTCTGTTGAATTTCCTCAGGAGTGAGTGACATAAAGTCACTCGACAGCAATGTGAAAGACTGACAGTGTGAAAAGACAAATAAAAACGGATAAAAATCTAGGTTAACACAAAAAATATGTTTGAACTTTTCCTAAATACATGCAGAAATTGGTTTTCTGCAAATAAAAACAATATTTTTTATTTTTAAATGAATTGAATGAATGTGAAACCGCAATAGGAGTAAATGTTTTCGAAACATTTGTAGAGACATATTTTATGAATTTAAAACAGTGTCAATGTTTATATTAGATTACTCACCAAATCACTCTGTATTTCGTTCCTGCTCATGTCACATTGCATTTTTTCTAAGCGAGCGTCCTTACCTTCCTCTCTCTTATAATTCTTCTAACCTTTCAATGAACTCTGCGTAACTACACATAATAGTTTGCAAAGAAAAATATGGATGAATATATCATATGAATGAGCACAGCTCTGCGCCGTGAAAACTGTTTAAAGATTAAAAAGGGCCCAATCATTTATTGCAAAGTGCTCACTTACGCCACTCTTAATGGCCTTGATTCTTGCCATTTACTTCTCGATATCATCATATTTGTGAGGTTGCGGCTCGTGATCTTCTCCGTGACTTGTTCTGAGGGAGTCCCCTGGCGCGATGAGTTACTGGGTTCTGCATCATTCCCGTAATGACTCAGAGCATCTTTACTGACACCGAATGAAAAATAGAGAGCCGAAAAATCCTCAAAGCTGACATGAGAAGTAAAACCAGATTTTCAGGTAACATCTGAAGTAACTGGGAAAAGAGTGTTAAATGTCAAGCCCTTAGTGTGGCCAATGTGATGACAGAAATCAATTTCAAGCTTTGCTAAGCCTTGTATTAAAACGTTAGCAACCAATTTTACCTTAGCAACTGCTGCTCTCCACTGTTTTATTGGACAAGCTGCTGCTCTTTTTGAGTTCTCTTTTTTCAGAATTTTAGTTTTTACTGTTACTTTAAAAATGACATTTTTGTACCTGAAAATTTGGCTTTGTACAGTTTATTACTCAAGGATATTCTGTAAAGCTACCGATGATAACCAAGGGATAAACAGGGAAATTGCCTGCTCTTTTGTGTATTGCAGGTTTGTCATCAATTACTCAGGAATGATACTATCTGCAATAACCCTGAGCACCACAAAGATGACGAGGAGGTTCAAGTGAAGGCATCATACATCCTCCTTCTCTTCAACGCCACCCTCAGCCTGGTCTCCATCCCTCCTGCATTACTACTGGGCTCCTGGTCGGACCGCGCTGGTCGCCGTATGGTCATGGCGTTCCCGTCTGTGCTGTCCCTGCTGAGTGGGGGGCTGTTACTGGCTATAGACCTACTGGACAACATTAATGTTTACTGGACCTTGATGGCTGCTGCCCTAGTAGGCATGACCGGTGGCCACATTTCCATCTTCCTTAGTTGTTTCAGTTACCTGGCCGACTTGACCATGGGCTCCAACTCAAATCGCACGTTACGCATGGCAGTGGCCGAGTCTATGATCTTTGTGGGAGGGACGATGGGCTTTCTTCTAGGTGGATTCCTAGAGCAGGAATACGGGCTGAAGGCAGCGTTCGGGGCTAATATTGGTTTCCATGTTCTGGCACTTCATTATATCGTCCTATGGCTTAGAGACCCTATGTCGGTAAAAAATACATGTACTGTTCCCTCAAAAGAGGATACGGTTGAGGAGGGAGCCCAAGCGGACCAGTCTGGAGTGTTTATCCTAAAGTATGCCAAGCTTTCTTTCAAAGCAGTTTTTAAGAGGAGACCAGGGCAGGATAGACTGAAATTGCACTTACTCATTCTCTGCACCTTCATAAATAACCTGGTAGCTGTTGGTCAGTATACACAGACTATCTCTCACACGTACACACAAATAGCCTATATGTTCAGTAAATGGCAAAAGTATGTTGCCGTCACAAACAATTTACAGAAGACATTTAAGCCACAAAATACCGGCTTTGGTTAAAGACAATGAAGCAAGTATTTTCTTGGAATATTGGGATGGTTTTTCGGGGTGTTTTTTGGGAGGTTTAAGACAATAAAGCCTATGTTTTAGGAACATTAAGATGTCAATTATTACTACATTATTATTACTACACAAACATTTGAACACATTAAATCCAATAGAACATTTTAAATTATTATCTATGAGATTTTATAATATTATTTAGTCATATACTGTATATATATATATATATATATAAACACAAACTGAAACTTAAACCGGAAGTCCTTCTGGTGCTTGCAAAATGATCTATATAAATACACATTAATAGTTAGGGACGACAAAGTTAAATATTTCAAATGTTTATTGAAAAGTTCACACTGATCACCTATTAATAATCATTTTACATGATCTGAACATATTATTGACAGGTTTATGAGATCCACTCATGCAGATCTGAATTTGCATTTGTCCGAAACAGTGATTGCATTTATAAATGGTGATCAAGCTATATTTTATAAAGATCTGATGACCTTGGCATTGCTTGTTCCGCAAATTAAGCAACAAAAACAATTATAACAGTTATAGCAGTGCATAAACATTCCTTTATGCTAACCAGATTATCTTGCTTTGTTAAAGGTTATCTGTATGGCTGATATGTGCCTGCAAGGCAATACTTCTCTTTAGGTTGATAATGCCACTAACAGTATTCACTTCTGCTCTTAAAATACCAACTTTGATTTCATTGAATTATAACCGATAATTTCCTGGCACAGGAATTGCACTTCATATTGCTTTGAAAAACAGAGAGTCTGGTAAGTCATGCCAATAAAGGGTTGGAGAGAGAGAAGATATAAATAATGCGTGCTTTTATGTGTTTATGTCTCCACAGGGGATCAGTCCATCTTGCTGCTGTATCTGAAATATGAACCCAGAGAGTTTACAACTGCCCTGTTTGGGGTATTTAACTCTGCAAGGATGCTCTTGTTGGTAAGTGGTCTTGTTTTATGTAGTAATGCTTCCTCTAATGACTCATGGCTTATTGCATCTTATTGAGTAGAGATCTGTGAATGTCCTTGAAATACCAAGAGATCCTTCAATTTCTGCAAACAGCAGTAGCCCACTAGCAGTAGCAATACAATACAATACACTGGTACGCATAGGTAAAACACAAAATGGATTTTTCCTCAATCAATTTAAATGTATAATCGCAAATAAACAATATTAAAGAATTTGAAAATATATTGAATTTCAGAATAACATCAATTTATTCACTTCAGCTATGGGTTGTAGCATAAATGCGAGAACCCCAATTTGTACGGCAACGGTGATTCATAACAGGTTGAAGGCAGCTTTGTTTTGGCCAGCTGTCAAGAGGAACCATGCCTCTCACCGACGTGAGCAGGTCGATGCCGTGTCTTATAGTGACGCTTAGACAAAGACAGACAGTTAAGAAGCATCTTCCTGATTGGAGAGGTCATGGCTCTCCATTTATTCGATGATGCACCGCTGAGGCACCAGTCGCTCATCTGCCTTTTGTGTGGAACCTGACTCTATCGATCCCGATTGAACCTATTATACATTCTATCTGAAGGGGTTGCCACCTGGCAGGCTGCAACCCAATACACAAAGCCTTAAAAAGTTTAATTAACTACAATTGAATAAGTCAATTGGAAAAGAGAAGCGAAAGGACAGAAAAAGAAACTTGAAAAAACTATAGCAGAGGTGAACAGACTCCTAAAGATCTGAGGCATCAAAATCTTGGCAGGTCTAGAGGCTGCGGTGAACAGTTTTTGTAAATGGCTGAAGGGCTAGAATTGACTTGTAATTAGGCTGGCGTGGAGTTGGTGAGGAATTATTAAACACTCCAGGCTCTAATGAGTTGATGAAAGTAAAAACACGGAGCGGTGACCTTTTCCGTGGAATGTTTATGCATTCGCATTATGTTTTCTGCTGCAAATCAGAGTCGGTGGCTGAGTCTGTTGACACGGGGCCCTCACCGGGCGAGGGGGTAATTAAATCAGAACTGTTTGCATGAGCAGGAAGGGCAATGAGTCACGCTGCGTCTCACACGCACACACCTTCACACGTGTTCACACGCAAATGCCGACGCAAGTGTGTTCGCTTTCAAGTGCTCTCTAACATTCTGAGGGAGACGCTGACCGTGTTGGACGCTGCCTCATCAGGTTCACGCATTGAAGGTTATTTCATTTACTGATTAGGTTTACAATGCGTCTGAGAGAATCTAAGTATTTCTGCAAATTTTTACATGAATCAAAAGCTGAACTGAAGAACATTCTAGTGCATGCCAATGTCAGTGATGAGTATTTAAGATATTTTATGAGTATTTTATTATTTCTACACCAACTTTTAAACTAAATTTAGCTGACTATAGACTGTAATATTTCACATGTGGAGCTGTTGGTCTATCCTATTGTTAAAGGAACAGTTCACTCAAAAAATAAAATTCTGTCTTCATTTACACACCCTCAAGTTAAAGTGTAAATTCTTTGTTTTGATGAACACAGAGAAAGATATTTGGAAAATGCTTGTAACCAAACACTTCTTGGCCGACATTGGCAATCGTAGTAGGAAAGATTGCTTTATACATTTATATGTTCTGTTGAACGCAAAATGTATACATTTTGAAGAATGTAAGACAGCAAAAAGTTCTGTTGCACTTTTGACTAAAATTTTATTATTCCTACTATGGTGGTCAATGGTGGCCAAGAACTGTTTGGTTACAAAACTTTAAGAAACTAACGGTGTCTAGGCTCAAAGACTCGCAGACATCAATATTTTAATAATTTATAAAAAATGCATTGCTGTCTGGCTATCTGGGATTTTGTTATGGAGAAAAAGCTTAGGACTGTGGGGGTTTCCCGTTTAATAACTGTAATATTCCGGCAGCTAGGTCATCAGAAAAAAAACTAAGCAACATTGTTGTAAAGTGAAATTACATGTTTTTTAATGTTATTTTAGAGTTTATTTCTATAATTTAACTATAATTTAACTATAATCTATAATGTTTTACCGCATTTGAAAAATATGTGAAAAGTCTGTCAAATAAAACAGTTTATTTTACATAGTGTTGTTTTAACTCATGAGATTCTATTAGCAATGTTTTTGTTTACCTATTATTTTCTAAGCAATTAGAGTATCATTGACCTACTGTACATTAATGGACACAAAGACTTCATGATGGGCTCTTTTGAAATGAACTAGCAAACAATGCTGTTCCGTTTCCTCCAGACTTCATTAACATGCAAGAATTCTTTAGTTATACCCTTTTAAGATAAGTGGTTGACCAGCACTAAACAAGCTATTTTTATTGCAAAGAACCACCTTTCAAAACTCAATTTAATTGCCATAACAACTGCCTCACACACCCTAGCAACCACACAACAACATCACCAAAATGCTCATAAGCACTAAACATAGTCATGGTGAGTCTCACACAGGCAAACCTCATTTCAATTTTAACCAACAGTGATTTACAATGCACTGAAGCTACACATTATGTCAGCATGCTCCATGGGAATCAAATCTATGAACTTGTATTGTTCTTCCGGTTAAGCAACATGAACTATAGCCTCTGTAGAAGATGCTTCCAAAGAAATGGTTTCATCTGGTTCCCGACACTTTCATTTTACTGTTAAAAATATAGCACATGATCCCCTCAGAGCCAGATGCATTCATCTCTTACCTGCTCCCTGGTAGGGCTTTGGTCTACTGGGTCTATTTCCTGTGCTGATGAGGTGTATGAAGGAGATGACTCTAGCAAAACACAGCGCTGTGTTCAGAAGTGCTTCTTGCGTCCTACTCGCCCTCTCCAACAATACATGGATGGTCTTCCTCGGTAAGATTCCATTGTGTATGTTAAGGGGTGTTATTAAATTCTTTATATAATTCGGTCATCATTTACTCCACCTATTGTGTGATCCTCACACAAAACTATTTTATGGCTTTAGAAGACTTATATTTTGAAAAATATAATGCAGTGGTGGATTAGACTTCTTTTTATGGTGCTTTCGTTAAAAGCCCCTGGTCACCATTCCCTTTCATTGTATAGAACAGAACTGTGTGGAAAAAGACAAAAGAATGTATTTTGGGGTCTCCAAAAGAATAAAAATGATTTTGGTTGAAACAATACAAAAAACAGTTCGAAACAGCACAGCGGACCCCGTTTCAAAACTGCCAGAGGATATATCAGAGCAGGTTGTTCTTCCCTAAAACAATTTAGATTGCTGGTGTCAGTACGTGACATGCACGCACACAAACTTTTTTATCACTCGAGGGCAACCGCTTTCACTTTAGCCGACTGTCTAACAAGCCAGTCAAATGCTTAAATGTTCTCCCAAAAAGTCTACCTGACCTGACTTTTTATGGCAGACATCCTTACAGCTGTTTGAAGTCTCTGCCTTGTTCCAGGATGGCTGCACCTCCGAAGGAGAGTTCTGAGAGTGGTAGGTAATGATAACATTGTGTCGGTAGCCATAGACGGACACACGTTTGGAGAGACACAGATTGGCAATAATACCGTTAATTAAATAAATGGTAGTGGAAATTGTTATTCTAATCGATGTGGTGAACCGAAGCCTTTTAAACGGAGATGAGCGCCGACTGCAATGAATAATCAGCATGCTGGTGTTCTGTTGGCCGCGATAATAAGGGGCACAGCGGCAGCACACGGGAGGCACAACCTCCATTTACATCACACACACACATGCACACCCACAACACACATGCTTACACGGTCATCAACACAAAGGCAGAATGTATTTTGTTCTAATCAGGAAGAGAACTTCTCTCTGAACATGCACAAGGAAGCTGCTAAAATGAGTGAGTTTACATTCTAAGCCATTCTAAGCCCTAATCGGAATTACCTTGCAGAATTTAATACATACAGATTACCCCCATGAATAATTGAATATTGCACTTTGGATTCATTTACGCTTTAGAATTGCTTAGCATTCCTGTTCTCACCATATATTTAAGGTAATTGTGGCTTGTAGATGCAAAGTGTTATGCATGTATTTACATGCTGTGGATAAAGAGACCATTCAAGCTTTGCCTTTAATCAGCATGTATTGTGGCAATTCCAGTCAACAAACCGTGTCATAAAGCAACGTAAAGGACTGAGATAATGCAAAGACTACCAAGCCTATTCCATACAATATTTTTTCTAAATATACATTTGAGAGAAATATTTCTAGTGGTTCACAGACTAAAACAAAAATTATCATTTACTTAAACACATACATAAACAGTAAACACTGAAGTTAGTTTCAGAGTCGTCTATTCATTTTTTCGCCTCCTTTTTAACCCTGTGTTTACAGGCCAATTTTTGAGGCCACAGCGAAGGTTTGGGATTTAAAATCATTTTGAAACTTCAAGTTTTAGAATTCTGATCTATTTTAAATGTAAAATAAGCACTATATGATGTAAAATTAATATTTCTGAATTACTAATCAAATAAATACACTAATGGAATCCTGTAAAAAACTGAAATTTTAGCAGCTGGGGTGCCAGAAATATTCCATACAATACAAAAAATCTGTTTAAGTTTGCAGTCTTTCTGTTATTTTATGTCGTGAATCGTGAGGGGAGAACCCAAGTGCAGGCAGACACGGATGAAGGGGTTAACAGATATACTTTAATTATAAATAACAAGAACAAACCAAACATCCACGATGGGAAAACACTAACTAAACTGGATACAAAAAACTGAAAACAAACTCATCCCACAAGGGGGGCAAACGTAAACAACTAGGACTAAAACAAGGAACTTTGAAACCATACATACACTAGACCAAGAACATGACTGGGAACATGAACATGAACAGCATACAGGTACAATACAGGTACAACGAACGAGCACAAGACAATAGACAAGAGGGCATCTTATAGGGAGACTAACAAAGGAGATAACAATGGGCAGGTGTGGGTACTGAAACACTCAGGGAAGGTTAACGAGACAGAAGGGCGGGAAACACTGACGAGACACGAGAAAGCACATGGCAAGTCCGAATCAAAACAAAGCCATGTCTTTCTCACACAAAACCTAAGGCTATGCCATGACTCAGCCGCAAGACCAAGAATAAACATGACATGATAGCGGAATCATGACATAAGCCCCCCTTAAATGAACACCTCCAGGTGTTCATCAAGGGGTAGACTGACAGGACAAGGCAGACTGGGACAACGACAAGACAAGGCAAAACATACTAAACAAGTTTAGGGGCAGACAAAAATACATTACAACAATAATGCAATAAGGTTTGAACTAGCGACATGCAAAAGAGTTGCGAGATGCTGAGTTGTAACAACTAACATAGGGCCCTATCATGCCTAAGAAGGCCCTAAGATTTGTAGCGGTTTTAGCTGCGTGTTAAAATAATGATGAGCTTAGCTCACCAAATAAAATTCTCCACCAGATCAATCAAGATCAAAGGGACGCCACAAACTGGTGATGGCATCATGAAACCAGAACAAAAGGGAGTGGAGGGGTTATGGCTTTCTTTCAATGATCCAGACCCTACAGATATAAAATATGAAAAATAAAAGATTATTGTTGTATACTGTACATACAAATAAAAATCGGACTTGTCCTGTGTGGTCTGCTCAGTGTAAAGTGCCTGAGCAGACCATTTACAGGACGAGTCAGATTTTTATCTTTTAATAATGTGTGCCGTTTGTTGTTAATAATGTATCCTGTTTTGTTATAGTGGCTTTAGTTGGGGCTCCAGCTGGGATCAGTCAAGCAGTGATTCGTTCTTTATCTTCTGCTATTGTGGGACCAGACGAACAAGGTAAAACATTAAACCACGCAAAAAACAACAACATTTAAACATACTGTATATAACAGAAAGTGAAACCAATGCTCAAGTGAGAGAGGATACGAGTGACACCTCCAGCGTTCAAGTTGCATCAGAGATGTTGAGGAAGAGAGCCCTGCCCTTCATTTCTGGAAGATTATTTATAGTTTTTCTCTAATAATAAAGGCCATCTGTAGTGTCAGTCCGTTCTATAAACATTTCACAAAACTGCCTTTGGTGTACGTGAACATGTTTAGACCTTTCTGACAGAAAATCGTTTTTTGGACCACTGGAGAATGGTTCGAAAAACAAGGAGCGGTTCTTTTATGACTCCATGATAATACCATGGTGTTCTAAAAATACATTTCCATGATTTTTCATAACACCATGAATATAGTAGTACCATGGTATTGCAATCTGACATCATCACTGTACCATGCTTCCAACAGGGCTGTTTCTGGAAGGTCGTGCTCTTTTATTTTATATGACATCATGACTTACTGTCCTACTGTTTGATCTACAGGGCCAGAAATGAGCTGAAATACCTTCAGGAAGCACCAAAGTGTTTTGACCTTCACTATGACAAATAGATTTGAGTCATGCTTTTCTTCTAAATCTTTACTTTGTCTCACATTTGTTTCTGCCTGATAACATAGCGTTACAGAGTGTATAATTCACTGTGGAATCGAAGGCTTTATCAGAAATTACTGAATTATCAAACTGCTAAGTGGACAACATTGCGAAAGAAATTGAGCTATAGCAAACAACAGCTTGAGTAGACTTTCATATTCAGGACCACAGACTCCTTTCACACAGCGTGAAGCTGTTGGCCAAACTCACAGGAAATATCCACTTTGTTCGAGGACACAAGCATCTTTCTCTCCATTTATGTTATTTATTTTCTTGTTGATTCAAGAGAGACATGCCTCTGAATGGACATATTGATGACAGGTTATGTCCAAGCGTGAACGCAACGTTTTCTTTGTAAATAATGTCGCCTTTCTCCATTTCGACAGGCATTTTCTCAATCTGCGTCTCAGACTGCATGTGTCACTAAATGCACTGTTGTTTGCACTCATTCAGGGGCACTCAGGCGACTTCCACATCCAGCTAAGATCAATAAGTGTTGCATGTTTCAGGCCCTTAAAGGCTACCTTGATGCTCCTTGGCTTATTCTGCTCCAGTTAGTCAGAGCAGTCACAAAGCTCTGGGAGATATTTTATCAAAGTGGATCAAACCATTATTCATGATGCCAGCGATCCACTGCACACCTCAGCTTCCACGGCCATTATTCTTTCATTCTGATAAAATCGCGGGATATGAATTTCAGGGGCGTCCGCGGCATATTAAAGACATTTTTGTCCTACAAAGTTTGACATGACTTTATCAATTACATTTGAGGGTTTTTTATGTAGTCAATGTTTATTTTTTGTCTCGGCTAAGATTTAAATATTGTTTTTGATCATGCGATCAAGGTCATGGTCATGTGATCACCAGGGAATGTGACCATACCAAGGTCACGTTGAATTTATGCATGCTGTAGAACTTGTTGAGCTTGTTACATTGTTGTTTTTTCCTACTATTTCTGTTATTACATTTGACTTTGATGAACCAATTTTGAAGATTTAAAGTTTCTGAAGTAAAACTGAAATACAATATAAAAAAAACTATAAAATACAATACAACTGCTTTGTGGTATTTATCTGTCTAAAATCCAATGTGAAATATATATTTACTCAAATATTTAGTTTCAGGTTCAACCTGGTTCAACCTGAATTTCTGTGGATGTCTGTTTCATGTTTTCATTGACCTGAATTTTGATGTCCTCAGGTGCCATGTTCTCCTTCTCTGCCTCAGTGGAAGCGACCTGCATTCTTATTTCTTCCACGATTTTTAATGGCCTCTACCCTCTGACCCTGCCCACCTTCCCTGGCATGCCCTTCATCATCATGGCTGCCTTCATGCTTATCGAGCTCATTCTTTTACAGTAAGTTTATCATTTTTTTGTGAACACACATTTAAACACTAATAAACTGATTACACTAATATTGATTTTAATGCTTTTTTACACATTTGTTCCAACAAAATCCTCAAGTGGGTCCAAATCTGTCTAAATTACCATTACCACATTTATTTGTTCATTTACACATGATTTGGAACAACTCGAGGGTGATTCAATGAAGACTATAAAGTTAGTGCTACCTTAGCATGTTAATAGAAAGTGCTACCTTTTGGCAGACGCTTTTCAGTGCAAATGTCTATTATCAGTATTATTATCAGTTCAACCACAAGCTTCTTGACAACTCTGTGACAAAGTGGCCTTTAGCACCTCTGCTCTGCCATAAATTCATCATATTTAAGGACTTCCACAATTCCCAATAGTGACATTATTGTTGGCATGGTAACTCTTTTGGTCAAGAGGAAATACAATCATGGTGTAATTTTAATGTTAATCTCACCATTGGTATTACAAATTGCTTTGAACTTTTGTTTTTAAGGTAATAGCAAATGAATGCTTGTTCAGAAAAGCTACAAAATGTACTGACCTACAAGGTATTCAAAAATCTTTAAATAACCCTAATGTCTTCAATGTCAACTTTAAATACTTTTCTGACAGTGGTAGAAGTGTCTCCTATATTTAGTGTGGCATTGTTTAAGTTTTAATTGCAATGCAATTTTAACTTTGAAGCATTATGAAGTCTCTATTGATTTCATTTTCCTTTGGATGGAGAAGAGCATAACATTTGTGTGTGCTAATGGTATACCAGAAGTGCATATTTCGCAGGGAAACACACTGAAGATGATCTCTCTTATCTTTTTCAATGGAATATTGGTGATCTAAACAAACTTCCATTGTACCAATGTATAATATAAAATGTTTAAACTAGTGAAGTTCTAAAGATAATCATTAAAAGTTTATTTTACATTTTAATGAGGGTACTTTCCTTCAGTGGGAACAAATCAAGCTTAAAGTGCCACTTTCGTGTTTTTTTGTTTGTTTGTTTGTTTTAAACCTTAGTATACAGTATTTCCTAGGCAATGCAAACCACCACTAGTTAATGTCATAACAGGAAGAACAAAATTAGTGTGAAGCCATTGACACAACTTCCTTGCATTCACAAACATATAGATGGTGCACAATGGAACAGAACATTGGGATCTTTCAACTAGAGGGGCTGTTCAAACAGAGTGTTTTCTGTTTCTAAATCTTATGTTTTAAAATGCAATTCGTAATGTAAAACGTCTTGGTTACGGATGTAACCTCAGTTCCTTTTCTGTCGGTCTCTCTCGGGTTCGATCTTGAGAACCTATCAACTCTGATTGTACTTTTAAAAGTCCAATGACATTGGCGAATGGTATGACGCGCCGGTCTCCGCCCCGTACATACGGGTATAGAAGGAAGATGGTGCGCCTATTCATTCACCTTTGGGCTGAGGAACCTGGGAGGATACCCGGGTCACTGCAGCGGGCGAAGGACTGCCGACCTAGGCGAGTCATGGGTGTACTGCCGTCAATCATGATCTTCCAGTGAAATAGGTAAGGCAGCACTTGAATACGGGCGAGGGCTCTTACCAACGGCTGTCACAGGCGGAGGCCTTCCTACTCTAGATAAAAGATGAGGGACACTGGGAAGCGCAGGAACCTCGAGAGAGGAGCATGCGGAGGCCACATCCAACGGGAGGTGTCATGTGGAAATATACACACGGCCTCGCCAAATGGGGGGAGAACTGGGCTCGACCAGCCATAGTGGGGAGCTCCAGGGAGTCCTCTGCATCAGATGTCCGGAAGTTGCCATCAGATGCTGTGACAGACACATCGTTCTCGTCACCATCTCCACTATGAGAAGATCCACTGCTGCTCATGGGAGTCAGGAGAGGTGAGCGTGCCGGGGTATGGGCGGTCCGCGACGCCAGCTGCGGCAGGCTCGGATGCCTCAGCGGTGAGGGGAGCAGACGATGTTGTGGCTGTGTTCAGGCAGAACAACACCCTGATCGACATGCCATCGCAATGCGAACATGACAGATCCACAAACGCTGTCTCAGCGTACTTGAGCCCCAAGCACCTGATACAGGATTCGTGCTCGTCTGGTTCGAGAACAAAGCGGCCACACCCAAGATTTCAGCAGCGAGACATGTCAGGGACACGTGCACGCTGTAGGAAATTAGCCTTTTAGGGAAAATTTGCTCTCTTGGGCACTTTATGGCTTTCCACCGAAGGCCGAGTCCGCCAATATGCGTCGTATGGTCCAGTAGTGCAGCGAGAGATAAGGCGCTTTGCATATAAAAATGTACAAAATTTAAGTAACAACAAAATCGTATTCAAATAAAAAATATTATTTAATATAACTGAACCAGTTTGATTACACTACATTTATATTTAATCATTCAGCAGACGATTTTATCCAAAGCGATTTATATAAGACAAAAATCGGAAGCAATCAGATCAAGAAAATTGCAACAATTTGTAAGCGCTTTAAAAATTGTCACCGTTATCTAAGACCGGTCATCTTAACAACATAAACAAACGTTACTGCGCATGCACATTTTTGTGACCCCAACTGAACTTCCGGTACACATTCACAAATAATAGAGTGCCTGTAGATTATTTCTGATAACAATTAAAAGAGACAGAAAATAACTGTTACTTGGCTTAAATTGTCCATCCAATATTTTGAATTTAGAAAGCTCAAAATTTATATTCCAGTGGAAGCTAAATTAGTTTGTCTTTCAGAACATATTTAGAAAAAAATCTCTTCTGAAAGAAAGTCATGCAGGTTTGAAATGACAATGATGAGAAGATTACAATACAATAATAATAATAATAATAAAAAAGAGGATTAACATAAATTAAATTAAATATAAATATTATTAGACACTAGCCAAACACAAACGGGTCAAACGGTCCATACCAAAAATACATACATTTTTTGAGATAAGGATGAAAGTGAGTGGATGAAACAGAAATAAGTGTCAGATAATGCACAAACAGATCATAGAAATGGCATGTTATTAATAACTGAACATTTCTTATTCAATTCATATTCCAGTGGAAGCAGAATTAGTTTGCAACTCTCATTAACCTTTGAGAAGTAAAATAAATGTCACGGAAAAGTAGAAAAAAGGTCAGTAGTGTTGACTTTAAAACTAAAGATATATTAAAACTCACGTGAGTTTACTGTTTGAATCCATGTGCTTGTCATTTTATTTCTAATATATTTGGCTCATTGATCAAACAAGATAAGCAGCTATGCACAATAAGGCGATATCTCAGTATTAAGTCTTTCACGGGATTCCTAGAAAAGCTTTGATCCAACTGACGTACTTGTCAGTTTGGCAATAAACGTCTTTCCCGCCTCCATTACATTCTTCAAATTGATTCTGACGTGCATTTGATGTTCTTCCTTAGACTATATAATTAAGCGATTGTCTTTGGTAATGAAGGCATTAAGTAATGTACACCTGCTATAAAGCCTCTATGTGGTGGGTAGTGAAGTGTAGCGTAGTTATCACACCCAGGCTATAATTACAGAGCTAATGGGCTGTTCCCAGAGGCGATGCCCGCTCAGGGTCGCAGAGTTTCCCATGATTCTTGTCCTCTTTCCTTCATGTGCACAGCAGCCTGTAATTAAACGCGCAATTTACAAAAAAAGACATTCTTAATCCATATGTAATCCCTTATCTTGCTGGAAAGTGATACGTGTCCACGCAGAAATTGCAGGCTATGTGAAAGCTCAAATGGCTGCCCTTAATGTTTGCCTTTTTTACATCGGAACAGTATCTGCATTGAGAGAACGTTAAGCGTGTCACGTAGCAGCAATGATAAACAATTGCACTGTATGTGGTTTTGCACCTGCCGTCACTCACTTTTGGCAGAACTTTTACTGTATGTAATTCCACTCTAATCGACCTGAAAAAGCTTTTCAGAGAAAACAAATTACATGTACATGTCATTGCTATCAGTGCCAAGAGTCTCACCATGCTACCATCTCAGCCGTCAGTCTAATTTCTGTTCAGTCAGTCTATGAATAACTGAAACTGTGGGAGGAATTCAAGAATCAAGTGTGTCCACTGTGGTTTATTCCCACACACTATTCCTACAGAAATGGTACGAGACTTTAAGTGAAAGTGCTGAGATTTTTCAAATTATGTGTCAAAATCTCTAACATTTTGTACAGCTAAGCACAATTTTGAGACATTATAATCCCCTTAAACTCTAGACGAAGTAGATGTAAGATATTCTTTCTTATAAAAAAATCTGTAAAAGAGGACATTTAAGCAGAAGTCTTTATTGAATTTCATTTATCATTGCTGTCTAGGAAAAACATTTAAGATATTTCCTTAATCTGCAATAATATGCAACACATTTTAGAAAAAAAGCTGCATTTGTGTGTGTGTGTCTGGGGATGTCAGTCAAACAGAAGGAATTTCAGAGTGTATGATACCTGACCCTATGGAATAATGATGTGCCTGAGGAGAAATAAAAGGGAATAAAAGAAAAGTAATGACAGAGCAGGGCTGGAGAATAACAGCAGTCTGCCTCTGTGGTGCCACTGACTCAAATGAGAGTTTACACAGGGACGCTGAAGGCTCAAGACTAAAAATGGGTCTTAATCCATCCATCAAAGCCTCTCTCATTACGCTAGACAATTACCGCCACTATGAAGGAGTTGTCTCTTTAAATCTAGCTTCAAACATTCTTTTCTTGTATTTAAGCACTTAGGCCCTCTTCTTTTTCTCTTTATCACCAGCCTCACTTTCAAATGTTATTGCATATCTCCTCAAACAGAGAAACTATAGCTGCACTATTTACAGACAGTGTTTACATCAGTAAAATAGTGGCACACTATTTGAGAATGCAAAACGAGGTTAGTATTGATGAGAGCAGAGAAAACATTGGATTGTATAAATATTATATTTTGATGCAGAAAATGAAGGTAACATTCACTGTTGAAAGTGAAAAGTATTTTTTTAAATCTGTAGTTTAGCACACAGATGCTGATTGGAATGGAAATCTAAGACATGCGAAAATAAATGCAAATACTGTGCCGTATCACAGATGGATTCGAAGCCATCCATATTGTAAGACATCAGGTAAAATGTATTCAGAATTCTGGACTTGGTTATGCATTTGCTCAAGATGTTGTGCTGCTCATCCATGCGAAAACTAGCGAAAGCGTTTTTCTCACATTCATATTTTAGAAGGGTGCACGGAGAACGGTTTTTCACGCATCGTTCACATGAATGTGCTTGCATATGTGCAAACATACACATACAGTAAAAGCTGTTCTGTTGCATTCTAGGTGTAAGTGTTTGATGGATGTGCACATGATAAACATCTTTTTTGGGCTCTGAATATTGGTCAGTACGAGCCTGAAATACCCTCATGTGGATTTGTTCGACAGTTTGGACATGAAGGAATTTAGTTAAAACTCCTGTGATGATTCAGAAAGGATTTATTGTTGCTCCAGCCAGACTAAAATGGGCATGGGGTCAATACATTCCTCTGGTCTAATTGTTTATTTATTTATCAGCGCTACATTGCCGTTAGCCTAGAGGGACGTACAGTGCTGAGATGAAATTGTGTGTCTGGTTACCATGGTGGCACCATGACAATAGCTCTTGGTTTGCACTGTGAATCCATAATGACCTAGTATTCCAGTCTGGATATTATAAAGAGATTTGGTACAGAATGCTCAGTTTTTTCTAAAGTAGGCGTTGTCGGTAATGTCAGTAATTCATTTCATTTTGCAGACTGCTGTTGGGATTCATGTTTCATGGCTCTCTTTTTTGACAGACGCAGGATGAGGCATGTGAGTTTTAGAATGCAGAGCGAAGGTCTTTTGCATGCCTGCATTTAAATATGAAAGACCCTGTAGATTTTGTTTGTTGTTTAGACTCTTGTTCTATTTTCGCCATGAACAATTATGCTTTTTCTCACCCAAAACAACAAGTTGCCGGCTCGGTAAACCTCAGTGAAGCCACTATAGTAATTAAGCTGTATAGGAAATAAACACACTGTGCATGATAACAATTTTAACTTTCGAACACTATATCAGTCATTTAGGTCTTTAAGATCGATTTATTGACTCATAAATCTTATAAATCTTTGTGTTTATATGGAATTGTGGTGCATATATATATATATATATATAACGAAACAAACATACGTATATATTTAAATATGAGTAATATATATTTATACATAATGTGATTGTATTTATATAGAAATGTATACACAAATTTGTTCAAATTTTTATATGCATTTATACATACAAATTCATATACAGTATATATATAAATATAAATGCAACTATTTATTATTACTCATTTTAACATTTATTTTATTATTTATTTAAAAAAGAATGTTTGTCAATCTGAAAAAATATTTCACAAGATCAATTGAAACATACTAACAGAAAGAGCCATGCAATGCTGTAATGTCCAATGTGTGAAACTGAAATTCTTTGTTGCGACTTTCTCATTCCTGACATAGAGTATAAATGTTACTCAGAAAGCAATGCTGTGACCAACTAATGCTGCTCAGCACCTGTGCTCTATCGTCAAGCACGGAAATGAAAGTCTGTCTCACTGTCTGACAAAGCCAAATGCATTCAGACTGAGGAGTGTGACACACTTGCACTATGTCTGACAACAACAATTAGCTGTCCTGCAGTATCTCAAACCTTCTGCAGAATCATTTTATCATATGTCATTCAAGGATGCATTGTTTCTCTTTCAGAGATTACTCAAAAAGAGGGAATGGTTTAGAATATTTATTTCCAATTGTCTCTTACGCTCATGTCTGGAACATTAGCTGGAAATTGAGATTGAATTGAATTGGATTAATGTGTCTCAGAATTTGAGAAGGCTCTTCATTGTGGATTTGCACAAAGGAACTGACAAATTCTGTAAGATGTTGTCAAAAGCATTTGGATACGATGTAGGTTAAACTCAATCAACACCCTCCATGGCACGTATACAGTCAGAACCATGGCAAATCAGATCCGCTCATTATAAATGACAATGACAGTTCTCTGCAATTTCACAGAAAATGGTGAAAATACCACAAATTCTTTCACATTAGTGAACTGGCCAAAAAGGCTACACAAAGTAAAAAATGTGAGTAAATTAAAGGCAGAGAAGATAATTTGGAAAATGCTAACGTTTTGCCTGCTATCAGAGCCATCCCTCCCTCTCGCGAGCCCCGCCTCCTTCATAACACATGAGCGCAAACTTAGCTTCTGGTAAACCTCTGCAAAGAATGGATAACTGTTGAGTTGTTTGAAATTAATTTAAAACACTTTAATTAAATGAAATATAAACTAAATTGTTATATTTACTAGCCAGACCGATAACCAAACACTTCAATGACTTCAGGCCAGCTGCTCGCATCCAATGAATTTGTCTATATTTATACAATAGTTATTTATGCAAAATTGCTCAAGTAGGAGTGTCATAGTGCTCTAATATCAGCATGGTATATAGCATGGCACAACTGCAAATTTGGACATCCAAGGTTTCAGAAGAACAGTGACGATATACATTTTTCAATCATATGTTTCTTTACAAACATTATATAACAGATAGCACTTTATATACATTCGATTTAGAATATAAAACATTGTAAAAAGTAAAGTAAAGCAAACTTATATCAGTTTTGGCGGCAGAGGATGGACAGTCTATCACGGAATCGAGTCTGCCCTTGACATTGCATAACCTCGCTGTGAATAATGAATGGCCTGTTTATGACACCTGGTGGTCTGGTTATTCCTAAGTCTACCCTGATTTACTCATATATCATATGATATTTTTCCACAATGATACATTTCTTCCCTCAAAATATTTTGTATTTTAAATAGCATGCAACTAAAACCATGTTTAATGGGATAATTTACCAAAAATGTAAAGTTCTGTCATCATTTACTGGGAAATCAGGGAAACAAAACAAAACACTTCCCACGAGGGGGCAAAAAATAACGATAATACAAACGATAATACAAACGATAATACAAACGATAATACAACGTCTGGCAAGGCGCGGCAAGGTGACAATGCAAACAAACAAGCACAAGACAGCAGACACAAGGGCTTTAAATAGGGGAAACTAACAAAGGAAAATTAACAAGGGACAGGTGTCGGGAATGAAACAGTGAAGGGAAGCTAAACGGGAAATGAGAGGGGCGGGGTCATAGACGAGCCCGAAGAGAACACATATTATGTCGTGACCGACAATAATATGTTTCACTCCACACAAAACACGTGGGTCTGTCATGATCCTGCCACTAGGCTAGAAAATCAAGACAAAAGGAGGCAGAACCATGAAAAAAGGAGTTTGGAACAACTTGAGGGAATTTTACTGACAGAATTTTCAGTTTTGGTTGAACGATCTCTTTAAATAACTTGGAAAAGGCTTTTTAAAAAGCTACAGTAAAGTATATTGTGATGAAATTGTTTCAATTGCTTAGATTTTTTGGCACATGCCCATATTGAGTTACATGTGTCTTTGTTCTCGCTTACAGGTGGATTAGCGAGATGCCCACCACTCTGCCTCGACTTGTGCTTTAGTACATAGTCTGCTACTAGGTTACTCTTCAAGTACAAAGTGAATTCATAATTGATATTGTGCAGTTTTCTATAAGCATGCATAAAACACAATATAAATGTCCTTGTCCTTAAGAGCTGCTGTTTGTAAAAAAAAGTGTTGTGCACCATTCAGAAGTGAATTGAGGACATCTTTTCCAATATAATTTCAGACTGAATGCACTACTTAGCACTACCCTTTTTTTATTTTGATCCTACATAAAGGTAAATTTGATGCAGTTGAAATTGCCGGATGCACTTTAAACCAATTTCTTGTAACATATGTAAGTACCTCTAAATACATTTCAAACTACAGAATGATATCATGTAATGACTGTTATTGTATAATGCCTGAGGCACCGTTTAAGCAAAACGTGTCGAGGTACACAGCAGAGCTCAGTGGCGATGTTTTGAAATAGATTGCGGTCTGACTGGGTGTGAGGAGGGAAGAATGAATTAACCCCTTAATAAAATTAAAATGGTGAAAGGTCGGCTCCGGAACTGGAGAAGTAATTGAGAATTGCTGCTTTAAATTGTTCTTCCCGATAAGCCGTTCACCACAATTAGACCGCAACAGCTTCTTGGCTTCCATAAAAGAATGCTGGAATGGTTCTTTAATTAAATACGCTGCATGCCATCATGGCAAGCAGAGGTACTTAAAAGCATATCCTCCATTAACTGGGCCAACAGACGTCCCTCTCTGTAGCTCTTCATCTCAGATCTTAGTGACAGAAAACCATATGGGCTCTGAAGTCTACCACAACACTTCAATCAAAGGTAGTTGGGGATGAACCTAAATAGATAACACAAGTTTATAACACAGCTCCATTGGTATTCAACCCTGTCAACATGAAACTGTTTGCAACCTATTTTATTTCACAATTTGACATTTGAGAGTGAAATAGGTTATACCACAATGGATTGGGACGGGGATGAATAATTACCCCAGTTTTCAACAGAGTAATGTGTGCCTATGAGTCATGCACAGCAAGACTACCAACAACAGTACATTTTAATTCATGTCTAAGTCCATTCATAATGAAAAACAATTCTTTATTTATTATACATTTCCCACGAAACTAATCAGAATGAATTCTGTCATCATTTACAAATCCTAATGTTGTTCCTTTTCCATGAAACATAAAATAAGTTGTTTTGAAGAAGGTCCACGCTGCTCTCTTCCACACAATGTGAGAGGAACCAACCTGAAATGCAAGTCATCATTTGCTGATTGATTTCTTCGATCTCTTCTCTATTCAAATTCATCTACTTGTTTAGCTGGGAATCATGAGTGGGATCTAGAGAGACAACATGCCATTTCTTTGATTCCCACCCCCGAAAGCTGCGTTACGATGCAAAATGTCGTCTTGCGGGTGCTTCATATTGATTGTCTAAATGTGATTGGTCGGAGAATTGGGAAGCCCCCTAAACAGCTGTGCTTCCTCCTGCCTCATCGCTTGGACACATGCGATCATCACATCTATGCACACATTACCACATGGGCACAAACATGCACACACTTAAACGCATACGAGCAGTAAGAGGCCGATGGCTCCCCAAACTTCCATCTCCCATAATGAATCTCATTACAAATGAAAATTGTTAGCAGCCGCCACACACACGCTCTCACTGATATACACACAGCGTAAATGGTTGCCATCAGTTGTAATTATCATTGGTATATCTAATGCAAACGCTAGCAAGATCAATCCAATCATTGCACTGCAGCGTGACTAAAATTAAATTGCGTTCATTTAAATGATCCGACTGATACACTTATCAAGATCGTTTCAGTAAATGCTCAAACCGTAGAACTGGACAAAGCCATCGTCCAAAAGCCATTCATGCTGGAATTGTGGAAGCTTCTATTTTCAATCGCTGTTTTTTTTGCACTTCCAAGGTAATCACTCCACTGGCATGTACACATCATAAACCCAGGGCAGAACGGTCTCCAAGCTCCCTGTTTGTGTTTCAGGAGACTGAACTGCCCTTGAGCCGCGGGGTAAAGATGGTGCTGACATCCACAGTAATGAGAAATAAAAGAAGCCATTAATTGCCTGGCATACATTCTGGAGCAAAAAACCCATTCAATCTCTACGCATCCCTCAATACAATATCTATGTATATAGAAAAGAATAATTATTTTTCCATAGTTCCCCCCTAATTGCCACTCTGATCAATACAATTCCGCATGACTGGATGGAAGTTCAGAACACCGTGTACAGCTTTATTGCATCACTGACCACCGGAGTGCTGACCGCAGGAGGTTTCTGTGCCAATAGTGTTTGTCAAAACATAGAGATTGAAATGTGCTGTTTTGAAGTTTGTCTGAAATTAAAAAAAGGTTTATTTTGTAATTGTGTGCTACGTATTATTTATAATAAATATTATTGTTGCATACATTTGACATTTATCTGTGATTAAACTGATAGATCATAATTTATTAGAAAATACTTGGGTGGTCAAACGATTAATCGCATCCAGAATAAAAGTTTATGCTTACAAAATATATGTCTGTGTACTGTGCATATTCATTTTGTATTTATAAACACAAAATCATACACATACATGTATATTATATATATATATATATATATTTCTTTATATTTACAGACAATTGAAATTATATTTGAACAACTATTATTTTCTTAAATATATGCATGTATGTTTATGTGTTATTTTAAATTAAATTAATATGCACAGTACACAGGCATATATTATGATAACACAAACTGTTATTCTGGATGCGATTAATCGTGATTAATCGTTTAACCACCCTAGAAAATACAATATTTTTAATCAATAAAAAAATACAAGAACTAAAATATGAATAATTAATGTAATAAATATAAAATCATTTAAATGGTCAGTTTTTGGAGGGGGCCCAAGGACTGACTATAGGAGGGGGGGTGTATTTCCTTCCTAGACCTGGCTCTGATCATGACACCGTTTTAAGAGATCACAGAATTATAGTGTCGGCATGTACAAACCATACATGACACCATAAACTCACTTCGACAGCGTTTGACTAAAAGCAATTAAAAATAGTCTAATTGTAAACAGAAAAATGAAAAGCATCCTTTGTTTCAGGTACCATACGTCCTATATTTCAAAGCTAGTATTAGATTTAGGTTTAGTTATATGTGTTTCTCTCTATCTCTCTCTCTCACAGTGGTTGTGCTCTTATTGGCTCAGCCATCATGATGGCACTCGCACTTCTGTGACCCACAATTTCAGACACCGTCAGAACTTTGATTCATCTCAAACGTTATTAATCTTTGAGTGTGTCACACACTCAGTGATCTAAGTCTGAACACTTAGCCCCAGAACAAAATAATCTTTTGTGATTCCTGAAAACTGTTTCAGAGAGCAAAATCATGGACAAAATTGGTATATAAACAAATATGGTACCACAGTATATATGGTTTAATCGGGTAGTTGTTTTTAAGCCTCAAATGTCATTCTGTCATGGCAGTAGACAGTTTAAGCATCTGAAGCAAGTGGAGCCATTATACTCTACTTGTTCGCTACCAATTTCCCAATCATTTTCCCAAGAACTGGTGTGTTGTCAGTAATAGATTCGCTCCAGAGGATGCATTCATACGGTTAATACTGTACAGCTCAAACTTTCTTCCCAATGCCAAACACATAAAGAGTCTTCAAGCTGTGGACCCTTGGCCCTGAATTAAATCAAATACTTGTGTGAGGCATTTACCATCATACCTCTGAATCTGAAGGGCGGAAGAGAGGGAGAGATCTAGCCATAGAGAACTAAGCGAGAGACATGAAGGAAGAATTTTGCCACCTTGACAACCAGAAACTCAAGACAATCATGTCTGACATGTAATTCATCGCTTTCATCTCGAAGTGTTTTATAACATGCTTCAGATGGACTTCAGATGGACAGCAAAGAAGACACATGGTTTGTAATTTTAAAGAAGTTCGCATAACACTGCTCTGTTTGAGGCAGAGCCATCCAATACAGTTCTATACTGTACGAAAACTGATAGCAGTTGGCAATGTAGGGTTATGAAAACTGATAATGTATTTCACTGTGTGTTAACCAACCTAAACAAAATGGGAAAATAGGGGACAATGTGTGTCCTCTTGTTATGTGCACATTTTAGCAATGAGTTAACGTGTGAGGTTAGTGATAGTGACCACACATACAGTATGTTTTTGATATTTAATAAATGACTCACTCACATTTAAATTGTTATTCGCTTTTTTACTCACATCTTTTTTAAATAATTGAAATACAATTTAAGGACAAAGCATAACTTTTTGATTTGTATGTATTTTATTTGTACATTTGATTGCTGAGTTCTCTGCATTGAGTTCCTAAAAACACCAAAATACTGATTGTCATTGATGCTTAAAACTAGACAAAAATAACACAACACAAAAGAAAAACACCTCACATCATTCAAACTCTGGGCTAGAAGTGGTACGCATAGATGTATATGAAATGAGAAAATATATGAAAACTGAAAGCATAACTTTATTTTCATACTATTATCATAGAAATGTATTTTCTTGGTGACTATTTTCATGGCAAAACGGAATGGCTTTCCACCTTTTTAATATTTTAAATAATTGGATCATCATAATTAATTATGAGTTTATTAGCAGCTCTATGTTGACAAAGGGAATAGTGAACAGGAAAACAGGTTCAGTTATCCACAGGTAAACAGGTAAGTAATCCACAGGTAAACAGAAAAGTAATGGGACGTGTAATTCATGGTATCAAAAGCCTGGGGATCGTGAATGAGTGAACCCGGGGTGCAGGGGGGCGTGGTCTGTGTAGTCAAGGAGTCTGTTACAGGTATATTCAGGAAATATTTACATTTAGTACCACATTTGTACAATATAAAAATAGCCTTAGGTATTTTATATAGTTTCATGTTTATTGCATTGTCTTTTTTTACGTTTAAATTGAGTCTGGTTTATATTACTTGCTATTTGACCATTTTTATTTAGAAACTAAAACCGCAATGTAGAAAAATGGTCAAAAAGCAAGTAATATAAACCAGACTCAATTTAAAAGTAAAAAAAGACAATGCAATAAACATGAAACTAATGGGTTATAACACAAATATTTAAATACAAACATTTAAACATTTTATATATTTTTTATTAAAACTGCATAAAAAGACGTGCTAAGAAACGCGTGCAAAAATAGTGTTAGTTTATTAACTAGAAAACATGTACGCTTAGATATGTTACGCTTCACAAATCTGCTTCAACTTCATTAGCCATTGGTTGGTTTTGTGACTGCAAATACTAGCCTGACTGTGCCCGGTCTAGGGTGTATTGTTTCAGTCTGACTTTCATAATGGCCAATTTCATTCAGCCAGTGATAACTAGCCAAGTGATAAATTAGCTGACTGTTGCTTTAGCTGTATATGTGGGTGGCACTGGGCAACTTTTAACATATTTGAGCTTGTAAAGCAAATCATTAAACATTGGCAAAAGACACCCAACATTCCCACTGGTAGAGAAATCATACTTAAAATAAAAGCATTTTGTGTCCAAGCAGAGAATTACTATCAAGCTTATTGGTGAGAGCACAATGACATCCTGGACATTCACTCAGGGCAGATGCTCTCTAATTGAATCACATTAGACTTCCTAATGTTGCCTTAAATTGTGAATGACTTATAGATCAGAGACTATATTACAAACACTTCATTTACTCAGCACTTGATTTTCTGTTCTGCAGTCAGCCATGTAAAAAAAACAACGCTGACCTTCCTATTCTTTCACACCTCCCCCATTCATTCTGTCCATCTCATTTGAAGGTCACAGAAGTGTTTCCTGCAGTTGTATGAAAACTAAAGTCTTCTTATCTGACCAGTTAACCTTCGGTCGTCCACACTATAGAGCTTATACTCAGCTGCTCGTCTAAATTAGAACCCAGATGCATTTCAACAGTAACAATCACAGGCAAAAAGATCATTGACAAAAACTCATCATTTCTGATCATCAAGTCAGCTTTTGTGCAATATATTCGCATATCTTAAAATCAAAGCTATTAAGCATTTGCTTTATTTTCTCTGTTAAGAAAAATTGCAGTTTGTTATATTAGTAGGGCATGTTGTCACATGGGTTAAGGTGTCAGAAATGGAGCTGTTATTACACTATATAGGCTTTTCGGTCAAATTTAAACAGTAAATAGCTTGATCCAATACATATTGGACAGCTTGCTGTGAAGTGACATTTATAAAATAATAAGCTTGATCTTAGAGAAAAAAGCTGTTTATTATGTAGTTGACCCGTTTTTGAACTTGTGCTAGTGTGGTTCTATGGTTCAATTGCGTTCACTTGTGAAGCCAGCAGCTATTGCAAAATTATGCTAATATTATTGAAATTTTAGTGTGAAGTATAAACAATGTTATGCTGTTCTGCAATATGCACACAAACACGCATGCAAGCACGCACACAAACATTTTATAATATCATAAAATTAATGCAATTAGTATAAACTTTACAGTATTACAAAGGTCAAAGTAAATCTGAAAGGGTATTACTACTATACAGCAACAAACACAATAACAGACAGTTCGGTTCAGTCCAGATTGAAATCATAATGAATTTCCGTGAAAAATATAAACATACGGTATCTGTTTATTACTCCTAGAAAAATATGTTCCATCTGTGTAGTTTGATTTAAAACCTCATGTAGCATTGAAAATGTTTGAGAATTATTTCGATTTTATAGAGTCGACATGTTAATGAGACAACATAAACACTGAAGTCAATAAGTTTGGAACCTTAGTTGTCAAAAAAACCATTTGTATGTTTTTTCTAAATTATTTTATTACAGAAACATCTACCAAGAATATAAATTAGTGTCCATCTATAATGTCATTGATTATAATGAATGGAAATGAATGGAAAATGGCTGCATGGGCCACAAATGTGTGGTTCTTGACTTGACTGATTTGTCTGCACAGCCTATGACTAAGGTAGTTAATTTGTAAATTATTCATTTCAATCATAAAGAAGATGTGATCATTTGACACACTGAGAGTTTTAACACATCAACTTGCAAGAACATTAAGATGTCACAGATGGAACATATGATGTCATGTACATGACCCTACTCTGAGAAATGGCATGTCTTGTACATGATTGGTTCTATGTGACATGTCTGCACGCTCTTGCATGCAAATTACACACAAAGCCCTTGAAGCCTTTATGTTGATCTAATGGAATGAAAAACAGGTGATTGATGACTAAAACGCATAATGCATGAACTGCACTATAAAGATACTGCTGCTTGGCTGAGAAGGTTATCTGGATTACCAGCATGATCTCATTAGTAGGCAATTCAAAGGTATTTGTAGTAGGGGTTGAAGATTTGTCGACTATCATGTGATGAAAGTCACGTCAACGTTGACTAGTCGATGGCGTCATTAATAAATAAATTAAGAGCTAGGGAATGTATTGTAACAAGCTTTGATGGGTGTGTGCAGTGACTCATTTGTGCGGGCTGCGGGAGAATTGAGGGACTGCCGCAAAATAGCCTCTGAATGTATAGTATCCAAGTACAAATAAACTGTTGTTCATCTACTGCACAAGAGTAACAACAACTAAATTAAATAAATCTATTTTAAAGCACGAGGTTGGTGGTAGTGAGGCAATGGGGTAAAAGAGCAGCAGATGCATCTCTACAGCAGCCTGACGTTACATCATCTGAAGCTCAACTTCCCTTGCATTTACAACAAGTCAACAGGAAAGGGTCATGTGCACTAATAGATGAAACAACAGGAAATGTGTCAAGTTTGTTTGTGATGGCCAAGGCCGGATTGGCTATTCGGGAGGATCTGGAAGGTCCCTGTGGGCCGGTCAGTTTTTTTGGCTGCGAGGGCCGGTGTTGTTAAGCCACTGGATTGAAATATGCTTGCCGTCCCTAGGCTGCCTGCAACAGCAGCACTACTCTTTTATTATTTTACCGCAGCCCCACTCATGTTTTATTTAACTGCAGCCCCACTCTTTCAATGTATTATTTTGACTGCAGTCCCATTCGTAGAGTGCAGCCTGCAGGTTAATGATGACGTAATTATCTTTTGACTCCCCGACAGAGACACCTTGCTAAAAAAACTTCTGTTGTAGGAGGCTCGCGAGCACAAGCGGTGGGAAAACCATGAATAATAAAAAGCGCAAAGGCGTCTCCGAAAAGGTCAGAATAAAAAAAGAAAGCTCTAGAAACAGAGACGGTCAATTGCACTAAGCCGAGTCAAATCTTTCCTTAAACCAGCGAGAAAACAAATTAACAATATGAGCCAGCCAGTAAGACATTAGCAACACTGTGCAATATGCTAGCAGTTTTAGCTAGCTCTAAACCAGCAGCACCATTGGATGTTACATTTATGAAATAATTTATAAATTTCTCAAATAAATACAGTTTTAAATGAAGAGTTCTCAATCGCGTCATATCTGCGTGACTGTGTCGAGCAGTAGGCTAGCACTTAAAGGGGGCCGCATTCTTAAACATGCTGGCTGCTATGACACCTGTCACTAATGTTAATCAAAGAAAAAACACATTTAAAAGGGAATAGGATTAAAGTCATATGAATTAAGCTTGCATATTTTCGCTATTTGTAAATTAAAATTGTATTAGATCTGATTTAATTTAATTTGAACATGCTTTGCATGTGAAATATGTTAAAGCTTATCGAAAGCTTTTTATTGTGATTCAATTCAGGTGCACTCAAGTCTAGGGATGCAGAAGGAAGTGTGAAAGGGAGGGCAGAGTCTTCTCAGTGACAGATTATACAGGCAACAACTCTGAAGCAAAACCCAGAACAATAGGCTAGGAAAAAGGCAGATGAAGATTATTCTGATGATAGTTTTGATATATAATAAAATAGAAATAAAAGATATGTGTGTAAAATCACATCGCACTGAAATCTATGCAACGTTAGGCTTTAACGTTATCTGCAAGCCTTTGTAGCGTCCGAATAAATGTTCAATGTTACAGACGACAACAGGATTAATTGTGAATGATGTGTACGGTCTGTTGGTGAAGCAGGACAAGATAACATATACAGACGTGCTCAATTTTGTTGGAATCCCCACACAAAAAAACGAAGAATGCAAAATTTTCTCTGAAATAACTTGAAGCTGACAAAAGTAATTTACATCCACCATTGTTTATTCCATATTTAATAGAAATCAGACTTCGCTTTATATTTTTTATTCAACATAATACAGTATTATAAATAATATCCCTAACCTAATATTTTGTTGCACAACCGTTAGAGGCAATCACTGCAAGCAAACGCTTTTTGCAACTCTCAATGAGACTTCTGCACCTGTTAACAGGTAGTTAGGCCCACTCTACCTGACCAAACTGCTCCAGCTGTCTCATGTTGGATGGGTGCCTTCTCCAGACTGCAAGTTTCAGCTCTTCATAGATGTTCGATAGGATTCAGATCAGGACTCATAGAAGGTCAGTTCAGAATAGTACAATGTTTTGTTCTTATCCATTCTTGGGCAATTTTAGCTGTGTGTTTTTGGTCATTATTCTGTTGAAGGACCCATGACCTGCGACTGAGACAGAGCTTTCTGACAGTAGGCAGTACATTTCGCTCCAGAATGCCTTGATACTCTAGATATTGCATTGAGCCTGGCACATATTCAAGGCACCCTGTGCCAGATGCAGCAAAGAAGCTCCAAAACATAACCCAGCCTCCTCCATGTTTCAATGTGTTCACTTTATTGAAAGCTTGATTTTTTCGTCTGTGAACATAGAGCTGATGTGATTTGCCAAAAAGCTCTAGTTTCATCTGTCCAAATGACATTCTCCCAGAATGATTGTTGCTTGTCAATATGAATGGCCCCCACAGTCACCAGATCTCAACCCAATAGAGCATCTTTGGGATGTGGAGGAACGGGAGCTTCATGCCCTGGATGTGCATCCCACAAATCTCCATCAACTGCAAGATGCTATCCTATCAATATGGGCCAACATTTCTAAAGAATGCTTTCAGCACCTTGTTGAATCAATGCCACGTAGAATTAAGGCAGTTCTGAAGGCGAAAGAGGTTCAAACACAGTATTAGTATGGTGTTCCTAATAATCATTTAGGTGAGTGTACTTTAGACATTACTAAAATAAGTAATTAAGAAAGAATAAGCAGAAAAAGGTTATTATAAAACCGTCAATAATACCTTAAGTGTAACTAGTTAACAGTGTGACGAGGGGTGAACCCAGACAGTGGATGGGAAAGGATCTTTTCTCGCTCCCACATCCTATTATGTAAACTACATTTATAACAAAGAATGGCAAAGATGCAAATGTCATGTTAATGCACACACCTTGTACTCTGCTTATGACGTTCACTCCACTCTGTGCTGCTGTCACTGTGAACTGAAGAATGCGCTAAAGAACGCACCCTGCCGCCATTTCATAATAAGAGTTTTAAAGGTGACTATAAAGCGATTTTGTATTCTTGCACAGATTAGATAATTTCTCAAAATATTTTAGGGGGTCTAAGCTAGAACTTTAGGGAGGTTTTTTGCTGACCATTTGTTGTATGAAATATTGGCCATTGGTGATTACTTATGTGCATGCATATTACTAACAGAAATAAACACGGATATAGGCATAAACGTACATTCAGAGTGCTTGTTTATGAGACACAGGTATGTAAAGATCAGCAACCAGGTGTTATTACATTGTGAGTAGCAATTTTTGCATAACCTCATTGTCTTACAAATGCGCACTCTGTTTCTATCCGCCCTAAGTATTGTCGCAAGATGCACTTAGGACATACGAGAAAACACTGAACTCACTGAGAAAGACACTGTTATAACTTTCTATCGTTGTAATGAATAAACTTTACAGTAATAATGTTGGTCACAAGTCTTCTGAACCGGTCGGCGCAATACGTTTTACCACTACGACATACCTGTCTTTGGACCAATGTAAAGTCTCAGGTTTAGCCGCTAAAATGTGAACAACAGTGGCTAACATGCGATTTAAAAATGATCTGTAATACTTACTTCTTCTGGAGATGAAGCTTGATCGCAAACAGCTGGAGAATACATTTTAGGGCAAACTCTTGCTTCGCACACACATAAACAAACTTTTGGTTGGCACAGCTGTGCCGACCATGTCTATACTGTAGTTCACTAGATAGGGATACTTAAAAACAGTATACTTAGTGTAGGATATTTTTATAATAAATAAACTGGTCTAGTTTAGATGCAAAGCTCTACAATATTTTATTGGGTAGAAATTGTGAGTGTAATGGGGCTTGAAATATTGTTATGGACACTAGGGGGGACCTTGAAGTCAAAAAGCTTGACATTACAGGTTAAAACCAACTCATAGAAATGCTAAACTGGTATCAAAATTCATTACAATGGCAATGACATTTAGAACATTCTTCTACACTGTGAACACTCTAGGATATCAACCAATAGCTATTTGTTAATTTTGGTCTTATTATGGTGTGTAATGAATCAAAGCGATTCACAATTTATTAGGCCATGATTTATACATCTTTGTGGCTGCTGACCTTTTTAATGCATATACTGTGTGTAGTCCTACAGAGGCTGAGACCAAAGTTTGAGCACCAAGAGACCTTACAATATATTCTATTGTGACGAGAAATACAATACAACAAAATACACCTTTAAAATCAACCGAGGCTGACCAAAGTGCTTTACAGCATGCTAAAAAAACAATAAAAAGACAGATAACATGTAGGCACAATAAAACTTAAAATAGTATAAAATGTACACAGGCTGTAAGATGTCTGGTGTTCCTAAAAATCACACTAAAAGACAGGTTGTCAAGGGACATTGAAGGTCAAAGAGAAAAAGTGTATCTTAAAGGTAAATTTAAAGACAGACAGGTTTGGGGCAGTTCTAATATGGGGGGGAGGTTGTTCCAGAATCTCGGGCCAGCAACTGAAAAAGCCTGGTCACCTCGGGGTTTTAGCCTAGTCCTAGGTACATGCAGCAGGTTGGAGTTAGTGGATCTAAGCGATTTTGAGAGTTTATGAGGCAGCAGAAGTTGTGAAGTGAACAAACAAGAGTATTTTAAAGTCAATTCTATACTTTATAGAGGTGTATATCTTTGAAGCTCAGATCACTGGCCTGTTAACGTTATCTACTGTTTAGCATCCCCTCAAGCTTTTCTACACTTTGATTCCACTCTTAGAAAAACTTGTGGGAAAGGTTAACCTGCCCAAGCCAGTATTATGTGCTAATTTCAGCATTCCCTGCATACCAGCACAGAAGTTACACTGAGCACCTTATAAAGATTTCACAAGGAATTCAGGATCCATTTTGTTTATCTTGTGTCTTGGTGCATGAAATTTCCTTTTCTCTCATGTTTCTGGTTACAATAAAACATTGAGGTATATACTCAGAAATAATAGGAAGAATTGCCATAATAGGAAGAATTTATGACTGCAGCTATATGTGTCAAAGGGTTTACCTGAGGTGCCCTAAACACATACTGTACTGTGGTTTGATTTTCATTCATTAGGTAGTGTAGTGTACAGTAACTAAATAGATCTTCCAATTTAAACTGTTGATGTGATGGTTTCACCCCAGTACTGAAAAGGACATTTATTAAATGCCATTCAATCTTATGGCATTGTTTGATACATGACAGCTTTGCGCAAATAATAAAAGCACCGTTTGATACATGACAGGTATGCGCAAATAAGCAGGAGCGCAAAAGAGATATGAGAGCTATGATGTAGATGATCTTACATCAGCGGTTTTCAGCCGGCTCCCCTCAGGATTTTACCAATTGATTGAACAGCAAGTTATATCTTTCACAAGGATATTGGGATCCATTTTGTTTATACATCATGTGCCTTGAGGCATGAAATTGCACTTTTTTCTATGTGATTTCTATGTGTGAGGTATAGATTAAAAAACTACACAGTATATACTTTAGCAGGGAGAAGTGCTATTTACAGTGACAAAGGGTTCACCTCAGGACAATTGCACATCAATATGTACTGCTGTTTGTTTTCAATACATTACATAGTGAGAATACAATAGATGTGTCTATACCACTTACACTGCTTGATGCAATTCCCTGTTTCACTTTGACCGCAATGTTCTTCCTAAAGGTTTACGTCACACAAATTGAAAATTCATACCCTGAAACGCATGTTGTTCCAAACTGACTTTGCTTTCATGGAAAACAAAAAAAGAACAGTATCCAGAATATCGTCACCTTGGAATTATATTTTATTAGAATTATATTTATTTTATCTGCATTCTGAGCAGTTTTGAGATATAAAGCTATTAATAATTAACTTTTTTGCATTCCATAGAGTCCCTGAATGTATTCTAAATCTACAATTTTCATCAAATCTACAATAAATCCTCTCAGATTTGTAAATGGGGATTTTTGGAAAAGGTCAAATGCAGATAGAACCTTGAATTGCCCTCCATACAAAATAATTGCCATGATCGATTGTGTTGTATCATTGTGTTGAATAAAATCTTCTGTATTTCAATACTCTGTTAAGTATGTTATTCCCCCTTCTGAAAGTGAATGGGATTTCCCTAAATCTCATTCATATTTGAGTAGTCTGATATAAATGATACCAAAATTATCATAAATTACATAGACTCTCACACATCTCGTAGAATTGAAAGTGTGAATAAGATTTAAGAGCTGCAATGGAAGAGAAAAACATCAATGAATATTAAATAAAAACTTCCACTATTCAGGTGTTCAAATGTTTAGGGTCACTAAATTGAAACTCTTTGATCTTAAAGCATTTGTTTGAAATTTGTGATGTGCAGAAAAATATAATGTCCACCAAATAATGAAGAATAAGAAGCCACTTGACACTTTGCTAGACCTTGTTGTGTTGCACTTGGTGTTGAATCTCATTTTTGGATGAGCTATTCCTTAATGAAATAATCAAGTTTTCAGACCAGCTTATTTTGTCTGATGTACCTGCACAAAGGTAATTTTGAAAGCACGGACTGTGCAGGTGAAAGGCAATCAAACATAAGGGCAGCCAGATTAATGAAACTGTGCTTGTGTCTTTGTCACATTAAACAACAAAAGAACGGCCACGTTGTCACTGCCACACGGTGATACATTGTTTGACATTAAGGCTAATTACACTATACGTGGACATTTGTAAACATCGCTTTATCCTTTTCCTGAAGGTTTTAGCTTGAGCACACCATTATTTTCTGACACAGACACACACAAATTGAAATACAAAGCTTGTATAAGCTCCTATAGTTTATGTGGCCAATTTAGTTGGAAGTGCCTGAAATTTTTATGGTTACCCAGAATGTCTGGAGAGCTCACCTGGTTTTGAAGGCTACAAAACAGCCCTCTCTTCTTATTGTTTTATTTTAAACTGTGATTCAATCTAGCGAACATACAACTAATCTTCATGGTCTATGGTCACACAAAATACATCACATCTCCAGGCAGAGCCTGAAGTTCACAGGTTCCGTGTTGACTTTATTCGATTTAGATAAAATAACTGACACAGATAACAGAATTTTGAAGAAAGAAAGAAAAAGGGCATCTAGTAAAACATGAAAAGAAAAATCGGGTCCTTCACTATAACAAGTTAGGTGGCTTATCAATGTGATGAATCTAAATCTACAAGACATGATTTAAGTGTAAAAGCAGATTAGGAAATCTCCTGGGATGAAAATCTTTCTTTGTCACAGTTATTGAACACCAGACTGTGAAACTATATTGAACAAATTCTGACCAATTTGCAATGTTATCTTTTACTGCAGCAGCTTTGGACATATTCGTGCCTCTAAAGAACTAAATCCCAAGAGATCAATTTGACTTCTTTGAATCCCTGGAGTTCATCTGCACACACGAACGCATAATTATCATAAATGTAGAAAATTGTTTAAAGAGACATGCGGATACCGACAGGAAAAAATGTGTTTAAACGTGTGCATTTACATGCATCAGTGTTAAAAATGTCAAAGAGAACATGATCCAGGGGAAATTTTAGATATTATGACTGGTTCTAATTTCCATGGGACAGGATGAGATACGGAGAGACAATATACAGGGGTGGGCAGGCAGAACACATCTTCAGAGGAGAACGGATTAAAGTGATGCAGATGAACATCAAAACGTGCGGAGGGACTCGTGTTTTCTGTGGGAACATGAAAAAGAACTTCCTGATAGCGAGGACTCTTGGCCCATTATGACATCTCTCTCATAGAATTTTAACGAGTTCTCCAACAGCGCTAGTTTTTGCCGTATTACTCTTGGAGCTGACTTTAATATGCTCCCTACACTGCAGCTTGAAAAAAGACATCCTCTCTACTCGAGTTAACAAACTGTACAAAGTTCTCATGTTGCCTTTTTGTGGTTAACATTTTATATCTTTAGTGCTACTGTACCTATGAGGTTTTGACTGTAGTGTTCCTGTAGCTCAACTGGTAGTTCGTGGTGCAGGTGATGGAAGGGACATGGGTTTGTTTATGAATAATGATGACTGTACTGTAGGTAGACTTTACTATATGATAGAATTTACTGGACATACTGCATATGTATTCCAGGGTAGTCCACTGCATAAGATTGGTCACTTTAGATAAAAGCTAAATGCATGAATATAAATAAATGACAAGAGCTATCCCTGCAGTCACATTTAAAATGTATAAATGTAATTGCTGGTAATAACAAAATATCAAACCAAGTCGCATCTGCAAATAAATGCTCACCTTTTCTCAGATCTCACTTCACTTTGACTTATTTTTGTAATTATTTATAGCAACTGTCTTAAGGTTATTTTTAAATGTTTAATAAAACATAACACATTATTTAAAACCAACAAATGTCAATTAAAATTACTGTAGTAAACAAGTTTGATATATTGATATATCCCAGAGAAACAAACATGATAAAATATATATTGAATATAATAAAGCAAGTCGCTTTGGATAAAAGTGTCTAACAAAAATGTAAAATGTATAGGTCCTATGTGTCATCTTTTATGTAGGCACCCTTTGCTGGGAATTTAAAAAAATGTACTCCCGGCAACTTCTTGAGGTTTCACCATGTGATGCTTTTGTAATGAGTTTTAAAGGGATAGTTCAAAAATAAAAATGCTGTCATCATTCACTCATCCTCAAGTAATTTCAAACCTGACTGACTTTCTTTCTTTTGCAGAAAACAAAAGAAGATATTTTGAAGAATTGTTGGTGACCGAACAACGTATGTTGTATCGCCACACAAAACCAATGCAAGTCAATGGGTACCACCGTTGTATGGTTACTAACACTCTTTTAAACATATGCAGTAGAAAATAAGTCATACAGGTTTGAAATGAAAAGCGACGAATAAAAAATTAAACAACCTTTATTTTGGGTCGAAAATAACTGTCCATTTAAAGTTATAAATTAGTATAAAATTAAGTGCAGCATGTGGCATTATTCTTCCCTGCAATCCACAAATCTATCAGAACAGTCCTAAAGCTCACTTGTTTAGGCTCATACCAACCATTGATACCCACTGTTTTAAATTCTCGTTAAAGATATCTCACACAAATGTGAATGGAGCCTTATTTTCTGTTCTGGCTGCGGTGACAGTTTCAGAACTGCGTGGACCAAAATGAGTGTATTTTAGGTTCTTCCTTTTGTTAGTCAAACAGGTTATCAATCATGTCAAGAGAATGTGCCTCGGAAAATGTTGAATTACACAAGGTTCTTTATCTCTATGTAAATATTATGCAAATAGAGCTGAGCTAGTAATCTTAGATGCTATGCTGCTTTTCATTGTTGACAATGGAATGAAAAGGCGAAATGCGACTGCTGCCGTGTGCAATATGGAGACCGATAGAAGCCTGGCGACACATGATTGATGAGGTAATCCATCTATGGGGTTATCAGTCGAGAGCAGTATTGTTGGGTTTTTTCATACAAGCATACCCACCTCATAGCTCTTGTTGTCTTGTTCTGTCTCAAATTTGTCTTTTTTCAGTTTCCTTGGAATAATGCTGACCATAAACATGGCTGTCCCGATGCCATTGTGTGCAGTAAAGCCTGGGAACACTGCTTTCTAGAAAAAGTCCTGGGCAACGTTTCCCGATAATGTTGTCTCGAAGACTCTAAAGGTACACCTTAACTACAGGTATGCCCATTCATTCTATGTGTGTTCCCCAAACTATAGGAGGTTACTTTTCTAGGTTAACGGGTGCTGTCCATGGCGGTGGTGCTGAATGAATGGATAGCTATCATTTGACAATCAATTATCCCCTATGCATGCACTCTTTCACTGCGTTATATAAGATAGCAGTGTTCTTTTATAAAAGACCTACTTTAGAATAGTTGAAAATGCATTTATTAGAAATTATCCAAAGTGCAAACTAAATTTGCAAAGTAAAGGTCTACTGTGTCTTTTTATTCCTGGTTCTTTCAGTCACTTATTGCTTGTATCGACTGCATTTTCGGAGCATTTCTTATCAGGTTGGTTACCCTGTTCTTGGATTCTTGGTTTGTTCTTTGTGAACCTTTGCTGCCTGCATCGACCAATGCCTGTGACTCTGTTTTTGTTGTTTGCTGCCTGCCCTGGACTTGTTGCCTGTTTTGTACCTGTTCTTTAAATAAAGCTGCATTTATATCTTCTATCCTCCTAGTCTCAGGGCAGTTCGTGAAACTTACAATATCAAGAGGAATAATATAAACAAGTATGCCACAATTGTCCAACCCTTAAAAAGGTATTTTGATATTGAAGTTAAACATTCATTCATGACAATAAATATAAAAAGTAAATGGAGTGAATGTGTTTTTTCCATATTTTCTATTTAAAAGGTGTGCCATGAGATGGAACACATAATAACAATAAGGTACAGCTTAAGAAAGACGTAGCGTTAAGAAGGTTTCGGGAAACGCAGCCCTGATTTATTGATACCAAATCTCCTGAGAAACCGTAGAAAGATGGCTAACATGAACTAAAATGCAGCCAATCAAGTAGTTTTTCATGCACAAACTTTCAAGCTGTGTTGTTGCCGTTAGGCTGAACGTGGGGGAGGATTCAGTAGTTGCTAGATGCCCACAGGAGTGTAGTAATGTGTTTTATTCACTCATGGGCACCTTAGGAGATCAGGACAATTGCTTTGGTGAAGCTGGATCTAAAGAGTCCGCAGTGACCTGGTTACGGTGACGCCAGCAAGTAAATTGCTGTTTGATGTGTGAGCTCCTGTTAGTGCAGAGCAGGAGGGTGGATAGTGCTATCGCAGCTTCTTAGCCGGCGCCTAAGGCAGGACCACTGGCTAGAATTCACTTTGGGTGGATAGAGAACTGCTGCGATGCTGTTTGCTGAGAAATGCATGCTGAACCTCAAAAAATTTTGCACTCTCCTCAGGCACAATTGCTTGATAAACAAACCCGAGCTGACAATGACTAGACTCTGTGCGACTGGTTGGTGATGGCTTTCTAAAATTAGCCTCATTATCCTTTGCTGAATTGTGGAGAGTATGCTTACTGTCAAAAGCTTTACAATACTAGCTTAAATTACCCGTGTATGAAATTTAGCGGCATCCACTGTTGCTGTTTAGCATCTAGCGGTCAGATTGCGAATTGCAGCCAGTGCCCCACTCCACCGCTCACCCTCTCCCTTTCAAAGCACTAAGGAAGCTGACACATGACTAAGATGTCATCTGTTTTTGCTTAATTGCGGAAGGAGATAACGTATTTATGAGACTTACTCTGTAGAGCAGTTTGTCTGTTTAGGGCTACTCTAGAAACAACATGGCCAACTCCATGCAAGGGGACCCGCTGAAGACAGTTTTGTATATTACGTTACATTTCTACATTTCTATCAATAGATTCTAGATGTTTAAAACGTGTTTTCGAACACAAAAATAAAAAATATAGAAACTTTTTTTCATAACAAATTCAAATGTTATTTACAAAAATATATTTGAAATGGATGACTTTGATTGAATAAAATAGTTAAGAACAATTCAGAGTGAAACCCCAAGATGCTGCTTGATAAAGTGACGAATTCTATGCAATTCTACTAAAGTTTTTAAAGTTTTAAATGTACTTTTTTTTAGATTTTTTTCTTTTTGCTTTATTCTACAGTTTTAAAAATACGAATAAGTGAGTAAATATTCCAAAATTAGAATGGTATGTCGCACTGATACAGTCAGAGATTGAGTTCAAACAAACTGAAAAAAGTTCAAAGCCTCTTGGACAACAATTGAGAAATACTGTATATGATACAGTCAAATTTATTAACATTAATGTATTTGCTCACATTAACCAACAATGAACAATATAATTGTAAGCATATACTGTGTACTGGTAGTGGTGTCAAAACAGCCATGGAGACTGACAAAATAAAATTTAAACATGAACACATGAAACTTTAAACTGCAGTCTTTCAAATGTTCAAATGTCTCCTTATGGGTTTGTATTGTAGTATACTGTTTAATGCATCAGATAAAGACTTCTTCAAAGTGAATAAACATAAATGTTCTCAGCTTATGTGCTGCCAGAGCGACGCGATCTTAACAAGCCAACTGCTGATCTTTAAACATTTACACTTCGTGAAGGATGATAGACCTTGCGAAGACCTGTGAATGAGCAGATGGAGTGGATTCATTTAAAAGAACAGCAATTTGTTTAAACACATTTTTTCAAACAGACACATCATTTTCAGAGTTGTCAATGCGGCATTTGTGACTTAAACATAACCTCAATTCATTGAAAAACACCACTTAAAACATTTACCTTCAGAACTCCTACGAGGCTGTTTAAGCCTGAGTAGAGCTGACTGGGACTGTATTTGATGTAATATGAATTATATTTTTTTCCGGTGGAAAATGCCGTAGTAGTAGTAGTATTTGAGTTTTTAATACCATGTTTAATGCCCCAAAATATAAAAGGGAGATCAGGTCTGTCACATTGAATTTTTTGAAGCAACTAGGCTAAATAAAACAAATAAAAGTGCTTCATGAACTGTTCTTTTGAAAGTCTTTTAAATGGTTTTCAAAGTGCAATGTACAATGTCTTTTGGTTACAAGTGGTAGGTAATATTGGTCATAATTATGCTGTATGTTAATTGTGCAAATCAGTTTGTTAGAATTTTGTGTTCTGCTGATAAAGAACAGCTTGATTTAAGTAGGAAGCATCAATTACACACATAATGTGCTTCTTCATTTTGTTGCATTAGCACTAAAAAGCTTCCTGTGTTTGTCAGTACATGAATAAGCATACATTTTCAGGTCACACTGTAATTACAATCACAGAACTTGTTAGCAGGAGAGACGTGAAGTCACACAGGTCTGCTCGAACAAGTTCCAGTAAATTAATTCATAAAATATTTGTTTTTCATTAATTATAAACTTCAAAGCAACCAAAAGTAATACATGAACTCCAATCTAAACGCCAACCGTTTAATTCTTTCAAATGTGTGAAATAGACCTCACATCAACTGTTTTACATCATGGTAAACCCCTGCGTAAAGTGAACTGGGTTTCCGTGCATCAGGTACTAAAGAATTCCCTGGCAGAATGAAAAAGGCAAGAAAGAAAATAAAATCAGTTTTTTAGAGATCAAAGGAAATAAAGCTCAGTGGCCTCTGTGGTCTGATATGTCTTTACCACAGGCCATTAGTCAGACATGGGGAGAATAGCAAGAGGTGTTCTCCTGCTGGGCGCATTCAGAAAAGCGATGTCATTTTCCTCCACGCGCCGACGACAGCCGGCACCCCGGTACCGCGGCGACACTGGCTCCATCATCCATTTTCACATGCAGAGGAGTAGTTTAACTGCCGTGGCCTCGCGCTGCATGCATTAGAGAGGCCCCAGAATACAAAACCAATGGCTCAGATTCACTCAACCTCAAAGAAAACTTTTAATGATGGTTCTAAGTAAAAGGGTGCAAATCCCGGAGGCAAGAAGCATTACTTTGTGAAAATTTGGTAGGAGATACAAAGATGCCCCCGGCTGGCGATGTTGCTGTGATGTTGGTGTCGCATATTCATTGGCATCGAGTGTGTGACAAATACAATTTATTTTGTGGAGAATCAGCTCCGGGGAAGCTCTCAAACTGAAGTCCAAAATCATAATCTGACCTTGAGCGGTGCTAAAAAAGGCATTAGTATCTGTGACATATAAATACTCACGAGCAACTCTTACACTGTTTACAGACTTTGCTGTAATTTTTTAAGTTACTTACTACAAAATGCCCAGAAACATACATTGTAATTTATAGTGACATACTGTATTTTGGGAATTTACAGTTCTCAACTGGAGACACAACAGCAGTAGTGCTACTGTATTTGAAGACTGACTTTTATCAGTGATGATATAAAAATTGTGTCACTTAAAATTTGCATATAGAAACATTTTAAAAGTGTAATTGGGAATTGTTTAAGAAGCAGGAAAAGGATAACTAAAGAATGCCAGCATGAAGCCAAATTTACTGCAAACGCGTATTTTAGTGTAAAAACCGCGTAGCTGGTGATTCTGACCGAGATCGACACCTGTGGGAGTGAGCGGCGTACAAGAAGGTAAGACCTGCTAAAAAAAAAATTTCTGTTAGGTACCTACGCCCAATGGAGCCTTACCTCGGCAAGTGTTTCCTAATGCACCGGTGGCTCTGATGTCTCTGTAGCAGTTAAGATAATTAAACCATGCATACATGTTTATGACAACCACAAAATTATTCAGACATTGCTACGTGGTATATAAGGGTTTGTGTGTGCAAGTTTCTCAATTTTTGACGCTCCAAATGAGTGCTTTAATCATGATTTCATCCTCAGTTTAAATCTGCTAGCATAGCGGCTAATGTTTATTCACTTTATTTTGGTAATCTGCTGCTATTTACAATTATAATAAAATAAGCTATCGTTTGTGATCCATATCACAAGCACAATTTGATGTCTTGATGTATTTTTACATTTATATGACGTTTGGTATTTATACTATACTAGCGGTGTACAAGCTGTTTATTAATTAACGGAAAAGGCCAAGTTCAAGAATTAAGACTAGATTAAAAGAACTACCTAGATTTGGAGAGAAATAAATGAATTTACTTCTCTTCCTTAAATGTTTGAGAGACAATAACTAAGATTTAGATTCTGACACTGAGCTTAGTAATGTTAAATTCATAGAATTAAAAAAAAAACTATAATTTTTTAAAAAGTAATGCTATTTCGAAGACCACAGGATATTGTACCGAGAACTGATAATACAGTGGTTGCACCAAGTATGTAATACATGCAACTTGAACATTACCTTTACATTCCAGCAACAAAATAAAAATAAAAATCTACCACTGTTTTTTGAATGCATTCTCTGTACTTCGCATATCTCTTTTTATTTAGGTACCTGTCAGGTCAGGGCACAAAGGGGCATGTCTATGAAATGGAGATTAAAGTCTATACATTTCATCAAGAAACCCTTATCAGGTAAATGTTGCTAGAAACTTTCAATTGATTGCATCTGAAGGACAGTTCTCCTGAGAGCAACACAACAGGCTCTAGCAGATCGTATCAGATGCCACGTCAATCGGTCCAGTATGAATAAGTCTTCCGGGATGAGGTGTGCATGGGTATTTAAGAGGCACGCATCGAGTGGATGAACAGACAGTGATGATGAGCCAGCAGAACCCGACCTGGCATCACAATGGCCAACGCAGCGTAATATACCCCATCGTTCCAGAAGCTCATTAAAATACGCTTATTGCAGAAGCTCGGAATTATCCATTAGTTCGAGGTAAAGACTTCATAGTAAATTCTCAACCCGCTGTCCCGCATTGCTCTTCTGACACATATAGCATGACATCACAGCCTCTCCTGGACACCGCCCCCCTGAATTTGTACCATACATCACTATTCCGGCATGTTTGCTGCTGCTTAGGTGACCTTTAATTCACTGTGACTTTCAACATTGTAACAATTATGCCTCGCACACGCCTGACTGGATTCCATTTACCACAGTGTGGCTTTGTTATGACTGTTTATAATTGAGAATGCAAAGGCTGTTGAGATACCACAGTTATCATTAATTGGGAAAGCGCATGTACGAGGAGTATGTAATTGCTAAAGGTTCTCTTGCTTTTATGGTATGCTTGAGCATCCCTGCTGTGAAGCCCAGCGCCGCCGCTCCCACCACGCGAATCACGCACTGTGCGTAGGGCACCAAGTGCTGAGGGGGCACCAAAAATAGCCTGATGAAAAAAAAAATGTTTTATCTAATATTATTTCATTAGGCTATAGAAAAATAATTAGGCAGACATATTTTAGCCATGTATATGTAAAAAAAACGGCCGAACAATCCCATATCACCCCATCCACACCACCACCCGCCCATGTACGGTCCGCACGGCAGTGCCGGTTGATCGCGCGTACGCCTGACGCAGTTTGACAGACGGTAGCCTAGGCAACTTATTTGGAAATGGCCCCGAAAAGACAGCAGGAGTCAGGATCAGAGAAAAAAAAGAAGAAGAAACTGCGAGATGATGCCCGTGCATCACTTGCAGGTAAGTCCATGTTTAATCAAATTAAATTAGGGAAATGTGGAATAATGGAATTATGCTTAGGGCACCAAAAATTTTTTTGTGTTCTTTACGATTTGGAACATGTCATGTGATATCGGCGTACAAACAAGGGTGTGACTGACAAGAGATCATTCCGTGCAGAAATAAGTGCTTTTGTGCATAGCCAAGAAAAGCAAATATACAGGTGAGTAAGAAAGATGGATATGAATGAGATTCCAAAACATTTGTTTTTCGAAGCAAAAAGCTGAAGGTTGATGCTGGAGAGGGTGAATGTATATGACAGATTTATGACCTTTTTTAAATTAAGTTTTTTTTCGTTTCACATCAAAATTTATATTGATATTACAAAGACAGGCTGGTTTCACAAACATTCTCCCCTGAACTTTATCAGGTGAAGAGTTTGGTTCCAAAATGAGATAACTCAAACTTAAAAGTTTGAATAAAATCTTGTTTTGTTACCGTGCATTCAAATGAATATAAATCAATATGCAGTTAGTTGGTTTTGATTTAAGCCATAATAGCTCAAATACAGCTAACTTATTCAATAAAACACAACAAATACTTAAAAAACATTTTATCACATGTTGGAACCAAATTCTTCATGTTGAACCAATTCATAATTCTTAGGTTGGTCTAGACTAGATATATGATACTTGAATAGTTTACCAAGAAATAAAAAATCTGTCATCATTTACTCGCCCTTTTGTCATTTCAAACCTCTATGACTTTCCTTCTTCCACACGACACAAAGCAAGATATTTTACACATCAATTTGACAGAGCCAACAAAAAGATATGTCAATTATACAGTAACACTTAGTGAGAGTTGTAATAAAAACACCCACAGCACCCCTGAGTTCCAGAGTATGCTATTAGGTGTGGAAATATTCTCTCTGTGTTTCTCCGTTTCTCTTTTTACCATCCACATTTTCTCCTTCCTCATCGTGTCCATTAAAATGTTTTATCTTTACCACTGAATCTCCGTCCCAGCACATTATCTTCATAAAAACGTTACTGAGATTTTCTACAAAACCATCTTCTCTATTATTTCTGCCTTTTTTTAATGCTTTATTAGCCTGTCATCTATGCTAATATATGTCTGTATATACCAAAATATAGGAAGCTATTTTTGCATACATTCATGACAAATGACACTGCTTTCAGTATAATGTGTTTTCTGATAGGAGCTAATTAGACAAACCCACACAGACTTTCCACGTTTCCTGAAAATAAAACTTGAATAGTTTCACTCCAACCCAAATCAAATACAATCTTGAAACATTGATTCAGGCACTTTTTCTTAGGGTTGGAGTTAACTCTGCAGTACTGTAGCCCTCTAGGAACAGCACTGGACACCCCTAGCCAATTAAGAATTGATCTAGGACAAATAAAGCGCACTTTTGCACTTTGGAATTAATTGTCAAATTGAAAATCAGTACAATTTGGATTTGTCTTTGAGTGCTCTCAAGGGACAACTGTGTCTATCAAAGTGGAAGAAATATATTTTATACATATTTGGTTTGTCTGCCCAGGGCTGTGTCCCAGCTGAGAACTTGTCCAATCTTGTAGTGTGTGTGTGTGTGTGTGTGTGTGTGTGCCTGATGTCTGTTGTAATGGCATCCAGACCGTATGCTTCTCATCAAACCGGGTAGAGCTGCCATCTTCAATCCAGGCTTAGCGCCTCAGTGTGTCTCTCCGGCTCTTGAGGGCTCAGACAGGTCCCCTCTCTGTGCTAGCAGAATGTGAAACCACTCACGACAATTCTGGAAGTCTCACTAATTCTTGGCATAATGGTAAACACGAACAGTAAACAATTAAAAGATACGTTTCATTTCGATGAAAACAAGTTCCATTATCAAGAAAAAAAATACTTTAGTGGGTGAAAACATTTGTCTGTTCATTATACAGTCCATCCAGCAGACTCATTATGACACAGCTTGGGGACACTGGGGCTAGTTGTCACACTTTTAAGTCCAGTGAAAATATCAGATTTATTTTGAAAGTCAATTTCTGTCTTGGCAACTTCAAAGTCCTGTCTTGAATATGGCTGGAAAAGATGCAGGTCATTTAAAGCTCGTGGACGTTTTGTGACAACATGCCCCCCGAAGTCGAGTATTTGAAACACTGCACACGCTGTTGTATATAAGTTAATAATAACATGTATAGACATGTCCAGACATAACAGTTTGCTATTGAATCAAAATATACAGTACATATAGTATATCGTAAAAGCATTCACCCCCCTTGGAGTTATTAATTTGAACCGTTTTACACAACATGCCTTACTAAAAGTTGTGAATTGTTTTTATTGTGATTTAAACATGGTTTAGAACTCAAACGTTTCCAACATTTCCTATTATGAAAAAAGATTGAACATCTTCCATGTGTTTGGGGAGATGGTCACATGCTGTTTGACGAACTTCAAGTGTGTTCTATGTTTATCTTAAAGTATTTTGGGGGTTTGATTGGTCAATTTTCTATGAAGCAACACTCTGTGGATTGCACATGATGGCTAATTCACAATGATCCAACAAAAGCCAACAAATAGGAAAAACAAACACTTTCGTTTCAAATTGATTTTTGCATTAGTTGGATCATTGTGAATGAGCCTTATGTCAGATATTTCCATCTTCAATGTAGATCTGTATCTCCTTCACTGTTTACTTCGGTAAATTACCTTCTTGTCTATGAGTTTTGGAGGATTGCCTTCTGCAGGCAGGTTTGTGATGGTGTCATTCCATTTAGTTATAATGGATTTAATGATGCTCTGTGGGATGTTCAAAGTTTTGTTTTGTAACCAACCCTGATCTGTATACTTCTCCACAACTTCGTCTCTGGATCATAATCAACTTATTACGTGACTTCTAAAGAGACTAGTAATGGTTGGACAAGATTTAGGGATTTCATACATGGAACAGTAAACTGTAATTGTCATAGTAATATCCAGTTGGCTTTTGGAGCTAAAGCCCCCCTAAAATATTGTGAGTAATAATGTAATCTGTACCAGAATTCGAGATCTAGTCCCCCTTTAAAACTTTTATTATGAAAACGGAGCAGGCTGCATCATTTAGCGCATTCTTCAGTTCACAACAGCAGATCATAAGAAGAGTAACGAAAAAAGGTGTGTGCATTAACATGACATCTGCCTCTTTGCCATGCTTTGTTATAAAATAGGATGCGGGAGTGATACAAGGCCCTTTCCCATCCACTGTAAAACGCTTTGTCTGCGTTCACCCCTCGTCACACTGTTTACTAGTTGTTTACGTTACCTACAGCAAAATGAAAGCAATTCACACCAATGACGGCATACTTTACAAAACGATCATGATGATATTGTAGCGCACAGAAATGTGTTTTTCATGACAATGTGCTGTTTAATCATATCAAAATAATGATTCAGCAGTTGATTGTGACATGTATTTTATGGATTTGTGGCTGTTGTTGTCATTTTGAATTATAAATGCTTGTTAATTTGAATAACAATAACTTGTCTTTATTCTGCATATTCTTTATTAATTATGTTTGTTAGTAATGTATACAGTATGTGGTGCTAAGAGTGTCTATGTATTATATAATATATATATCCTCATTGGAGGCTGAGCCCCTGGTAATATCATTTTCATTTACTGCCTCAAACTTAACTCTTTCTACATTTAATGCCACAAACTGAGCATACTTTGCCAAGTCCAGTTATAATTGTATTCCTGGAAGCACCTGATGTTGTTGCTTATTGTCTAGTAAACAAACATTTGTTTCCACAACTACAGCCATATTGTGTACAATATGCATTAAACAGTGAAATGTCTATGGGCCACTTGATAGCGGGACAATTTCAACCCACAATGACATGTTATGAGTGTGAGGTCTGTATAACAGATGAACTCTAACCCACATGCAAAAAGAGCCGAGTACCAAAACTCAAAATAGATGATGGATAGTATCCCTATCATGGAATTTGGATTCACTGTCATGTGTAGGCCTACATTAAGTCACATTAGCAAAATGACCCATAAACACCATAATTGAAGGCATTTTTCTACACATGCAGCAGAGGACATAGGATGAAATTGCCTGCAGTCTGATAAAGAGTCAGCTTTTTCTTCCACACTAATAATAAGGTTGAATTTGGAGAGGGGAGACAGATCATGTTTTCCAATGAAACGAACATGTCAAAAGTTTTTGCTTTTAATAAGCTACACATCGAGTATAATGATTTGTTATTTTCGTTTGAGTATAAATTGATTTAAATTTGATGCAGCGCACAGTCTCCAAACTGGGAGATGTTCTGTTAAACTATGAATAGGAAATAGCCCAACTGTTATTTTAGTGGCCAAAGGCTTTTTTTTATTTTGTTTTAATCAGCCTCTTTGCTATATTCTTCAGCTAATGCATTATTTATCTCAGAGGGTCAGATTTGTAATTGTTTTCAAGCTAGCTCAAGACAAACAATTAACTGCTGTTGTGGACTGATATAGTAGCTAAACTGCACCGGTTTCTCGTTTTTGAAATGGTTCGAGGACAGCAAAGTCTGGCAATGAAAGCCTCCTCTTGTGACCATGGCCAGTCGTTATTTAATCTGAATCCATTCCATTCGGAACACAGCAGGGTACAAATTGGTGTAACAATGAGCCCCTGAAAACCTACTGTACAAGCATACCCACCAGACTCCTGAACCTACAAGATTGTATTCAAATAGTGCAATGCTTTTCTATTACAATTCCCAAATAACACAGACTTTCATAGAGCTTGAATTCAGTCTTCAGGAACTGCTTTTGTGAGTATAAGGTCAGTTGTGGAAGTATATATTGTACAACAAATTCAGGTATCATTTATCAGGTTGGATTTATAAAGATTAGTAAATGTATTACCTAACATGAATTTACAATATAAAATATAGTTTTTAAGCATTTGATAATCTTTGATAATGTTGGTTTAACAACAATTTTTTGTATTTTGATTTATAAAACATGTTGACATGAAATAAGATTAATGCTGTTGTATTGTTCATAGTTAGCTCATGTTTATTAATACATTACCTAATGTTAACAATTACAACCAAATACAAGTTTTAGCAAAATTCTATCTCTTTTCAAATTTGAAATGCCATTTTTTTATTATAGAAATGGGTTTGAGAAATAATAATTTATGCCAATGAAGCAAAAGTGGTACATAAAATCGCCCCAGACCAAATGCAAATCCTATTTAGGTCACACTTCACTATAGGGGGCAATTAATCATTAACATTAACTATGACTTCTTCCCCAATAAACTCTTAACTTGTTACTAGTTATTAAGATAGTTGTCAGGTTAGGGTATGGGTAGGATTAGGGATGTAGAGTATGGTCATTTATTCATTTGGCAGACGCTTTTATCCAAAGCGACTTACAAGTAGTTTTTTACTACTTGCACATTACTGCAGAGCGATCAGGGTAAGGTTCAAGGGCACTTCAGTCATGACCTGCTGGCACTGAGATTAGAACCGGCAACCTTCTGATCACAAGCCCAACGCTCTAACCATTAGGCCACAGCGAATATATATAAAAAAAAAAAAAGGATAACGTGGTAGATTATGTTAATAATATGTGAATCACCAAAACATGTGAATTTGTTATGCCAAAAGAATAAAAATTAAATATATAAATGTAAAATGATAGAGATAGATGAGATAAAAGCACTTAAGAGTTACAATTTACACATCAACATTTGCCCTTGTACTTGTCCCAAAGAGGTTCCTACTCGTCACAGCAACCACCGGCGATCACTCTGGCGATGATCTGAAGCGAAGATATCCGGGTCACTGCACCAATGTAGCTGGAACGCTCCTCGCGTTGCCAACTACTGAGTTGTGTTCTGGTGCACTGAAGACAGGACACTGACATTCCTCGAGGCACTTTATTGTGTACAGACTCACTCAGTCAAGTAGAACGCAGACTGTTAAAATTCAACAAGAGAGAATGTTCAGAACTCTACCCTCGACCAGAATCAGCCTCACTCAGTCAAGTAGAACGCAGACTGAAAAAGGGATGCAGAAATGTTGTATATATCGATCACACCAGGGGGCGCACTTGCAATACCTCTCCCAATATATATAAGCTATATACACTGTTCCAGAGCTCCTGTCAGAGTGGTGATGGTTCTGTTAAAGTGACTCATGTGAAACAGGACGACAACGGTGACCTGAAAGGCAGGCTGCAGAAGGCTGGTCTGGAAAATGTTGGCATTGATCATTGTGAAGCGAGTCCCTCCACCAAGCTCCAACTTGTGAAATTGCTGGAGAAATACCAGGATGTATTTTTAAAGCATCATCTTGATTGTGGAGAAGCCAAGGGCTTTGCGCATTGGATCCGCCTCACTGACGACCGTCCCTTTCGTCTTCCATATCGCAGAGTGCCCCCAGCCCATTATCAAAAGCTACGCCAAGTTCTCACCGGGATGGAAGAACAGGGAATCATACGTAAATCGATGAGTGAATATGCTTCGCCACTCGTGATGGTTTGGAAGAAAAATGGCGATCTCCGTATATGCACAGACTTTCGATGGCTGAATGCGAGAACCGTCAAGGATGCTCATCCTTTGCCTCATCAATCGGACTGCTTGGCTGCCCTTGGCGGTAATGCTGTCTTTAGCACCATGGACCTCACTTCTGGATTTTATAATGTAGCGACAATGAGTCTTGGGGAAAAATCAAACTCAAATGGATTGAATATTCATTGGTTTATGAATATAATCTGCTGGTCGTTCATATTAAATATCAATTTTCCTGATAAGGAAAAATGTTTAATTTAGTACAAGTAACCTCTTATAGAATTGTTTAAGTTATATGATTATTTCGTTTGTCCTGCAAACTGTAGTCATAACTCCTCACTCAATTCTCAAAAGGGGATTACTGCCTTACGAACGTCTAAAATAGTCTTAATTTTCTGATCAGGACAAATTAATACTTCCTAGGTTCGTACTGTTTATATCACTGAAATAGTAATACACTAAAGCGTAGGTAACGTTAATATCTTAGTTTCATTGACTTCGAGCATGTGGTGCAAATAACATATTCCGTTCACATGTACTTTTTGGGATTTTAATAAACACAACTAGAGAGTATAACACTACGGTTTCACACAGAGTAAATATGCACAGACATATACGTATAATAAAACAAAACAATTAAGGCACAAAAAGAAAGGGTAACAGGAAAGAGAGAGAAAAGAGAGAGAGAGACACAACGTTTCACTCCGTTCCTTACAAGAGACCTCAAACAGCTTAAATTATCCCGAAAAGGGAGTACTTAGACGACCTTTAAATGCAGTTTGATTGAAATAGGAAGATACTTGCTTTTAGCCACTCGTGCGTGTGCGTGTATCGCGGCGTTCAGTAGTCCTTTCCGGGGCCTGTGGGGTGTGGCTCCAGGCTGCGTCAAACAAGGTTGCGGTTGCTAAGCGATAAAAGTCCGTTCTTGCTCGCGGTTATACAGAACTTAGTCAAACTCAGATGACCAAATAGAAGAAGTTATCAACGAAACGAAAGTTACAGGAAAGCAGCGAAAACTTCTTGCAGAAAGGTTTGGTCGGAGGTCTCCGGAGATGTTCTCGGAAGTTGGCGTTGTTTCTCCGTTGGCGGAATGCCACGATTAACGTTAGGCATCTAATTTTATAGATAGATCGGCTACCACCTCTCTTGTACGATGGCCCAATCAGATATAATAGCTCGAGGCGGGAAGAATTCTCTTTGTTTCGCGGACTCCCTCCTCCTGGCTAATCTAATGGGGGTAGCGAAAAAGGGCATTCATTCTTTGATAGCTGGTACTTCCGTACCATTGCATCGTGTGGTAATCTCTAAACGAAATTCGATATATTCACATTTTTGTGGTTACAGAGGTATCAAACACTATGATTCTGTGCCTCAGGAATGCATAGATGTACAATTATTACAGTTACCGGCATACAGGGTTCGTTGAACATACAATTAACGTCATGGCTGTTTTATGTATAGCATTTGAAAACATTGAATCATACACATATACATTTAATACAGTTTCCGCTAGTTGTTATCAATGAAGTCCTTATATCGTGAATTCTTTTGTGTGTGCGTAACTGCAGTCCGCGTGTGTTTGGGGGGTCATGTGTGTGCGCAGATCTTATGACTTGGGCCATTTGGGGGCCATAGGAGTCACGCGGAGCAGCTATCTCCTGAGGGGATCGTAAAACTGACTTAATCAATCGTTTTGTCCCAGACATGGTGGCGTCTTCAGGCTATGCTGGTGTGAACAACAGGGCTGTGTTTAGCTTGATCTGACAACGTGCCTGCCAGATGGCCTACCATCCTCATTTGTGTTACAGTCCCCCTTTTTGTTCGATGATGTCCTGGGGACATTATCGGACAACCCCCTCCCACAATGATTGGATGGTAGGTGAGTCGGGCGGTAGGGCAGCAGGTGGTTGTTACACCTGAGGAGCCAGCTCGATGAGATTCGCATCTGCTTCGGGGGTGGTATCCTCCCTCCGAGGTTTCCATCGGAGACCCCCAGACACGGCCGTTGTGAGCTTGGCGGTGGAGATTCTTATGTCGTTGTATTTCCTGTACAGGACAAAGGCTAGGCCCAGGGTTAGGGCGTTGCCGAAAATCATGGAGATACATAGCGCAGTGTCAGCTGCGGTCCAGGTTTGGACAACAGGCGAGGGGTTCAGGATCGGCATTCGAGACACTGCTTGGAGGGCTGTGTCGAGGGGAGCAATGTCAATGAGTTGAGGCCCCCCTTTCTCAATCCACAGTTCTAATTCCGGAGCGAGGGTGAAATTGTAGTCTTTGAAAAAGGCAGGGATTTCTATTTCTGACTGATACTCTTCGCTCGGAAGGTGGTACAGGGCCAAATCGTCCAGGTGGAGGATGGCCCCTCGCGGGACCTGGACCCACATGCTTTGGTCCAGCAGGTTGATACGGGTCGCAGTGTCGTGCTGGTCATAAATCAGCATAGCGGTACGCACTGGAGTGTTGACGAGCCACCTGTCACCTACGATTTCTGCTTGCGTCTCGGTGACTTGGGTACGAGGCGTGGCGTCGGTAGGGCAGCGGGTATCACTGATCATAGGTTGCAAACCGCAGATTCCCTCGGTGTTGTCTCTGAGGAAAGGTTTGCTTGGGCAGAGATGATGAATGTCTTTAGTCAGGGTGCACATGTGCAGGTTCGGGGCTAGGTACAGCTGTGTATCGCTGTCATGGTACGCGACCACCTGGGGAGTACGCACTTTGAGGTGAGTGTTACCTTTCCAAAAACCCACATTGATAATGTCTTTGAGTCGGTAGATTCGGCTTGACTCGATGAGGGGTAGGTTAAGGAGGAAACCCATCTCCTTCTGCTCGGGGTCCACGTAAAGGGGAATGGCGCTTCCCAGAGAGTAGGCCAGGTGCAGTTGCAGAGGGTCTGTGGGTGCGTTGATAGCGGATGCCAGCACGTTTTGTACGAGGCTTAGGGGTATCAGGTATGGTGGGATTCTACCCATGGCTAAGCTATCGATGGAGGAGCTTACTTCCCGTAGCATGTCAGTCATTAAGGCGGTGACCAGCTGAGTTTGGGCAAAGTCATTCTGGAAGACAGTGACCAGCTGTTTCATGGAGTTCATGGTCTGGTTCAACAGGACACTGTGGGTGTTCAGAATTACCACCGTTCCTCTCAACGTCTTGCCGATGGTTTGTAAAGCTGCACTCTGTGTGGTGAGTTGCTCTTTAAGCTGTGGAAGCTCGGTTTGGATTTCGGCCATATGTCGCTTTACCGTGGCGATATTTACCGCGTTGATACTGGACATGCCAATGTTGAACAGAGTTCCGACGGCGGCGGCGGCTCCGAGCAATGCTCCAAGGAACCGTTTGGAGCGGCGGTTGTGTCCACCTAACTCAGCTTGGGTGACGGTCATCTTCTCTAGTTGGCTGAGCATGTGCTTGACATCGGCCTCTGCGTGGAGGAGAGATTCCTCTGTCCAGTGAGCACCCGCCCAGCTGTACTGGGCCATTGCGCGGGGGTAGTGTGCTCTGTAGACGTTGCGGGGGTCGAGTCGGACGTACACCTTCTGGGTGTGTGTCCGGCAATTTGTGATCAGGAGTCCGGGTTGCTCTCTCAATACGATGCCCGAGGCCGGGCCTGGTGTGATGATGTCTGGTGGCGGCTGGCCTCGGATTGTCTGGAGGCACAGGAGCATGATCCACAGTCGCATCCTGTTACAGGCAAGAGAGAGATAGGTAGGGATGAAAAGGGGAAAAAGAGAGAGAGAAGGGTCAGCGGGGTTTGTCCCAGGTGGATGGGACAGTCTTTTCGTTTCGGAGACGGCGGTTGAGTTTAGCTTGCATTGGCCCCTAACTGTCTTTCTCTGTTAATGGCCACATGTCTCTTAATCTGGTTCCGGTGAACCCATTTGAGAACTGGTTCTCTCTGTCCCCGGTTTAACTGGATCTGGTACGCGACTGGAGAGAGTTTGTTCATAATCTCATGAGGACCCGTCCAGTGGGCCAGAAATTTCTTTGACAGCCGTCGGGGGCCTGTCACAGGTGGCGGGTTGAAGCTGTAATACAAGACTTTGTCGCCCACCTCCAATTCCTGGTGTGAGGCTTTACGGTCGTAATATGCTTTCTGACCTTCAGCACTCTTTTGCAGGTGTTGCTGGGCAAACGCAAAAGTTGTTTTTAAGTGTCTATGGAGCTCATCGAGGTACTGGAACGTGGTGTACGCTGTGACAAGGTTGGAGTCTCCAGGTTGGTACAGCAAGTGAAGTGGCAGAGTCATCTGCCGCCCAGTCATGAGTTCAAAAGGGGACACCCGCGTCGATTCCTGCGGGGTGGCTCTGAGGGCCATCAGAACGAGGGGGAGTTTCATATCCCAGTCTTTCTGGTTAACAGACACGTACTTTTTCAGCATGGCGACCACCGTTCGATTCGATCTCTCGACCTGTCCGGAAGAGATGGGGTGGTGGCTGATGTGCAGTTTAGCCTGTATCCCTAGACATTTCCAGATCTGTTGCATGATCTCAGCAGTGAAGTGGGTGCCTCTGTCCGAGTTGACTCTCAGTGGCAATCCGAACCGCGAGAAGATGTGGTTCATCAGGAGGTATGCCGTGGTCTGGGCAGTGTCGTTGGGTGCTGGCAGACACTCTACCCACTTGGTAAACTGGCACACTACCGTGAGAAAGTACTTGTTGCCTCTCGTTGATCTGGGCAGGGGTCCCACCCAATCGATTTGTAGATCTGACCATGGAAAAGTTGTTCCTCGGCGTTGCAGTGGTGCTCTGTGGTTCGGGTTCGCTGGTTGAAACTGGCAGCAAACCAGACACTCTCTGACATATTCTGCCACATCTTGCTGCATCCCGGGCCAGTATGCCACCTGTTTCAGTGTGTCATACGTGGCTCTGGTGCCATGGTGTCCAGCACATGGTGTGTCGTGGGCGTACATTAACATTACCCCCCTGTGCGACCGAGGTATCACAAGCCGTGGTGAAGTGCTGTCATCGGGTGCAAACCACAGAATGTCGTCTCGTATTCGCAGCATGTGTCTGGAATTATGTAGATGTCTGAGGCCCGAGTCATCAGCGAGCTCAGTGTCCGTGATAGGGTGGTTGGAGGGGTCAGAGAGGTGGTCAAGAATTGTCTTTATTGCAGTGTCAGAGGCTTGCATGTCCGCAATGTCGTTGTTGGAAATCTGCGGAGTTAGCGATAGCGGCTGCGGGGCGGGCATCGTGGCCGGTGCCGGTCGCTTGCTGCGGGTTAGCACTGCAATGTCAGGGCCGGGTGTGGGGTTTGGGGGTTCCCACGTGTCGCCGTGTAGTGCGCCCGTTTTGGCGAGGGCGTCAGTTTGGTCATTTAAATCTTTGTCTAGACCTGGTAACCTTGAGTGTCCTTTCACTTTCTTCCAGTACACAATGAGGTCGTGTGTCTCTGTGATATTGTCACATTCCTGGAACAGGTGTTGGTGTTTGACTGGCTTGTTGTTAGCGGTCTTGAAACCATTCTGTTTCCAGCTTTGAAGGTGGCACACGAAACTGAGTCTGGCATAGTTAGAGTCTGAGCAGATGAGCAGTTCTCTGATGTCATGGGCTGATGCGATTTGTAGGGCTATGAGAATGGCTGCTATCTCTGCATATTGCGATGACTGGGGTCCCAACTTGAAGTGTTGTGGTGGGCACGGCTGGTTGTTTACCCACAGAACACCTGCACCTGCTTTGAGTATGCCGTCGTGGTTGTAGGAGCATCCATCGACGTAGGCCGTGGGCATGTCTTGGCACGCATTCGGTTCAAAGTATCTGTGACAGGTGAGTTGTTGTTGTTGGGGTTCTTGTACATCAGCAGCAGCAGCAGGCATGTTATCAGAGCAGTTTTGACATGCCGCCAGGCCATCGCCCAGCGCAGACTTGTGATTCTGTGCATATCTTGCCTCAACGTTGCGCCCCTGGAGAGCCATTAACCACGTGGCTATCCGTGAATTAGTGACCACGCCATCTCTGATGCGTTGGCTGTTGAGGAACATTACGGGCTGGTGGCGAGTCTCTATGATAACTTTTTGTGCCCCGATGTAGTTGGAGAATCGCTGAATGGCCCACACTGTGCAGAACAGAGCTTTTTCACAGTCTGAGAACTTGCACTCTGGAGGTAGAAGTGTCTTACTGGCATAGGCCACCACCTTCTTGTCCTGGTCGTGTCGTTGATATAGGCCAGCGCTGAGACATTGGTCGGAAAACCCGGCTTCCAGGTAGAATTCCTGTTGTGGATCGGGGTAAGCAAGGCATGGAGCTGTGCATAAATGTCTTTTTAGCGCCGTCATGGCGTGTTCCTGAGCGTCTGACCAGACGAAAGGGCAGTCTTTCTTCAGCAAGGCTGTTAGTGGTCTAGCAATGTCTGAGTAATTTTCTATGAACTGTCGGGAGTAATTACATACCCCTAGAAAGCTGCGCAGCTCAGAGACGTTAGTGGGAGGCTTTATGTTTTGAATGGCATGAATACGGTTTGACTGTGGTTCAATGCCTTGGGATCCGATGAGCAGGCCCACGTAGTTGACCTTGGTCCGGCACCACTGTCCTTTGTGGAGGGCGATCTTGGCGCCTGCGGCGGATAGTTGGTTCAAAACATAGTCTATCTCTTTCAGGTGGTCGGCCACCGTTGTGCTCTTCATGAGAACGTCGTCGACATAGATAAGGTTGCCTCTTACTCTGGCGTCTGGGCAGGCTTTGTTCAGGAAGATGTTGAACTCAGCTGGTGAGTTGGCATAGCCGAATGGACACCTGTTGAAGGTGAATTGCCGGTTGCCGAATGTGAATGCTAGTTTGTGTTGGTCTTCTGGATGCACCGGAATGGTCCAGAATCCAGAGGCCACATCAAGTGTAGAGAAGATTGTGGCTCCCCTGATTCGGGGTATTTCTTGTTCTAGCTGGGTCATTGGCCATCTTGACAGTGGCACCTGCTTGTTCAGTTTTCGGTAATCGATGGTAGGACGCCACTTGCCGTTAGGTTTGAGGACTGGCCAGATGGGGGCGGAGTAGGTGCTGTTGCATGGCCGAATGACACCTTTCTCAAGCATAGATTTGATGATCTCCTGCACTGGTTCGTGTGAGGCGATTGGAATCTTGTACTGCTTGACGAACGTGGGAGGCGCATCCGGGGGCGTTGGAATGCGCACCGTGTGGAGGTTGGTGAGACCGCAGTCTAAAGAGTCTTTGGCAAAGGATTCTTTGAACTTATAAAGGACTTGTCTGAGTCTTTGGCGGTCTGTCTCACTCTGGAGTGCGTTAGCTTCTTGTAGAATTTGCCGCACTTGAGACTCGAAACCTGGGTACGGTTCCTCTGTCTGTGTGTCATCAGACAAGGTGGTATTGAGGGGTGTTGCAGGTGCATCAGTCTCACTGACAGGATGATGAGAGACTGTGTATATGGCGAGATGACTGTCTTCGGTCAGCTCCGTCCTGCACACCTGGTCTTTGGTTACAGGCATGACAGAGGTGATGGCGATGAATTTGAAGGGTGCAGTGAACAGTGTGTCGTCTGTACTCCCTTCGGGTATCAGTGCAGGTGGAATGGGCCCAATGATGGGTAATACAAGTTCAAAATCATGAAAATCATGGCTCACTAGCCATCCCAGCCGGAAGGCCTTGGGAATATTGATGTCGGTTGCAGTGCAGTTGTTGAACAGGATGTAGACTACACGAGATGATACTTCAGTGAGGGGTGTGGCTTCAAGTGTGAGTCCGAATTCCACACATTCAGGTGAGGGTTGGAAGAAGCCCAGCGTGTGGTTTAAGGTTTGACCACATCTTATGTTGAGCCGGACAGCGACCCCTTTGGTGTATGCTGGTATCACCGTTCCCTGTTCGTTGACAAGTGTGCAAACTTCCGGGATGGTCTGTCCTGACATGAGGTTGTCATGACTGATGGAAACGTGTGGCTGTAAAGTAAACGGGGCCCATACCACTTCATTCAACATGTCCACATGAGCCTTGAGGCGAATTAAAATGTCTGCTCCAATGTACAGATCGTGGGGCGGGTCCGGCAGGACCAGAAAATAATGGGTAAGGCACCGTTGATTCCATGTCAGGTGCAGCGCACAGATTCCTCGGGCAGATACCATAGAGGAGGGGTGCGAGTTCAAAGGGAAACGGGTGCGCTTGCTGGCATAAGGAGGGTGGGGTGCATTTTCACTGAGTGCATTGAACAGTGAGAGACTAATGGCTGAGTTATCGGCCCATAGTGCTAGAATAATGTTCGTTGTGGTGATATCATTCAGCTGTAGGTCGTTCATGACCTTGGGGCAGAAGTTATCATTGTCTTTGGTGAGCTGAAATGTGCAGAGTAGCGAACTTGAACCTGGCTTTGGGGCTGAGGCTGTGTTCTCACAGTGTGCTGCAGGAGTTCCCGTGACCTTTGTGACCTGGCAGTCTGGCTCTGTGGGAATTTCTGTGACCTCTGTGACTTGACAGTCTTGCTCAGACGACGTATGCGTCTGGAAGGGAAGAGGTTCGCGCACTTGAGCCCAAAATTTCAGCTGTTTGAAGTCCAGTAAGGGTTCAAAACGGTCCAGCAGGTCTTTCCCGATGAGGAATGGATAAGTGTTCATAGGGGAAACATAGATGGGGTGAATGAGGCTCATAGGTCCAATTGTCAGGTGAATGGGAGCTACGTGTTTGAGCTGGATGTCGTTTTGGCTATATGACTGCACGTTTAGCTTACACGTGTGAAGGTTAAGGGTGCGATTCTGTCTCTGTGCTTCAAATTTGAGTTTGTTAAACAGTTGAGCAGATATCAACGTGAGGTCGGAGCCGGTGTCAACGAGGGCCTCGAGCTTCAGTCCCCTTTCCACGGTGATGGTTAGATAGAGTTTTCGAGCCATTCCCTTCTCGATCAGGTTTCCCAAGAGTCTTGGTGTTGGGGCCTGTGTGTTGATCGGTAAGCCGTCGGGATATGTCTCGGGTGGCTCATTGTGAGTGCAGATAACCAAAACAGCACTTTCTGGTACCTTGGGGTGACGAATGATGCTGCCTTGGTCAGGAGCTGTTGCCGTCAGCTGTAGTGAGTGCGTGCTGCTGACGTGTGGGGATGCAACAGGTAGTTCAATAGTCTGTGGTTGTAAAACAGTGTTCATGGTGCTTGGTGCGGTTTCAGGAAAGTTGGGAAGGTTGGTTTCAGGTATCAGGTTCAGTCATGCTGTGTCCGGTTCATCCTTCTTGTCTTCCTTGCGAGGGTTCTTTTGGAGAAACTCTTTCAGTGCTTTGAGGAGTTCTGCAGCTTCAGAAGCGGCTGCAGTTTCTTTGTTAGATACGGGCTCAGGTCTGAGCTTACCGGTATCACGTCGTGAGTGGCCCCTTCGCCGGCTTTCTGGGCTTGGTGATCTTGGAGATTCTGTTCGGATCCATCTGGGTTGCTGGCTGGCTTCCCAGGCGCTCACCCCCTTTTGGTTGTAGAAGGGGCGAGGCTGGTCCCAGGATCTCTCCGAGCGATCGTTCTGGTGCCTCGGACAGCCCCCACCACGACCACGCTGTCCTCTGCTGGCTGGGAGTGGTTTAGACTCTCCGTTGGCGGGTCTGTAACTGTGGTTCTGTTGGGCGCCCTCTAGAGCTAGCTCTGGACGATGCTCAGAGACAGGGCAAATGGTCGGGTGTTTTACAGTCTTTTCAGAAATGGTTTTCTGTTTGAGGTAAGCTTTGTGAGCTAAATCTCTCAACTGCTGGGTATTCATGCTGCGCGGGCACGCCAGCACTCCCAGGTGGTGACTTATCGTGGAGTGAAGGTTTCGAAGGAACAGAGTTCTGAAATTGACGTCTTCCTCCATGCCTGGTTCATTACGTGCCCCAAAGTAAGCACGTAGCAGTCGGTTATAAAAGTTCTGTGGTGTTTCAAGTCGACCTTGCCTGAGGTCCACGGCCGCGATGAGACCCTGGTCTGACTCAGGGTCAGAGTATTCACGAATTAGAGCTTGTCGTAGCTGCCTGTAGTCCGCTTTGACAGTTTCTGGTTGGCGATCTAGGAAGCTGCGTACCTCACGATTAGACGTGATTCTGAGTAGGTACAATCTGTCCCAGTTGTTCGCGTTAGCGACAGTTTGCAGGTGAAAGTCTATGTCTTTTAAATATGCGTGGACGTCGTGTCCTCCTGCAGGATCAGGGCTGAAGGTGGGAACGTTTCTGGCCAGCTTGTCAAGGCCTTTTGAGGCTACGTGGCTGTTGACTCTGGCTTCCTGGGAGGGCTCCCCTTCCTCTGCTGCTGACGGGAATTCGTGGAGACTAGCAGGTGACATTTTAAACAGTGGGTTGTCACCCCCCTTCGGAGCTCTTGGTTCTTGGCTAAAAGGTGCAGAATAGTTGGTCAGGGGAAACTCTGTGTTGTGTGTTTCCCCCTGCCGATCACGTTGCAGTTTATATGAATGTCTCAGTTCTCTGCGCACCGTGTCAAGTTCATCTTGGAGCTCGTGTCTTTGCTGGACAAGCTCATTGATCTCGGCTTGCGCTGACTGCAAATGTTTTTCATAAGCTTTGGTTTTAGCGTCTCTTTCTTTTAGTTCTGTGTTGGCTCTCTCCAGGAGGGATTCGCCACGCCGAAGCTTTTCGTTGAGGTCTTTCCTGGCGTCCTTCTCTGCCTTTTCTGTGTGGGCGGCGTCCAGACGGAGATCCTCCAGGGTCTTTTGAAGTCTTTCTACTTCCTTTTCCTGTTCTGTGTCCATTTCATCTTCTCTCTGGGCCTCCTTGGCTTGAAGCTTTAGCGTTGCGGCTTCCCGTTCCAGATCGGTGTAGCTCTTTTCGCTTAGCCGTGCCTGAGCGATGAGGTTGTGGGCGAGGCTTCCGAGGATCTTGACCAGGTCTTTGTGAGCGTAGCTCTGCGTTGGATCATGCGCCATCAGCTTGTCTAGCTCGGTGTCCAATTGCTCCTGGCTCAGCTGCTCCAGGTCCCCTCGACCGGTGTCCGTTATCGCTTCCAGCCAGATCGCTAGACGATCCCACGGGACAGCGGGACTGGATGACCGGGACATGCTGGCTCACTGTGGACGAGAGAAACACAACACACACACAAAGAGGCCAATGCAAGCTTGATCTAGGGCTAACGAACTATCGCACGGCTATGCCGTTGATAGGAATTTTGGCTAACTGATGTAGACAGTTAGGCAGTTAGACAAATTAGACAATCAGGCGGGCGGTAGCCCTGTGGGTCACGTGGTGACCCGCTGCTTGGTCGTCACTTAATTACTTAGGTCTCCTTGGGGTCTCTTGGTGAACTGAAAGAAACACAATTACGACAGTCCGAACAGTGAAGATTGGCAAGAGCACAGTTATAACAAACACAAAATTAATCAGGTCTGTAATGAGGTAATAAAAACAAAAAAAACAAAAATTAGTGTGAAGGCTGGGAATGTTAGGAAAAGGAAGATTAGAAGGGCTAAACCTACTACCTGTCGTAACAGTCTCTGATAGGGCCTACAGCACGTTTGTCTGTCGGGGTAGGGGACCTAAGCAGAGGGTGTGGCTTTAGGGAGGAAAGGCTGGTCAAAACTTTTGGATATACCTGAGGGAATACCTGACGTTTGGCCTATAGTCTATACTCTATCACCTTTCTTGTGAGTCCTGCAATAAATACACAAAGAGGGTAAACAGGTGAAAGTCTAAAATCAATTCGGGCTTTCTGGCTTACTGGATTGAGTAATTTATGGTTGTAGGCGTAAGAGAAGTGACAAATTAGATATAAAGCTCAATTGGGAGTATGTAAAATGAAAACAACAAACAAACAAAGGGAAGAACCAAAAAAAAAAATTAATGTTTGTATCAACTAATGATACAACAAAGGGAACTGTGATAACTGTTGGTACTTATCAAAAAGGGGACCTAACCTCAATGGGGGAAAAAGAGAGAGAGAAAAAAAAACTTAAAAAAAAAAAAAATGAGAGAAAATATTTAACAAAATAAAAGTGTCACAATAATGTTCCTATTAATCAATTCCTTTTGAGAAAGCCCGCTTAATTCAACTTAAATTCAACGCAAGTTAAATTGAATTTGAATAAGCATGACAGGGGAATGAGGAAAAAACAAAAACAAAAACGAAAATAATAATAATAATGATATCCTCGAGCGATGGAATAATTCAAATTAATTTCAAAACACGTTTGAAACCAAATTTAAATAAGTCTGTAAGGACACAATAAGGAGAATAAATCAGAAATGATATATCAGAGCAATCAACGATAAGTTTTAGGGATCATCAATAGCTATAGCATTGTCTGAAAAAGGGAAAAAAAAAAAAAAGTTTAATGCACTTCACCCAGCATTGAGAGAGGTCAAAGGATAGAGAATCGGGAAGCTGATTTAGCAGGTTACGACCACACGGTGGCGTACTTCCTTCCAAGTGGACTGTCTGTAACTTTAACCTAATTTTAATCTAAGCTAGAGAAAAATATTTTTCCTTTTAAACTTCAAATTCAAATAAGTGTGTTCGATCAGCGAGACAGGGGACTTGGTTATTGCCTATATGCTAGTACAATTGTATAAATAAAAATGTTCAAAACTATAATCAGTAAACAATTTACCTGCTCTACTTATTTTGTTTAAGGCACAATTAATAGCGGGGAGTGGCGCTATCCGAGATTATCCCCGAGATGACGCTGTTGCGTTCGCGGGGGAAGGTATGGCGGCGTGTCTAATTTTAGAGTCGCCCTCTGGTGTCTAGCAAGCGGCGTTGCAACACCTTCTCGTGATTTTGGAACAAAAATCAATTTTTTGCAAAAATCACAATTCTTTTTCAGACCACGGCGGGTCTCTTTGTGCAGTATTGGCACGGGAAAAATGTGGTGGATACAGGAATTCTCGTCTGTCTATTCACACATTTAAAAGAACTTCAATGAATCATCAACTCGCTGATCGTTTATTCAGCATTTGAGAAATTATGATACACAAATCACAACTACTTCTCCAGACCTCGGCAGGTCTCCTCGTGCTGTATTGGCACGGAACGAAATGTGGTGGGTACAGGAATTTTCGTCTGTACAGCAAACACATTTACAAGAGGTCCCATAGACATTAACTAGCTGACCGTTTTTTCAGCTTTAGTCAAATGTTTTAGGTTTCACAAATGAGTAGCAAATTCACCGCTTAACCAGGAGTTTATCGTTTATCTTAACGATATGGCCGGCCTATTATTGAAATAAAGGAATCTCGCTTTATTCCAATCCTCCGCGTGAACAGAGAGACTCGTCTGAATCAACGCGGGTCAAACAATATTAAGAATGTGCTGTTCAGAGATTTCGTTATCCCCGGGACATTTAATATCGTAACATAGTTCTAGTCAATACTTTCATTAATATCGTCTAGTTATTCGACAGTTTACCGTTTATCTTAACGATATAATCTTAGGCTCTTATTAGGCCTATTATTGAAATAAAGGAAACTCGCTTACTTTCAATCTTCCACGTGAACAACAGCGACTCGTTTGAATCAACGCGGGTAACACAATATTAAAAATGTGCTGTTCAGAGATTTCGTTATCCCCGGGACATTTAATATTGCAACATACGTGTAAGTTAATCTATACTTTCATTAATATAGGCTTACATATCAATACATTATTCGATGGCAACATACGTGTAAGTTAATCTATACTTTCATTAATATAGGCTTACATATCAATACATTATTCGATGGCAACATACGTGTAAGTTAATCTATACTTTCATTAATATAGGCTTACATATGTATCAGTATTCGTTCAAGATGCCTGAGCTGAGCTTTTTAGTGAGTTCGCTTTGCGCGATTGGTCTCACAATTCGAAAACGCGCGTGCGTGTTATCAATACCCAAAAATACACATGCATCTGAATATGAATATTGCTCACATACACAAACGTTTGAAACTTGCCTAAGGATTCTCCACCATTAATATGTAGCGACAATGAGTCTTGGGGAAAAATCAAACTCAAATGGATTGAATATTCATTGGTTTATGAATATAATCTGCTGGTCGTTCATATTAAATATCAATTTTCCTGATAAGGAAAAATGTTTAATTTAGTACAAGTAACCTCTTATAGAATTGTTTAAGTTATATGATTATTTCGTTTGTCCTGCAAACTGTAGTCATAACTCCTCACTCAATTCTCAAAAGGGGATTACTGCCTTACGAACGTCTAAAATAGTCTTAATTTTCTGATCAGGACAAATTAATACTTCCTAGGTTCGTACTGTTTATATCACTGAAATAGTAATACACTAAAGCGTAGGTAACGTTAATATCTTAGTTTCATTGACTTCGAGCATGTGGTGCAAATAACATATTCCGTTCACATGTACTTTTTGGGATTTTAATAAACACAACTAGAGAGTATAACACTACGGTTTCACACAGAGTAAATATGCACAGACATATACGTATAATAAAACAAAACAATTAAGGCACAAAAAGAAAGGGTAACAGGAAAGAGAGAGAAAAGAGAGAGAGAGACACAACGTTTCACTCCGTTCCTTACAAGAGACCTCAAACAGCTTAAATTATCCCGAAAAGGGAGTACTTAGACGACCTTTAAATGCAGTTTGATTGAAATAGGAAGATACTTGCTTTTAGCCACTCGTGCGTGTGCGTGTATCGCGGCGTTCAGTAGTCCTTTCCGGGGCCTGTGGGGTGTGGCTCCAGGCTGCGTCAAACAAGGTTGCGGTTGCTAAGCGATAAAAGTCCGTTCTTGCTCGCGGTTATACAGAACTTAGTCAAACTCAGATGACCAAATAGAAGAAGTTATCAACGAAACGAAAGTTACAGGAAAGCAGCGAAAACTTCTTGCAGAAAGGTTTGGTCGGAGGTCTCCGGAGATGTTCTCGGAAGTTGGCGTTGTTTCTCCGTTGGCGGAATGCCACGATTAACGTTAGGCATCTAATTTTATAGATAGATCGGCTACCACCTCTCTTGTACGATGGCCCAATCAGATATAATAGCTCGAGGCGGGAAGAATTCTCTTTGTTTCGCGGACTCCCTCCTCCTGGCTAATCTAATGGGGGTAGCGAAAAAGGGCATTCATTCTTTGATAGCTGGTACTTCCGTACCATTGCATCGTGTGGTAATCTCTAAACGAAATTCGATATATTCACATTTTTGTGGTTACAGAGGTATCAAACACTATGATTCTGTGCCTCAGGAATGCATAGATGTACAATTATTACAGTTACCGGCATACAGGGTTCGTTGAACATACAATTAACGTCATGGCTGTTTTATGTATAGCATTTGAAAACATTGAATCATACACATATACATTTAATACAGTTTCCGCTAGTTGTTATCAATGAAGTCCTTATATCGTGAATTCTTTGGTGTGTGCGTAACTGCAGTCCGCGTGTGTTTGGGGGGTCATGTGTGTGCGCAGATCTTATGACTTGGGCCATTTGGGGGCCATAGGAGTCACGCGGAGCAGCTATCTCCTGAGGGGATCGTAAAACTGACTTAATCAATCGTTTTGTCCCAGACATGGTGGCGTCTTCAGGCTATGCTGGTGTGAACAACAGGGCTGTGTTTAGCTTGATCTGACAACGTGCCTGCCAGATGGCCTACCATCCTCATTTGTGTTACAATAACTTACCCATGCATGAGGAGGACAAAAGGTGCTCAACTTGAAGTTGAGTCCGAAAAAGTGCCATCTGTTGCGGAGGTCGGTGAAGTTCCTCGGACACGTTGATGGTGACGGCGTTGCTGTTGACCCGGAGAAGGTCGAGGTCATCACCAAGATGTCGAAGGGGGATTTGATGGAAGATGATGGCTGCACTCCTTCAGTCCACAGAGTGAAGTCATTCCTAGGGATGGTATTTTATTTCCAACACTACATACCAAATTGCTCCTCCATCGCAAAACCCCTGTTTGCCCTCACAGCTGGCCAGAAATGGAGAGGAAAGGCCGGGAAGTACAGTCAGAATCCAGGAGTCTACAGAAAACTCAAGCCCGCTGATTGGACCCTTGATTGCGACTCCGCGTTCGCCGATCTAAAGGAGAAGCTCCTGAATTGTGTGGTCCTTACCCATCCAGACTTTTCTAAGCCCTTGGTTCTGTCCATTGATGCGTCTCTTGACGGCCTTGGGGCAGTTCTGTCCCAGATACCAGAAGGAGAAACCAGTGCCCGATCGCCCGATCGCCTTTGCCAGCAAGACTCTCACTGGTTCACAAAAAAGGTATCCTGCCCACCGACTGGAGTTCTTGGCGCTCAAATGGAGTGTTTGTGAAAAATTCAGTCACTGGTTGAAGGGTCACACTTTTACAGTGTGGACCGACAATAATCCTTTGACTTATATAATGACCAAACCAAAACTTGACGCTTGTGAACAAAGGTGGGTGGCAAAGCTTTCCCCATACACTTTCAGCATCAAACACATCCCTGGGGTAAAGAACATCGTGGCAGATGCCTTAAGTAGAGACCCTTTTGCTAAATCAGTGAGTCAAAGATTGATTAGTGAGCCATATGAAAGTCTTTTGGCTGAAGCGGAGAGCACCAAGGAGGAGAAAGTACAGGATCTCTTCAGGTGTAAGACTCAGTGTCTCCACGCACATGATGCAGGGTGCTGCGTAACTATGGATACCACTCAAGACAGGCTGGCTGACAGTCAAGAACCCTCTTATGTTAGATCTGCTTGTGAAGCTCATGTAGAGTGGGAAAGGGGAGCAGAGATAAGAGCGACACAGTTTCTCAACGCTTTTCCCCAGGCGGTGCAATTAGAACAAGACACACTTCCAGCCCTCTCCATCGGTGAGCTAAGGCACAGCCAGGAAACAGATCCAATTATCGGGGAAGTCCTGCCACTCATTCAGAGGGGTGAGCCACCACCTAGGCGAGGGTGAAGTAGGTTAGCTCTTACGGCCCAGACACTGTGCAAGCAGTGGCATCATCTAAAAGTCCAGGACGGAGTCCTATATAGGGTAACCAAAGACCCTTTAACTAGGGAAAAGAGGTATCAATTTGTGCTGCCTGCTAGTTTGAAGGTCAAGGCTCTCGCTGGTGTGCATGACTTTGCTGGGCACCAAGGGCAGGCTAGGACAGCGCACCTCGCCCGACAGCGTTTTTTCTGGTCGCATATGGGAAGGGACATCAAGGAATATGTAAAATGCTGCCCACGCTGTATCCTTGCAAAGACTCCTGAACCGGCTGCCCGAGCTCCCTTGGAGAGCATTCGCACTTCGGCACCCATGGAACTGGTGTGTATTGATTTCTGGAGTGCTGAATTGGCCCATGCTTTTCCCTGCATCAACCAAACTGCAAAGCAAATCGCTAAAAAGTTATGGGATAACGTATTCTGCATCTACGGCTTCCCAGAGCGAATACATTCTGACCAGGGGGCCAATTTTGAAAGCGAACTCATAGCCGAACTTCTCAGCCTCACAGGAATTGTGAAGACACACACGACAGCATATCACCCCATGGGAAATGGGCAAACTGAAAGGTTCAATAGGACGCAGTATGTTGCGTGCCCTACCCTTGACGGCTAAACAACACTGGGTCCAACAGATACAGACATTGACTTTTGCGTATAATGTCACCACTCATGAAACAACTGGATATCCTCCGTTCTATCTGATGTATGGTCGAGTCCCCAGACTCCCGGTGGATATGGTCTTCAAACAAGTCTTGAGGGATCCAGTCGTGGTGGATTATAAGACTTATGCAAAGAAGCTGATGGCGAACCTTCATGTGGCTGCTGGCATAGCTCAGCAGCATGCGAAGAAAGAACAGCAACATCAAGCTGATGGCTACAACAAGAGAGTACGTGGAACTCACTTGAACATTGGCGACAGAGTTTTGCTGGCTAATAAAGCAGAGAGAGGGAAGAGGAAGTTAGCGGATAAGTGGGAACCCACTATGTATACTATCATAGACCGGAACCCTCAAAATCATGTTTACAAAGTCAGGGACGAAGGTGGGAAAACCAAAGTCGTCCATCGGAATTTGATGTTGGATGTGAGCTTCTTGCCGGTGCCAGAACTAGGCAGGGAGGAGATGAATGAAGCTGCTTCAGATGTGGCCAGTGAGTTCCAGCCTCCTTCTGTTGATGCCTTGAGTGGGCTAGCAGTAGATGCTTCTGAGGACCGTACATGCTCGTGGTTAAACGCGTCCTCTGATGCTGAGTCTGTGGGAGAAGTTGAGGAGTCTGAAATGGGGGGTGAAGTACCCCACTCCCTGATCAGAAAGTCTGTTCCACTAGCACCTATGAGAGTCCAGGATAAAGACGTCAGAGATCAAGGGGAAAATAAGTGCTCACTTGTACGGGACTTGTCGGATGCCAGTGAACCCCTTAACTTGCACATGATCGAAGCGGATTCTGTTGTCTCGAGTGATGTGTCTGAATCAGATAGGGTAGAGTCCTTGGATGTCACCTCATCTGTTAAAATGATTGATAGGCAGACACCTTCACAAGCACAAGGGTTTGAAAGACAAGTTGTCAGGACACATACTGGTAGGGTAGTTAAAGCAGTCAATCGTTTGATAGAGAACATGGTGCAAAAACCACTCACCACGGGTCTTGTAAAAGGGGTTAAAGGAAGGTCACTGTCATTACTCTCTTTATTTTAGATAGAGAAAGAAAAGTGGGATTTAGATGTTTTTCTTTTTTTTATCGGTAGTATGGCTTGAGTCATGAGATGTTCATGTTGAAGGGAAAGTGTTCCAAGATTTTATATCGTGTAAACGGCATCATATTCACTAGAAGGGGGCAGTAGCCTGATCAATTGCTGTTTTCTTTGAACTTACTTTGTAAGTAGCTTATACGCTGGGTAAAGGACATGGATTCCCAGGGTTTATTTTGGACCAGATGAACGAGTTTTGTTTTGTATGTTTTTGTTTCTTTTCCACTTTCTATGTGCATTGAGTTTTTGGTTAAATAAAAGAGGGGTGAATGTAACAGGTCAAAGAATTACATATTTTTGCAACCTTTTATTTTCAATTTTTTTTGTGAATTTATTTCACCAAAATGTTGCATTGTTCAAGTTATTTCATGGGAGCTTATATATATTGGGAGAGGTATTGCAAGTGCGCCCCCTGGTGTGATCGATATATACAACATTTCTGCATCCCTTTTTCAGTCTGCGTTCTACTTGACTGAGTGAGGCTGATTCTGGTCGAGGGTAGAGTTCTGAACATTCTCTCTTGTTGAATTTTAACAGTCTGCGTTCTACTTGACTGAGTGAGTCTGTACACAATAAAGTGCCTTGAGGAACGTCAGTGTCCTGTCTTCAGTGCACCAGAGCACAACGCAGTAGTTGGCAACGCGAGGAGCGTTCCGGCTACACATGCAAAGTGTGTGCTTTATAAGTACTAATAAACAATTATAGGCATGCTAATAACAACTTGTTAATAGTGAGAATTGCTCCCTTTACCGAAGTGTTACTCATATGTATACTATTTATACTGCATTCAGTTCGAGTTCCTTTGGCCCTCATTCATCAAACGATCGTACTCCAGAAAAAGTTGTGTACACTTGTTTCAATAGATTTATCTGAATTAAACTGGGCGGACAAACACTGGGCATATTTGTTTTATTTCAACTGAACGTAATTCATTTGTGTTGAGCCAATCATTAATTAAAATGCTTCCCTGTCTCTTTTTTTTATAGACATCATTATGTTAAAGTGTAATGTATGGTGCTATCAGAAAACACCAGAGAGTTTTTTGCTTGACTATTTGCAGAGTATTTACTCACTGAGTGAAGCAGCAAACATGCGTAAATAGTACAAATGTGCTCCTCCCCAACCTAAATCAAATCTTTACTTTCACCACAAGGGTAATCCCCAAAGACTCACAGACGACAGCATATACTTCTGAATTTCAACATTACAGAACAATAAACAGTAAACATAATACTGCTGTGACAATAAGGGTTGTTTCTATTTAAATAGCTTTTGAAATAATTAAGTATAAGAGAGTCCCTGCTCCATGCATCTAAGAGGTCCTCTCATCTAAGGGGTCTTTGCCCCGAAATTTTTTGTACACCCTTGAATGCATAGTACTGGCTTAAACTAAGCCTTGTTTGTGAAATTGATCTGATATGTACCCAAAATTATGGAAAGTCAAGTTAATCTACAGTATTTTAAAATCAGATGAACATAGACTGTGAACTCTACAGCTCAGCATAGCTAACACTCACTTACATTTACATTTAGTCATTTAGCAGATGCTTTTATCCAAAGCGACTTACAAAGAGTTCAGGGAGCAGTGAAGCGATATGTCATACAAGAGCAATAGTACAATCATGGGCGGAGCGAGGGGTGGCTAATTGGGCTTAAGCCCCGAATGTTTTGACAAAAGCCCTAAATCTTTTAGGTTTTTAAAAATAACTTAAACTTAGTTTTCTGACTGGAGCAGCAAAATATGAAACAATAGCTCTATTACCGTCATACCTTTGCGTGGTGGTGCCGCGGACGGTAATGCATCATGCATCACTCAGCTTGTTTGCCAACTGCCAATAAAAACTAACGAAGAAGAATATAAATCTATATATGGGCTATTGTATGTTTTTCACCGGCGTCGTATAGCGAGCTTACTGGCTAACTGGCTGTTGTTATGGACATAACAAAGTTTTTTATACGGAACACTAACAGTAAACCTCACCGGCCAGAGAGAGATTCAGAAGCAGCGTCAGACGAACCGCGGACAAGTGTTACAGGTTTGTGAATCCGTGACTGTATTGCTGGCTAGCTAGAGAGTTAACGTTAGGTGTTATTAAGAGAAATTAGTTGCTAATTAAATGAATAAGCTTTTTGGACAGTGCATCATTATTTTACTGTAACATATTACACAATATTATCTATATTTAATATAGCAATTCTGAACAAAAAGTATACATATTTAATAATAAGACACATGTCTTTGGAACTTTTATTGCACATATGAGACTTAAATTATTATCAGCGAGTTATGGTGGCGTTTTGGGCTAAACGGGCTGTTATAAGTTTTACACGCCCCCCAAGCTTCCACTCTTTTTCGGCACAAATAGAAAAAAAGCCCCAAAGCTTCATAATGCTTCATTTACCCATCACTATTCGCTAGCTAATGTTTTCTGATTTTACTGTGTTTGAGGGACTATTTTGTCACACAGATGAGTCAGCTAGGGAAGAGGAAGGACAGGCAGCACAGCAAGGGACAGCAGGTGGATTAACTGCAGTTAGTGATCTAGGGACTCAAAAAAGTGGCCCAAAGCAGGTTCATCTCCCACAGTACACCCTCAGCCAGTTTGGAGTTCAACAAAGAGCATTTAACAAGGCATGGTTTGAGCAATTTAAATGGCTGGAGTACTCTGTAACCAGAAACTGCACATTTTGTTTTTCATGTCGCCTATACGGAAGGCAAAACATTCGTACTAATAAAGATGCACTCAGTTCCTCTGGGTTTTCAAATTGGAAGAGGGCTTTGGAATCCTTCCGGGAGCATGAAAGAAGTGCCCTCCACATTTCCACCATGACATGCTGGCAAAATTTTAAAAGCACAAAAACTCATGGGGATGTAATTGAGCAGCTGAAAACTGCTCGTGCAGCAGAAATCTCAGAGAGGCACCAGTACCTTGACCGTATTGTGGCAGCAACCACCTTTTTAGGAAAACAAGGCATCCCATTCCGGGGGCATGATGAGCAGGAATCTAGCCAGAATCAAGGCAACTTTATTGAATGTATGAAGCTCCTTAAATGTATGATACTCCCCCTTCTCATACCACGTACCTCTCTCATTTTTCCCAAAATGAAATGATAACCAGCATTTCACAAGAAATCACAGAAAGCATCATCAAGGAAATTAAGATTTACAAGCCTATGATGGGGCATCTGTCATGAGTGGAGCAGTGGGCGGTGTCCAAGCCCACTTCAGAGAGCGACACCCTGAAGCAGTGTATGTGCACTGCTATGCACACGAACTCAACCTTGTTCTGTGCTACACATGCAAAGCTATACCTGAAGCTACCGCATTCTTTGAACTGCTGGAGAATGTGTACACATTTTTCAGCAACTCACTTGTGAACCACAACAAGTTCACAGGGGTCAGCTGTGGCCTGGTGGTTAGAGAGTTGGGCTTGTGATCAGAAGGTTGCCAGTTCTAATCTCAGTGCCAGCTTCATGACTGAAGTGCCCTTGAGCAAGGCACCTTACCCCTGATTGCTCTGCAGTAATGTGTCACTGTAAAAAAAAAAACTACTTGTAAGTCGCTTTGGATAAAAGCGTCTGCCAAATGAAACCAGAAACAACTTGGATTAAGGCCATCTGAACTTGTGCAGCTTTCCACAACAAGATGGGCGTGCCAGGTGAGGTCTGTCAATGCTGTCTTGAACAACCTTTCTGCCATTTTAGCGTGTCTCCGCAACATGAACACATCCATAGCCCTAGGGATCCGGTCAAAGCTCTGCAAGACAAAGACACTCTATATGCTTGTGATGTTTTCCAAACTCCTCGGCATAACTGAAGGTCTACACCGGTACCTGCAGGGGGAAAGTTTGGACTTGGGCAAAGCAGTTCAGTACAAGACGGCAGTCCTTCAAACTTTGACAGAGCTCCGCACAGACTCTAGTGGTGAAGATGTGTTCAGGAGGAGCATGGCCTTATGTGAGGCAAATGACATCCAGCTCCCTGTTGGTCCCAGGCAAAAACAAAAAAGATATGATGGTTTTGTGGTGGAGTCAGCCTGTGGGTCAACCTCCAATCTGACCACCTCAGATGAATTGAGACAACAGCTTTTTTATCCATGCCTGGACAGGATGGTAGAGGAACTCACCCATCGGTTTTCAGGTCTGGGAGAAGCACTTATGTCAGGTATTCATGCTTGCAACCCAACCACAGAGACCTTTCTCTCTGAAGAAGCCCTCAAAAGCCTTGCTTCCCATTATAAGATTCAGTTGAAGCCAGAAGAACTTCTAGTGGCTAAAAGTTTCATCAAAAGAAGGATGGAGAAAGAGACAATCCCTGACACCTCCACTGTGTTCCGACTGCTTGATGAAGACATGTTTCCCACCCTGAAGGCTCTCTTCCAAGTTGCCCTGACGATTCCAGTAAGCAGCTGCAGCTGTGAATGCTCCTTCAGTGCCTTGCGCCGTCTTCATACATGGTTAAGGAACACCATGGGTCAAGACAGGCTCAACGACTTGGCCATCATGTCAATTGAAAAGGACAATTTGAATGACATCAACCCTGACAGCGTTATTGACAGATTCGCTCAATTAAAGCCACGTTGATACAGCCTTATATTGTCGCAACAGAAATAGAAGACGACAAAAAATGCTTGATCAAAACAACAATAGGAGAGCAAAGATTTAGAGGGTTTGCGAGAGAAAGAATGGAGGCACGGCAGTTGTAAAGGAATGCAAAGAAGAAATAGAAGAAAGTGTGTAGGAGGAAAAGAATGGAGAGTGAAAAATGAGCAAAAGAATGGAGATACTTAATATGCTAGTTACTAAATAGGTTAGATATACAGAATTTCTGTATGGTTAATAGCTTTTTACATGTATATATTTATTAAATTCGGAGAAAGGAGATAAGTCTGAAAATGAGCAAGGAGGAAAGATAATTGAGTGAAGAGGCAAGGACACGAATACACATGTGGAGCAGGAGAGGCTGGAGGACAAGAGGAGGAGAGATGATGAGGGAAGTCGGAAAGAAGTGAAAAGCAGAAGTTAAGAGAAATTAGTCAAACAAATAAAGTTCCGTAACACAGTAATATATGGTCATGTTGTTTATCATACTTTGCTATTTCCCAAAGAAATATCATGTCGTTTTAGTAAATGTTATTCTGTTGGCCTGATATTCGATTCAGAGTATTGAAGAGCACATTTACTTGGCACTGCAGCATTTGCTGTTTGCTAGTAGAGCAGCCTAAATTATTATGGCATGGATTCTGATGTAGCAAATTTGTCAGCTAGGCACAAACTAAACAGAACTGAACTCTTAAGATTAGTAATGATGTTTACACCAAATTCCAATATTTCCTATGTAGGCTAACTTAAAAATAGTCAGATAATGGTTGCCTCTTTTTAGTTGCCAGGGGTGAAAATGAGTCACCCTTAACATTTTTGGATTCACTATAGCTGGAGAGCAAATAAATACAAAATAGGTTGTAGGCTCTACTGGGTAAATTTTCTTTTTTCTTCTATCATCATTTTCCCAGATAGTGTATAGATTTTAGAATTTATAGAATTCTATTATCTCAAACAGCCTCCAAAATAGTGCATTAACTGACGTATGGGGGGGAAAAATCCCCCCGGGGAGTATGCCCCTGGACCCCCCTAGGTTTGGGCTAAGCCCCGAATGTTTACGTTGTCTGCCTCCGCCCCTGAGTACAATAGATGCTAATACCAAGTTACTAGTTTCAATAAAAGCTAGAACAATACCTGTTGAGAGAAAGAGAGGGTGTAAGATTTATTTTTCTCATGACCTACGTATATCCCCATCCAGTCCAGGGGGCCTGTGAAATATTACCATTACCAGTTTTCAGGTCAACCATAAGTCATTTTACCATTCAGTTCAAAGGAAAAGTTCACATCGTAATTAATAAATACATTTTTATTCCTACTATGGAAAGTCAATGGGGGCAGAGTTTGAAGTGAACTCCTTCAAGTAGTCGACAGTATTGGCTCAGATCAGCATTAGATTAAGCCTACAAATTCAACTAATTGGATTATTGACGTTCATAACCCTTTTACCGTAACAATCCAATAAATCTAATAGCAGAAAACAGGAATTGATGTTGTACCCTGGCAAAACTTTTGCTTACTTCAACAAAAATTGGTAATTGTCATTGCCACAATGCCTCTGGGATGTGTGAAAAGTTTAAAGTCAGCAAGCTACTGGTGAGGAAATATAAGCAATAATGTATCTAAATCCAGCCTTTCAACCAATTGTTCTAAAAACAGGCTGTCATGGGGTGCATGACCACACAAATATATTCAGCCCTAGAAAGTAAATTCCTCAAATGAATGTAGATAAATTACACTGGTATGCTTTGCCCGGTAACTGATGTATTTTTGTATATCATTTGAAATGGACGAGGAAGCCTGCTGAACCTAGCAGTAGATGAGAGGCAAGCTATATTAGAATTATCAGTCTGTAGATGTAGAGTCCCACAGTGACCATATCTAAAATAAAACACAGTTTATTTTGCTCGATATTCTCTAACAGCAAATAACTTTGGGGGTATTTGTGATTGCACTCGAAATGTCTGTGCATTAATTAACATTTTTCTCTGCAAAAGACCTCATAGGACCTGCCATTACGCTAGCAACAGATGTTCTCCAGTGTTGCTGTTAAACAGAAGTTTAGAGTTTATAGGTAGCATTATACATGTTTTCTACATGTGTATATGCTTTACACTAGAGTCAGATAACTGAAGAATGAACATAATTTTAATGAAACAGAATCATATCTTAGTGTTTGCACTGTGCAAACACCTTTTACGAATGCGCCAGATTTAGTTTTCTTTCATGCAATGTGTGTCTTCTGAGAGCTTGGAGGACTTTCATTTTCAACATCTTTCTACTGTGAAATGTGTTTTACCAGTTTAAATATCATTTCTGAATATTATTATGTGAATTCAAGGCAACACTTCTAAAACAATACAAAACAGGTCCACACAATACAGTTGTTGTCATAGAGGTGGCCAGCGACGCTACGGGGTGCTTGCATAGCTATATTTGGCCGTTACGCACTGTATAGCTTTTATAATGAGCCTACTGTGCTCACCATTCCACCACATTGATTCATTTCGCCACAGTCTAAGCTACACAAAGTGCTGTTTTGCATAATCTGCTTTGTTTTTTTCTCCATGACAAGAAATTCCTCTCAGTGATGTTCTCTGATTTCAATTAGTCATTGTTGCTCAGCTATGGCTGGGCCGAGAGTATCAGAGTTATTCCACTCAAGCTGTACCTCCTGAGGAAATCTCTACGGTACCTGCTGTGCTCAATTGTGCTTTGTGAGGAGCCTCTTCAGAACCTATGTAATGTGATTCTAAAAGTGCAACTGGGTCTGACTTGATCTTTAGTTTTCTCTTACAATTGCAGTGTAGTTATTTTCTACACGTACATTATTGCTGTATTGTCAATTTTATTCATAGCATGTAACTTTTATCCTTAACTAAAAGGTTAATTGAAGAGACTGGAGTAATAGATTTTTTATCAAAAACACAACAAAGGATAGCTGTTGGGTGGAAACCTTGTGTCTCCACATTTTTTTCATAAATCATTACTAATGTCTAAACAATGAAAAGTATTGAAAACAGCTCTGACAAAACAGTTAATCATTCAAGGTTTCCGCCCGACAGCAACAATAGCTGGTAACCAATAAATAATAGTTTGTTTTACAGCATGTCTACACTGAATGCAAACAGATGCGACCGGCACAGCTCGAAACATCCAGTTTGGATAAAATGTAAAATTATAATTGGTTCTAATCGGTTGTAATTTTGTCTTGTTGCATCAGGTGTAAACATAGTGTTGCTGTTTCTGCTAAGAAACACTGCCATGTCCTGGACTGAGTCAGGAGTAACTGACAAGTTAACCATTTTTATTATTATTATGTTTTTAAATGAGAAAAATCACAATCATTTTTTTGGTTAATGCAACCTCTGGTTTCAGTCACGGACGTCACGCCCAGGAACCATGGGCTAAATTTCTGATTCATGCAGCACACTTATCTGGAAACACTTCAGTAGAAGTCATCCTCTGATTGATTAAATTCTACAGGAATTCTGGGAGACGTGTGTGTCTGCGTTCCTTTAAAGTCTGCATGGAAACAACAAAAAAACTACTGATCTAGGAAGAAAGCTTGGGGAAATGCTGGATTCCAAAAATAATGCAAGTTCACGGCACAGACACATAAACCAGTGGTTCTCATTCAGGGGGCCGCATGCAGCCCGTCATGAAGCTGACCATGTGACAAAAATAATAACTATAGCCACGATTTTACAATTTATTTGTATTTTAAAATGTATGAAAGAAATAAAAAAATTGGACAAGATTATTTGTCTTATAAACAATTTTAAATTGCCAATGGGCTAGGCGAATGGCCCACGCATGCCAGTCTCCGCCCTGCACATACGGGTATAAAAGGAAGATGGCGGCGGTCAACCTTAATCCTTTATTTTTCGAAACCTGCGTAGCACATGGTGTCAAGAGAAGTGAAGTCAAGAGTAATCGTCTCTGAGACTCACTTTAATCTGGTGGATTTACAATGCGGAGCAGCGGACATCTCACTTCTGAGCGGACTTCCCCTGGTTTCGGCAGTGAGCTACAGACCAAAACTAGCAAATTTCTCAGAGCTGCGAGCATATCTCTGAGAGATTGATCAACCCCTGGACAGATCTGGCCGTACTCCGAGTGGGGGACCCGGAGATTTCGAGGCGCAATATCAGGTCGGTGGACGGGTCCCCGACTGCGGTGGCATATCAACGCTGCCTAGAGTTGTTGGCTGTCCTTCTGTAATTTAATATTAAAAGTCTGTTAACCGCTGTCTGCACCTGGGTCCTCTGTCCATGTTTTACCACCCCTGTTCATGACAGTAATGTTCTAGAATCCAAAATATTTGCTTGGTTTGTGTTGGTGACATCAAATGTAATGATATGCTTCCCGTGAGACTTGGACATAGTACGCCCCATTGAAAAAAACATGACACGGTACAAAAAATTTACTGGTTACTAAAACTGTCAGCCATATGGGCTCTGGGGGTCTTTTTTTAATCGCCCATGTTTCCCAGACCTGCTGCCGTCAGTTGACTATGCAACCACTAACATACTTTCTAAGTAAGCTATTCACTTGTTCACGACAAAAATATGACCTGTCTGTTTCGTGTTAATAGGTTTACAGGATATGTCGGGGAGCATGGTTTAAATTAAATGCATGTGATGTGTAATACATATATTGCAAGATTACTCAGTCAGTTGTGCTTATTCTAGATTCCAGACTCTGCAGGGCTATACTGAGGGTTTACTAAATCAAGATTACCTTCTGCATTTCATTCAAAGCCATTATCTTCCAACTGTCTACATGAAGCAAGTCATGTGATGGACAGTCAGAGGGAAGGAAATGAGCAGCATGTCCGCACTGCAGCCTGGTTCTGTTCATCCTTTCACTGCAATCCAGAGCGAATTAATTCCAGTACTGAGAGCAAGTCAACCAGCGTGAGTGATACGACCCTCTGACGTCTGTCTGTACTGTGCTCAAGTTTCCAGGGTGAAGCTCAGTCTAAAGCCTTCATCTTTGATCCAGACCCTCCCTGTTGACACCATTCCCCTCGATTAGAGAGAATGGCAGCTAATTACTCACTCCACGTATTTACCAGAAGAGATCATAATGACGTAAGGCTAGGATAACCACACAAGAAGTCACAGGAAAAACAGGCAGAAATGAGCATGGAAGGATCTGAGAATGTCTTTCTCATCTCATCTGTCTATTCTCCACATTTGTCTCCTGTCTCCCACTCAGTTTTCTGCGTTAAGATTGAAATCGCTTAGTTCACACAGAATGATAAAAAGTGATATGCGCTTAATGCTATTCTGTGTGAATATAAATTATATTCAATGACTGGTTAATTCATTTATTAAGTTCATACACTCAGCTTGGCTTTAGGGTTCTGGGGAAGGTTGTGTCCGGGTTTGTACACTAAACTAAGTACATGACTAAAGTAGTCAGCATTTGTCAATCATCTCTTTTGATTAACCCAGAGGACACCAAGTTTCTATTGTTTCTGGAAGACTGGAAGTTAACTTTGAGCCATGTGCGCGTATCCAAAGAAACCGTCTATATACAAAAGCATCAAAGATCAAAAGCAAGTGAATTTAAAAATCTATACATACCAGAATATATCAGACACATGGAACCTGAAGGTGGTGTATGACAAATTCTGTGCCAAAAAGCTTTCCTGTAGCTCAGTGGTAAGAGAGCGGCACTAACATCACCAAGGTTGTGGGTTCGATCCCAGGGGATTGCACAAACTCAGAAAGAAATGTATAGGATCATGCCTTGTAAGTAGCTTTGGATAAATTTGTCAACCAAATGTTAAGTACAAGGATTTGGATTTCTTCAAATACTTTACAAAGAAGTTCCATGTTCCCGAGTCTACACTTGTCTATAGTCTGACACCAAGAAATGTTTTTTCTTTTCGTAAAATGGGAGAGGAGTTCACTGTTTTAGGTGACACAAATCTTCTGTTTAGGCATATCTACTTGTACCATGAAATGTTAATAAAGGTGCACTTACACAGACATTCCTACAGGAAACACAATCAAGAGAATTTATTTATTACCTCAATATATCTTTCACTTATTGATCCTAAAAGTCAGCAGAAAACAAAATGCACGCTTTTCAAGCAATATCACACGAGCAAGAATGAGTTACGACTTTCTTTGCAGTGATCACAGCCGTACAGATGTACGGCTATAATAGCAAATTGGGATATTGCTTTTTACAGTGCACTGTAAAACAAGGTTTGCCATTAACTTGTATTTGAATTACTATTTAAATTAAAAGATTTAATTACTACTGTAACTTATGTCATATTAGCACTGTTTTCACTGTTTTACTTGAATCACAATTAAAACACTTTGACTTTTGAGATTCAAAGAAGAGACTGGTCCTATTACCGGCATTAGCACAACGACACTCAAAAAATTACATTCTTCTTAAGATTTTTGGTCTTTTTTTCTAGTAAAACTTTTTATAACTTGTTAAATTACAATGCATTTACGTAACAAAAAAGTGACCTCCTCATAAAAGAAAATATAAAAATTAGGTAAGTTTATGTTTAAAACAAAATTGTAAATGAAATCTATAGTAAGTTACGGGCAAAGTTTTACAGTGTGTGAATACGTAAGAATGTCCCAAAATCCCTATAGTGTGGAAACTACAATCTCACCACAGATTCAAATTCTGCATTTCCTACCTTAAAATATGCTTTCAAGGAGTGAAACAAAACAATGAAGCTGTTTCGCACCTCATGTCACCACTCTTAGAATGTCTCTCTTCCGATCAGATTCAAGGCCCGTTATGAACTCTTGTTTTATTGTTATTACAATGGCAAAGGATGCAGGATGGAAGAGGTTCATGGAGTACAGTTGTGTGATCTTGCCTGCAGCAAAGAACTGGGTTTGGTATTCTATGTGTTTTTAGAGGATTGCTCTCACCAGTGAGCAAAAAATGGAGACCCAGAGCTATTTACATAGCACTTTGAGCAGAGAGGTTAAGTTTCCATTGTGCTACATACTCTGGTCCAGTCTCAGGGCTCACTGTTCAAGGCTATCGTTTCTTTTTGTAGGTTAAGAAAAACTGCATAAGCATCTCGGCAGATGTTTTCAAAAGGCTGCAAATCAATTGTGCTGTAAACGAAGGTCAAACCAATCATGCTTTTGTACCGAATATGTGCTATGATATTCAGTATAATAGCAGTCTTGCTCATGTTATATATTGAAGCTTGATTGAATACCCTTGGTTTAACCTTCTACCTTCTCTGATAAGCGAGGAGACTTTCTCTTTTAATTTGTGTTCTTTAGAGTTCCCCAAAGCCCCCCAAAGACTGTTTCTGAACAAATGTAGTTTCCGGTTTAAAAAAGGAAGAGAGTAAAACTGAAAAACTATGTTTTACTATTATACTCAAACTTTAACAAGGCATTGCATCAAGCAAGATACACCATGAAGATTCCCACGTGTTTACATCATCCCTTCACTGCGCTTTGAGATTTGGATCAGGCGACAGATGTTTTCCTGAGCAAAACCAGACAAGGACATGATCTCATTGTATTTGTTAGTATTTTCACATCAGTTTAAAAACACATTGATGGTTTCTAGCTGGAACTCAAGGGGAGGGCTACAGCTCCACTCAGAGGATATAACAGCACTTTGTTAGGCATCGGGGGGGGGGGGGGGGGGGTATTTAGGTATAATGGTAATATTTAGGTATTTAGACACTGGATGGTTAATAACATTTAAAATGATCAAGACGAATGTGAGACCCTATAATTTTTCTGTATTTGTCACTAAATCTTCATATGACCATTTATTTTCCTCAGCTGTCCCTGACTGGTTGATGCTGTTGAGTCCTGGCGTCATTTATCAAATAGTTATTAGACCTAAATGACATGAGCTCGAAGCAGAAAGAAGATGATTCAGATGAATTTTATCGAATCTCCTCAGAATTTTGAAGGAAGAAACCCTAGTCATGAAACTGCTTCATCGTAGTATTTTCCACCATGATGCTGCAAATGCTTAATGACAATGCAACAAATCTTTAAAAATTTTGCAAAATTAATCTCTCTTCAACTGCAAACAAAGGCCAAAACAGCATTGCTTTTCTTCTGGCTGAGAATATCGCAAGAAATTATGAGGACGGTGCAGCTCTGCTACGATTTGACAAAGTCATTTGATGAAGACAGATGGTGGAATCGGCTGCCAGCTTGGTTTCTCAAATCACATTAAAACCATTTTTCCCAAGGAATGGATTATAAATTATGGGAGCAAAGTCTTGAGACTGTCACCCATTGGACTGACCTTGAACCACCGCATATGGTACGAAGCTCATTGTCACTGGCCTCAGATGCTCTGATATGCTTGTCATCGCTGCATCACACGATTGTCCTCTCCTTGAAACGAAAAGGAGTACTGAATGTTAAAGGGACAGTTCACCCAAATTTGTAGGCTACTAATAATATGTTCTTCTTTTACAGAAGATAAGTGTGAAGATTCTTTACAAATAAAATCTCACATGAACTCATAACCATTTTACGAGGTGGATAGTTTGCAGGAATTTGTACAATCTTTTTGGAACGTTTTAGGATGATTTGCTTTCACGTCAGGAACAAGTAGGTACGAATTTATACAAATTAGCCACCTTGTAAAATAATTATGAATTCTCGTGAGATCAGGTTAAAAAATCTCCTTTTCCTGTACAACAGAAAACAAACATGAAATTGACTGTAACGATCAAGGCAGGACGAGAGCCCTGGGGTAACGGCTGAGACTGGTGACGCTAGTGATAGTAAGTGTCAGCTGCGCATTGCACTGGTCTCGCATCTCTCACAGAGGAGCATAAAAGGACGCGCGACAGGAGGGTACGACGAGAGAGGACCAGGCCTGGACTTTGTTGTAGTTTAGTGTGTTTGTTTGGCAGTCGACCATGAGGGAGCTGGCGGCATTTTTAGTTCATTTTATTGTTTGTTTATTTCATTAAAAGCTTATGTTGCGTTTGCCGGTTACCTTTTACTGAACCATGTACCAGTCACATTTTTGCTTTTTTGGCGAAGGACATATAACCCGTGAAGTAGAAATAGCTCATTCAAAGGTAATAAAAACATAACGTTTCATTACATACGGTCTTTATACACCTCTGAAGACATAGTTATGCATATTAAATTGCCTTTCTGTCAATAGATCCTAAAATAAAATTACACATTGGACCCTTAACTGATTAATTTGAAAACCACAAAGAAAGTGTAGTAGATTTGAAACGACATGTAGAGGTAAATATTTGAATTATATGACTGTCATGAATCATGTAACATAGTATTTGGGCTTATGATGTATGCTGGAGGTGTGGGAAGTCATACATATATTAATGTACAGCTGCGAAATGTTTATAACTGAGGTCTTGTAATGGTACATTTTCCATAACAACTGTGCACAAACATCTCTCATGTGGCCCAAACAAAAACCTTTGTTACTACAAACATACATAATTCAACAAGAGCTGTTTTCTCAGGACACTACGTCCACTTTCTCTGGACATCATCCAACGTTGTATAGTATTTCTATTATTGCTGATGCTTGCAGCTACGTTGTATCCCGGTCAATATTTGCATCTTCCATGACCAGCTCCCACACATTTTATTGCTATTCATTTACATGAATAATAACAATATGATAGGGGATAGTCTGACTTGTCAGAAGTACTTGGATAAAGGCACAAGGAGGGTTTCATTATGCCTCCATGATTTTTTCATGATGTGTATATATATAACCTAGATATTAATATTTCACCTGTTTCACCCGATGCTGGAGGCATTTCAGAGTTCGTTTTTCCAAGCCTTTTAATAAAAGGAGGCAGTTCTGGTTCAGGATAATTCATGATACAAAGTAGAGACATCCGTATGCACTGCTGTGCCATGTTAGTAGAATGCATTATTGAAACTCTTGGAAGCTTCCCTGCCATTGATGAATTATAAAGCATGACTAAAACTGGAATTTTGTAATATCTGATATTTCAGAAGCGACGACTCGCTGCATATCCTCCTGTGTGGCCTCATCATTTGTTTGGCAAGTCCGGACTTTGAGAAGGGCTGGTATAATGCAATCAATTTGGATAAAAGTGTCTGCTAAATGCTTAAATGTAAATGTCATGTAAATGTAGCTGTGCGATGGGACCGCCGCTGTCGAGAGTGTCAAAAATCGCTCTGCCTGCCCCTCCAACAACGCTGTAGAAAGATTCGTGGACACTCTGACGTAGACCAAAGTTTACAGGGCTGCATTTTCTGGAATCCTCTCAAGCGGTGGACTTCTATTTCCATTTAATTGGTTGCTCCCGAACTGCGTCATAGTTCATTAACATAAAGTTGACCTGATTTCAACTCTCCTGGATGCCCTCAACGGCCAGAGGTGCTGCTCCTCGCTGCCGGATTACATTAAAAATGAATGACTACCGGCCACTTTGCTGTCCTCGCTGCATAAGGACTTATACTAGGTGGGAGCAACCGTAGGCCGGCACTAGGCTCTCTGTCGTTGAGACGATTACCGGACAGGCCACCTCTTAGCTTGGCCCTGTCTACTACTTTAAAGTTGGCGTGTTGAAAATCATTATACCTTCTACACAGCATTTTTTTTAAATCCCTGCCATCCCACAGAGCCACCGGAGCTTTAAATTTGGCATCATCAATATCGCAATCATCCTATAAGTAGTACAAATTTAAGAAATTGGCCATTATAAATTAAGTATGTTTATTTCACAATGTGTTATAAATCTTAAATGATGCTAAACTTTTTGTAAAATATGTGACGAAAAGTCCTACAGGTTTGGAGTGACATGAAGGTGAGAAATATGATGTCACCCTTCTCAGAGTTGCATCAGCATTATTTTCCTGTCTTCGTTAACCTATATGCAGGAGAACATCTGATTTCAAATGCTATGATTTTGAATGCTTCTATTTTACCTCTTTTCTCCCATTCTGTATTCTATCACTTTTATTTAAGTTGTCTTAGAGAGTCCTGTGCTTTACATGCTTTTGTACTGCTGTTCTCTCTGAGCATCAAGCATTATTTAGAGGCAGCTAGATCTTATTTTATCCTGCCAGCAGTTTTGCTGGTGTTCGGTAATCTTCAGCGTTGTATAACATTAGTACAGCTGTCATCTCACATCCACTCTTCAATCAAGACTAATGACACATTAGGGAATGAGCTTCAGGGAGCCAGAAACTAAATTTAACATCATCCAAACTAGCAATTAAGTTTTGTACATGAAATCTAAGCAGGACAGCAAGCTTAGAGGTTTGTAATGGAAAGATTTAACATTTGGATAGAGGTGAAAAAAATATCTTTAGAATCAAACAAAGCTTGATTTTTATATTGTATTAGAGTGTTGTTTCCAAATGGAATTTGCTGAATTTCGAAAACAGTCCTTATGCAATAGTTTCTTAACAGCTGTTTTTGTGGAAATTAGTATCATACTTCAACATATTGCTTCTAATTCAGTCTAACCAACCAAATCATCCCCACACTGCGAAGGAAATTGTTTTTTTTATTAAAATTACAGTGATACCTGTCTGTTTAATTCTTTGCAATACAATTACAATAGATTTTCTGTCTTATCAAAGAAATTGAAGTAGGACGGACATCTCACAAAAGGCATGGCTTATTCCCATTCCGCTGATCCCTGAAATGATGGATTGTGGATTTTTAGCATTTAGCTCGTGCTCGGGATTCCAGCTTGGCTGCCAATGAAAGCTGAGCACCAGCAGTGAGCCATAACAAACCAGACCAAGAGAATAAGTTCCTCACACCCAGCCCAGCAAATAGGAAAATTCGCAACCAAGCTGTGACTGCAAATACATATATAGCAGCCTTAAAGGGGCAGTTCACCCAAATTCTGTCATCATTTACTAACTCACTTGATTTTACCTTACTACTAGTCAGTAGTGGCCAAGAACTGTTTGGTTACAAGCATTCTTCCAAATATCTTTCACTGTGTTCATAGGAACGAAGAAGTTTATACAGATTCAGAACAACCTGAGGTTGAGTAAATGATGACAGAATTTTCTTTTAGGGTGAACTGTTCCTTTATAGGGATGTTTCAACCAACAATAAAAATCAATGTAATTCATTTATCAATTTGGTCCTTTAAGAAATTATAAAAATTTAATGTTGGCCTGTGTGATTCTTTTCTGTCTTGCTCCATTGTGACAAAGAATTGGCTGTGACACAATCCCTCTGACATTTAATATTGTAAGAGTGCAGAACATATCTTAATTAAGAAAAAGACAAAGAACACTTGACATCTCCTGATCTTGCTCACAAATTTAATGACATTTCATTGTATACAAGGCTTATCAAAGTGCAAACACTCATGTTGTCAGGATTTCAGGCAGAATCCAGACGCAGAGAGTTAAATAAAATACTTTATTAAACAAAACACAAAACACCCACGAGGGGCAAACAGAAAATAAACCAGGAACTAAGGGAAGCTTAAAACAAACGCTTCCCGCAAGGGGGTATAACAAGAACTCTTCTATCAGGGACTGTGCAGGAACTAAATAGACAAGGCCATCAGGGAGGATATTAAACAAAACGAACCAACACAGGACACAGGGAACGGGGGCTTAATAAAGGGGAACACTCACGCGGGATGATTACAAAGGCAGGGTGACGGGCAGATGAAGGGAATGAAACACTAACAGGAAACTTTGGCGCAGGTGAGGGTAATGAAATAGTAATGGGGCAATGAGAGGGAAACAAGAGGACGGGGCCAAAGCACGAGACAAGCCACGTGGCGCAAGGTCATAACAAACCACTTGTCTCCACACAAGACGTAACGTACACACAAGACATGGGACTGTCACAAGCCTGTCCACAAGGCTTGAGAACTCCGGGCAGGAAGGACAAGATCATGACACGTGTGGCACAAATATAGTAAAATAGAAGCCTGCGAAAGCGAATGCATGTAAAACAGAATCTAGCACTGTCACTGAATTACAGTGGCTTGGAGGGTCTTGGCAGACCATAATAATAATCCACTCTCCATCTGTACTTTCTCTGATATGCAACATTAATGCAGCAGTAACCTGATCTGAACTGTAAGCAAGCATAATTCAGCCCATCTGGCGTTCATTCAGAATGCCTGGCACTGAACCCAAAATAGAAAGACAAAGAAAATGACCGTTAACAGAACCAAATCAATGTTCTTTAGCTGACGATATGGTGGTATCACAAAGATTTGGGGGACAGGTTAACTAGACAGTGTCACTTTAGCGCATAGGATTTCAGCGCAAAACTGGTACTCAAACAATCTTATATTTGGTTTGGACATTATGGCGCTGTATGTGAATTAAGTACTGTCATGTTTTACAATACCGTTTTTTGTTCTGTTAACAGGCCTTGAGTAAAATGGAATTAAGGAATTTATTCTGATAAAAACCCAGTACCCATTGACTTGAATTGGTTTTGTGTTCAAAATAGAAGTGAAGGGGTAACACTGTTAGTCGGTTACTAAAATTATTCAGAATATCTTATTTTGTAATAGAAAGAGTATGGTAATAAAAACTAATAAGCAGTTAATGTTTCGTTTTAATTGAAATTTACAGTTTTTGTTACCAATAACAGTTAACATACCCATAACCGACCATTGGGATTTGATGTTTTATTTATACATATGAATGAAGCCCAAATTCAGTATTAGCTTTAAGGCCGTATTATCAACTCAGTGTGTGAGCAATAAATGGAAAATGAAGAATGACACCACAATGTTGCCATAAATAGTATATAAACACTATTAAAACGTTGATGAATGCAAATCTATGTAAATCTATGAAAAGAGGCTCACTCTGTTTTTCTACCCTTTTCCAGTGAAGGGTGAAATACGTCCACAGTCAGAAAAAAGTTACAGGCACACATAGCAGTTTTAAGCTGTCAAGAGTTGCTGATGTTGCTCATTGGTGTAAAAGACACAGACGCATTACGACACAGTTGTTGTCAGTGTCCAGCTAAATTCCCATCTGTATTGATATTGGCTACCCATGTATATACGCACTTCGTGCTGCAACCAGTGTTGGGTAAGTTACTCTGAAAAGTAATTCATTACTAGTTACTAATTACATATTCAATAGTGTAATTACATTACTGTACAAATCACTAATTAGTTGCATTCACTTAGGAATATATATATTTGTCAATGAAACAATGGCACAACATAGCGATTCAAACATTTATTAAAAGCATGTGTTGCACGTGTTCGCCAGGTCCCTGCACTCTCACGCATGCAAAGTATTTCAGTCTGTGCTGGTATTTTAGTCGCCTTATATCCTTCTGCTATTTGCGATTGGTGGTTAAATTTCTGCAACAGACGTGTGTGTGTCAGGAGAAACAGACTTAATACTGTGCCAGTGCAAATTCTACTGCAAAAAATGACTTTCTTACTTAGTATCCAGTACAAATGTCTAAAAAATATTAAATCAAGATGCATTTTGTTGATGAGCAAATGACCTGTCTTGTTTTTAGACAAAACATAATAAATTTCAGTGAATTTCTGCTTAAAACAAGCACAACAAATATGTAAATAGGGTAAGAAAAAAAATCTTCAACCAAGGTTTACCCTTTTTGTTAGTCACTTAATTCAAGATTATATTTCTTACCCCATTGTTAGATTTTTTTGCTTTTTTTAAGAACAAATTCATAAAAGGCTCATATTTTTTGTCTAAAAACAAGATTTATTTTCTTTGGTCATTTTGCTCATCAAGAAAATGCATCTTGATTCAAGAATGGAAAACAAGACAAAAGTTGTCATTTTTTGCAGTGTGTCTTTTTGTAGGTTTATTTTGATGAGTGAATATATTAGGCAAATCTAAATTAAATTAAGTCTAAACTAAAATAAATTGTAAATTAGCCCATGTACTTCCAAATAAAATTCTAACGAGATGGCTGAATGCTGTAGAGATGTAGGAGTCTACAGCATGAAGAACCTTCTCTTTTAGTGACTCGGGGGCCAACTTCCTGATGAAGATAGCGGGGGTCTATGGGAAATTAATTTAACCCAGATTACAGTTTAGTCACCGTATGGCTACACATATCCTCCTTAACTGATGCTTATAGGCGGTTTGAAAGAGAATATGACCTGTCCATTTCTAAGGGCATGTAAAATGGTTTCAACATGGCTTTCAAAGAGATGTTTTGGAGTAATGATTATGTGAGTTTGCTTGCTTTTAATCAACTTTGATTTCTAATCATACGTGATCAAATGTTCTCTTAAATGACTAAGAGGAGGGAATGATAGATAGTAGCATCTGAATTTCTTAAAAGCTTGTGTGTATTTCCTAAAGATGATGAAATTCTGACTTGAGACTACAGACATTTTATTATAACATCACTTCGTCTCCTGCCTGCTCTTCTTCCCCTCTGACCACCAAGTCTGCAGAATAGTTAGATAGATCAGTTTTTGCAAAGGAACAAGATTTAGCAACACTCCAGTATAATTGTGGATCAATAACAAGATAGTAGAATCCATCAGATCTATCGAATACACCACGTAAAAGTACAAATTATACATAATGTAGTGCTGAAGTAGTGTACCGGAATGGAAAAACGTTCTTGTAAAAGTATTTGGCCCTTAAATGTGCAAAACTCAAAATAGATTTTGTTCCTAGTGGTTGCCAGGATATTGCAACACAGTTGCTAATGTAAGGTGTTCTGAGTGGTTGTTAGCTTAGCGCATGGTCATACACCTTTCTAGGGTGTTTTGGGGAGTTGCTGGTGAAAAGCCTTTACCTTTCCATAACAAGCAATATAGCAAAGTGTAAGACAAGTTATGTGCCAAATATGAATTATAGTTGAGAGAAATTAAAAAATCTTACATTAGCCAGCAATACTAATTACTCTTAGGTCATATCTTTCTTGCCATGCATAAGAAACAATGAGCATTACTGGCTGGATATCAGAACAAAGATAAAGTCTCAAGTAAAGCAAACAATATCATTACTGATTCGGGATGCAGGCATTACCCTGCTAGCTGGGCTATGTTTAGTTGATGATTTGAGTCTCTCGTGACCATGTTGAAGTGGATAATGATCCTTATATGTTCCAGGAACACAATCGCTCTGACAAAGGAAAAATAACTCTCAAGACCCTCTCACAGAAAACAGATTTTTTATGTGCATATAAGCTCCTGATTTGCAGAGGTTATCTGGGTCCTCTGATAATGCATTAGCCACATAAAATCTGAAAATGTCTAATGTTTAGTTTTTTTTACAGCCATGCAAAATAGCATTTTTTCACAATTTCTAATGTCAGTAAAAGTAAATCCAGGCTTCATATAAGCATTTGTGTGAAACCTGAAGATATCCACGATGGTTGGTTTTACAGTACCTCAAAATAACCACTTAAAGGTCCAATGTGTAATTTTTTGGAGGATCTATTGCTATAAATGCAATATAATATACTGTACATAAATATATTTTCAGAGGTGTATAAATAACTTATATAATGAAGCGTTATGTTTTTATTACCTTAAAATGAGCTTCTACAGTTTCTACAGTAGCGCTAAATTAACAAACTGCTCTACAGAACGCGTTTCCTTAAAATGTTGTTGTTATTCAGTGGAGTTTATACCACACGTACTGTGCACAAGAGACGACAGAGCATCAATTTTCGTCAGCAAAGAAGAGAAAAACATGACAACATCTTTGTTTTCATGATTTCGCAACCACACCAATAGATGTCGGTAAAATCTCCACTAAGAACATTTATACAAACTATGATTTTTACAAGCCGTCAAATGCGAATTTGTCAGGCTGGTATGAAACGCAATTGGTTATATAAAAAGGGGGAAGGTTTACTTTAAAGTGCACATTATGTTCTATTTTTAAGTGTCCTAATATTGTATTTGTGGGCTCATACCTGATTATCAGAACTATTTCAGTAGGAAATTTATAATAGCTGCTGTAAGTGTACGCCACATTACACACAAAATGAGCGATTTTCAACATCAATAGAAGACACGCCTTATTAATCACACTTTTAGGATTTTTACATTTTACATTCAAGGAAATTTACATTACACACTGAAATACATTTGATTTTAGAACATTCATGTAACGTACCCTTTAAATTATCTATGTCAACAAATCAAATATCATTTGTGTTCCAAAGCTCTTCAGTAGGCCTTTAAAGGGTCAGATGGACAGCAATGTGGCTTAAATCCAGTAATCAAAGGATCATGAAAATCTAAGATGAACAAGGCAAGGTTGTCAAAGAATGGCAAACTGTACAGGAAGTATTTGTATTTATACCACAGTGGTAAAATTACACAACCTAAAATGTCAGGGATGTGTAGCAAGAACATAGACAGAGGACAGCGGGTAAGTGAAACAAACACCCATAAGGGGGTAAAATAACAGAACAGGAAGGGTACAAAGGAACCTAAATTGACTACATAAAGCTAGAAAAAACTAAATACAACTCTAGACTAGACTAGACTAGACTAGACTAGACCGACTAGACTCACATTTGACAACTGGACAAGGCGGGTGACAAAAGCAACATCTGACACACATACAAAGGAAAAATCAAGAGGGGAACAGGTGTGGGGCAAAAACTAGTTAACAAGCAATAATTAGGAAATGAGAGGACGATAACACAGACGGAAAGTATAAAAGGCCATACGGGCCACAATTGACTCTCCCACATAAAACATGAGGTTCTGTCATGGTTCTGACGCTAGGTCAATAAAAGCAATACAAGGTGAGACAGAACCATGACACTTTAAAGCCCAATTTTAACAAACTTTGATTTCCAGAACCAAAGTTATTAGACTATTAAAATACTATTAACTTAGTTTCAGAATAGAGAGTAAGACTGTGGCATTCAAATCAGATTAAGCAATTGAGTAAGACTAAAGAAAGCCTCTTTTTTCATTAGCGCCCACTGTTACAACTTTAAACGGATATCTTCAAGAGTTTTTCAGCATTTGAAGCATCGTTCAGTCCATAAAATGAATGACAAGTGAAATATAAAATTGTATCATGAAACAGTGAAAGAATGAAGTGAAGCTTCTTCAAAAAATGAAGTGTTATTACTTTCTTCATTTCGCAGTGAATAAGGCATCACTCTAAGGAATATAAAAAAGCACTACAGAATATTTATCACAAAATTATGAACTCCTAACATTAATTGCAAATCGTGTGAAAGTAGCAGCCCATGAAAACCCATACAGGCAAACCCAGCATGAATCAGAGGAGGGCTGCACAGTTCAATATGACAGTTTATCTCGCAACTCAATAATTACCCATAAATCCTTCTGTTGCAACTGATTTAACGCAGCAAAGGTTATTCCTCCTAACTAGCTTATGATTGTCTCATATTGCACTTAATGTATTTTGCTTATTGAAAAACTATTCACAGGTGGTCTCAACAAATGACAAATCACTGTGCAGAACGCTCTTTAAAAATGATTGGTCATAATGGATTATAAGGAACAAAGGGGCAGTCAATGTTACACACAGAGGTATTAAACAATGTGTTTACAATGATATGAACTTCTCCAAAAAAGAGTCAGAAACAGCACATTATTTTGAATATATATCACTATATAAAAACTTGTAGATTGTAGATTTCTGTGAGGATTGTGACTGCATTATTATTTGTTTTCATAAAAATTATATGAACAAAAACATTCAAATTATATAAATAAAAACATGGACGTCCTTATGACTTTGGCCCTCTAATGTTAAAGCGTTAGAATAAAGAGTTAGAATAAACCATGGCAACACGTTTGCCAGGAACGTTTTGCAACTTGAGTCCGCAATGGAGCCATAATATTGTGCGTTTACCTTCCAAAATGAAAACTCTGTTATTATTTACTCACCCTCTTGTCATATCAAACCTGTATGACTTTCGTTCTTCCGCAGAACTCAAAAAGAAGATATTTTCAGGAATGTTGTTAATGTTGTTTGAACAGAATACCATAAGAACATTTATAACAGAGGCAAAATGTTAAACAAATATCTCCAAACCCAGCATGAATCTGGAAATGCAGGTAATTTTTGTTAAAAAAACATCAAGACATCAAATAAAGTTATAAGTGAGTCTTTCAATGACCAGGGGGACAGCAAAGTGGTATGGAGTATGGAACATTACAGGATCATACAAGGATGAAGGGAAATATTGTCAAGGAAAGTCAAGTATTACTAAAGTGTATTACTATGACAGCTGTAAAATTATGCAACCCTGAAAGCCCAATGTTGAAATTTTGCAACATTTTATAAACATTCACCACAAAATGACTAAACATGGGTTTATATAATAATAAAATAATTTAAAGGGGCAAAAACAAAACATTATCAATAGGCTCAAGTCTCTGAGGGTGAATGTAAATTTGAGCTGTTCCACAAACAAAACATTAACAAGCCGGTGCCTTAGCCTTGTGTTTTTCAACCATTTAACAACATGTGCCCTTTAATAGGCAAATTATGCATCCAGAAGCGTTATTTGGATAATACAACTTTGCTATGGCCCATTTCAAAGCAAAAAAGCTAATTTATTAGAGATTTATTACGAAAGGGAACAGCAAAAACAGCCCTGTTCTCTGTGGCTAGCCTCGTTCGTCTCCCTAAAGGAAGAATCTATTAAACACTTAGCTGTAGCTCGCCCTTCTTTTTATTAATAAGTGGCAGAGGTGCTAGGTCTGCTCCAGTGAGATAGGATGGATAGGCAGGAATAGCAAAACCACATTAGGGATTACTCACTTTGAGGAGGTTCACGCCACTCAGTCTCATTCTCTTTACGTGGCAGAAAGGTCTGATCCGCTAAAGTTTTTGCCGAGCCAGCAGTGGCCCTGCTCAGGTAATACTGGTGTCATTATTCAAGCCGCAAGTAATTAATCACTGGCTCTATTTAAAGAGAGAGAGAAAGAGAAAATCTAATCTCAAGGAAGGGAACTGAAAGTATTTTACTATACCAGCATCCACAAGTTTCAACAGCTGAGAAAATTACAGCCATCATAGTCTGTACATTTCATGGATAACTCTGTAATTTTATCTTTCTCTAATTTGAGAAAATGGTTTGGAATGGTTGAATTCTGCCAACTTTTCACATGAGTACTCAGTTCTGCATGCACATTTTTAAAGCCAGTCCAGTAATGCCATGTATCGGAGCTGCCGATTGGCTCAGTGAAGACATAACCAAAATGTAGGCTAATGTAACCGAGATATACTTTTTACCTTTGTGTGTTGTGATCTTTTCTCAGCGTCAATGATATGAGTCACTGCATGTTTGCATTTCTTCTTTAATCCCTATGTCTACATTCCATCACTGTAATCACATAACCCTAACCCCACCTAACCCTAACCCTAACCCATTTAAGATAATAAAAACAGCTCTGATCTCAAGTCCTCCAGTTGTTTTTATTATATGAATGACGTTCTGTCAGGTTGTCAATTCAGAGGTCCTAATGTTGGTCCAAATGCAACACGGAAAAAGGTCCCAGAAAATTGTCATTGGAGGCAGACAGCTATTGTTACTGGTATTTGTCATTTAGTTTTCATATCCAACTTGTGTAGTATTATTAAGCACAATTTGGTCATGTCAGTTTGTGTGCATGTGAGTATTCTCAAAGCATGCCACAGTCATCAATCATATTTCGTTGCATCCCAGCAGAGCCGCTTTCGTCCCTGGAGGCCTCCCCACAGCGAAGAATCCGCACTGCCAGCCATCAAACCACCCCCCCCTGTCTCTGGTCAATCGCGGCTATGCGGTTCAGTTTGCCAAGCGCCTGCCAAAGTTTTGGGGCATCCTCTCCACCTCAGTCAGAGGCAATAATGCTACTGTGCTGCGGGCAGAGGTCCTTCTGGCAAAGGGTGTGTTCGAGCTCGTCGCTCTGGTCGAGATGTTCTCCAGGTTTTACAGCCCGTACTTCATTGTCCCCAAGAAAAGCAGGGGTAGCGCCCCATTCTGGATCTGCGTACCTTGAACAGGCACCTAAACAAGCTGCCGTTCAGGATGCTAACGCAGACGCTCATCCTAACATCCGTCAGGCGTCAGGACTGGTTCATGGCGATCGACCTGAAGGACACGTACTTTCATATCTTGATCCTCCCTCGTCTTCGACAGTTCTTGCAGTTTGCTTTCGAGGGACGGGCATATCAGTACAGGGTCCCCCCATTGGTCTCAACTATTACGACGACTGGCTCATCTTGGCACAATCGCTAGATCTGTTGTGTACACACAGGCACTTGGTGCTTCGGCACCTAGACCGTCTGGGCTTACAGATCAACCGAGAAAAAAAAGCAGGCGACCCTGTGCAGAGCATCTTTTTTCTCGATCAATTGCCTAGGGTTGCTAGAGTATTTGCACTGAGGAGGTTGCAACCTATCGGACAGGGCAAGCACATGCTGGTCCGCTCACATCAGTTATCACAACTCGCCGGCGCCTCCTGACGAAGTCTCTGTTAGCCACACATATCCTGGGCAACCTGAACAGTTGACACCTGCAGAGAGTGGACCGGTTCACCTCCTTGTTCGCCTCCCTGGACACCACCCACTGCCGGCTATGGTACTCCCTAACCTAGGCCCCCCTCAGCACAGAAGTCTTAGCGCACAGCTGGCTGCGGAACAAGCAGAAGTGTGCCTTCCCCCCCGTGAATCTCATTGCACAGGTCCTGTGCATGGTCAGGGAAGAGGAGCATCAAGTGCTACTAATTGCGCTGGACTGGCCCAACAGGACTTGCTTCTAAGAGCTAATGCTTCTGACGACAACTCCCCCCCTGGCCAATTCCCCTGATGACGGACCTTCTTTCGCAGGGGATGGGTACGTTGTGGCATCTCAAACCAGACCTCTGGAACCTCCATGTCTGGCTCATGGATGGGACGGGGAGATCCTGAGTTGCCTACCCCCAGTGGTGGTGGAGACCATCACTCAGGCTAGGGCCCCTGCCACAAGGCAGGCTGTACGCTTTTAAGTGGCGCCTCTTCTCATCGTGGTGTTCTTCTCAGAGAAAAGACCCACAGAGCTACTCGATTGGGAGCATGTTGTCCTTCCTGCAAGTTACGCATGCTGCGCCTCTACTTGGACCGCACGCAGAGCTTCAGGATATCTGAGCAGCTCTTTGTCTGTTTTAGAGGTCAGCAGAAGGGTCTCCAAACAGAGGTTGGCGCACTGGATCGTGGACGCCGTGACCACAGCCTACCAATCCCAAGATCTCCCGAGCCAGCTCGTAGTGAGGGCGCACTCCACCAGGGGTGTGGCCTCCTCGTGGGCACTAGCTCAGGGCGCCTCTCTGGCAAACAATTGTAGAGCTGGGGGTAGCCTTTGCTGGTTGTAGCGGGCTGCGGGTTGTAGAGCTCGCAATACCTTTGCGAGGTTTTACAGTCTCCGCGTGGAACCAGGTAAGACCGTTGTGTCCTTTATGCCAGAACGCTGGCTGCACGCTGCAGCAGTCGAGACACGATTCTCAGGCTCGTAAGCAAAAAAGGTGAGTGAATGCCGCACGCTGGCTTCCTTTTATACCCGGATAACCTGGGTGGAGACCGGCATGCAAATTTAATTCGCCAATTTTGATTGGACTTTTCAAGTCAGTCAGAGATAATAGGTTCTCAAGTCAAACCCCATTCTGTCGACACAGAAACGTGTTCTTCACGTTTAGCCCAAAACACACCCATGATTCATTAAGAGAATAGTGACAACCTTTTAAAACCATGCGACTGGCGCGTTGAACGTTTTTTCCCATTCTTAAACTAGTAAAAGTGGATTCGGAAACGTTGTAGATTTTATAGCTGTTTGACACAGTAGTTGTAAATTATACAATGTCTTAAAAATACCAATTAAAACATTTATACATTAAATCAATGACTCTGTGCTGACATTAATGACATATTTTGACCAGGATGTACAATAAAAATATACTTTACAGTATGTGATGGCCAATTGCATTTCACATTGAGATTGCAGATTCAGGTTAAATTCAAAGAAATTAACAAGAGGATAGATTTACATTATAAACTTGTTTTTGACCATTTTTTTAATATTGTAAAAAGTATCATTTTATCTGAGATGTGTAATCGAGTCCTTGGTTTCAATAGCAGCCTACTTAAATATTATTTATGTGTTTTCGTACTGAAGTAATAAAATACAGCTAGTCTTTTTTTATAAATTACTCCCCATCCTTCAAAACATTTCAAGCTGCTTCTTCTCACTTCTCTAAAAGCAGAAGTCCTTTTGAGTTTGACTTTTGATTTTGTTCTCTTTATATGAAGCTGAATTGCTGTAAATCTTAATAACACTGAGACGGCATCTGAGCATAATAGCTGTTTGATGTTCATAACTTTATCATAACAGACCATAGCTCCATTAAATGTAATTGTCTACATTTCCAGCCCTAGCAATGCTTTCTTTAATTCTTAATATGATTTCTCATCCCCGCAGGGGATTATGTTATAAGAAATGTCTTCCCATTTATTGACAGCAGAAACATTTCAGTAGGCTTGAAGGAATTAAGTTATTATGTAGAAAAGATTAGGAATGGAATCACTGTGGGCTTTATGTGACAATTTCGAAGCCTTATTGTGAAGTAGCCTGTGGCGTATAACTGGGAGAAGTCAGGTTTCAATACAGACTGACTGAAATGATTGGAAGAGGGTATCCAAATCACTGTATGCATGCTAAAATGTACCCAGATAAATGCCCAATAAATGTAACACTCCTCACTTTTAACATATTAGGAGTCTGGTTCTTTTTATCTTCTGTGATAGACTCCTCTAAGATCAAAAGCATAGCAGAATGAAAGAGTTTTTGCTGTGTTGCACTTGAAAAATGATTTCTTCATAGGTATAAATTATTGGACATGGCCTTAGGGGACATTAGCTTCATTTGAACCTGGGCCATGTCCAGATGAGCATGTGTTAGGGTGGGGTTTTAATCTGTCCTGTTGGCAGTGTCTTCTACCAGAATTTTGTTCTGCAGTACCACAGAGGTCAATCAACAAAATGTGTTTCATATCAAATGTAGTGAGCTCAGGGATGAACTATGTGGAATAGAAAAGAAACCTGAGCTTGTGATATATGAAGAATAGCCCAGGGGAATTTTATTGACAAGGAAATGTATGTGAGAGAAAATATATACTTTTTCTTTGGTGTCATTTAAAAAAACGCTTTTATGCACTCTAAAACTCTATTGTTCAGTAATGGTTTTATAAATAAATATATTGCAACATACCTTGTTACTCAAAGTAAATGATTATTGTCCGTTGTGATAGAGATGTTAATGCAATGTCCTGACATGTTCTTAAATGCAGATGGATCCAGAGGTTGACTTTTTCCCCCTCGCACCTACGGAGGTCACAAATTTACAAAAAGCAACACTTATAATATTATTGAAATGGCTTTTAAATTAAGATATTTATTACAATTAAACTACACGCATACACTACACTCCTAGGCTTTCCTTTACTTCAGTGGTTAGAGCGTGGCTCTAGCAATGCCAAGATTGTGGGATTGCACACACTCAGATACAAATGTATAGCATAATGCAATGTAAGTCGCTTTTAACACGTCTGCCAAATGAGTAAATGTAAATGTAACCGTCCATGTGAAAACAACTACCACCACAAGTTTAAACTGCCTGTGTAGAGCTCATTTGATTGAAAGTGTTGGCCTGATGCATAGGGTTACACTCATCCAACTGTGACTGAAAATATCCAGGCCACTAACTTAGCAGGTGAGTTACAAAAAACTGAAAAAAACACAAATAAGTGACCTTAAAAGCTCAGCCCTGCACGTTATGAAATAATCAAGTATTATATTTAATAAGTAGGGTAGGCAGGGATATATGGCCAGTTTCAACTTATTCAATATTTGTTGATTGAAATGCACATTAGAATTTACATTTTAATACAGTGTAATATTTTTACTAAATGAGTGTCGGGTTATGATACATCAAAAGCAGATCTCTCCAAATATAATCAATGAAGCTCTGTACACTGGAGGCATCCGGTGCATTGTGTTGCATCACATTCCGTCTTCAATTGTTCCTTTTTTAACACCTCTTGAATATGACAAGGTTTTTTTCTCAAATACAACATTTTGAACAAAAAGATAAGTCAATTATGTTTTTGTCAAAGACTATCTAGATTGGATTCAGAATGATGTATTAAAACTGCTGCTTTCCTTAGATGATGTACTCTTTCAGAAGATGGACATTGTAGGGACTTTATATCAGTGAAAATGTGGATTGCCAGTTATTTCCATAAATAACAAAGCAATGTCTAAATGACTGAAAAATTATTGGTTTGTGTTTAGCCAAAAATACATAAAAATACATTTGGAACGGCATAAGGGTCAGTAAATAAGTAGAAAATTATTTTAAGGACTGTGCACCTGACATCACTACATTTTTTCAAATGTTTTAACATATCGTGCCGTTACCTACACATAATTTCCAGCGTCATTTTTAAATAATTACTTTGGGCAGAAAGATAACTTTTTAATACATTACAGATATCAATACAAAACATGTACTACTCAGTAGAGAATTATACTGCTGCGAGTACCACTGACAACAAATATTTTTGTTCTGTGAAATATTGCTTCACGTTTTAATGTTTAGCGTCTCTGCATGATTACCAGGAAAAATACAGACATACGGTACCTTTTTGTATTTACAATGACATCCCGCATGGCTTGTTTAATCAGCCCATGTCGTTTCTTTCTCCTAATTTTATCTTCTTTTCTGCCACTACCTGTTCTGATGCTGGCGTTTGCCATCAACAGAGCTGCATTCTCCATCTGTACTGACACAAAAAGCAAGGCACTGCTTGTCAGCACAGGCATTCTCATCTGTTTCCTATATTCCCCTTTCTAGTTCAATTCCACTTGGTTATGTATCTGTAAATCTGAAAGGCCCCCCTCCAATTCCATCGCCTCCAGGAGATCTGTTTTCCCTATTTCCGCCTCAGCATCACCTTATCACGATTTCCGCTTAGATAAGTCTCCTATCCTCAGTAATGGTTACAACACAGCTCTGAACTTGCTTTCTGTTTTAGAGATGTGTCTGTCTTTAAATCGAAGAAATGTATGCACCAATAGGGATAGCTGATCTAAACATTGAAATTAAGACAACTTCCTTTTTTACATTTATATTACACACTGTAGAAATATATATAATGTCTGCTATAAATAATGCCTTTTGTTTTCCACACAAGAATGCCATAGGTGTTTTAATTGACAAGAGGGTCAGTTTTTTAAAACCAACATGCAATTAAAATGTATAATATTTACTTGTTTCTAGTGTTATGATATTTCAGTGCATTAAACAGTGTGTAAAGAAAAGCAGTTGCTCTAAAGAAACTATAGTATCATCAATTCAAATGTTACATAGTGACCAAGTTTTAAGATCCACATAGTTTCTCAGATTAATTATTAAAAAAAACATTTTGCCAATATTTTTTAAGTTAGTCAAAGTCTTTAGTTTAAGTCTTCCTCAACTCCGACAAAGTAGGGTTTTCAATTTAGATTTTTGTATAATCATTGCTCCTTGTATTGCATTCTCTCCTGGATTAATTGTTTCTGCTTGTAATATTCTCATTTGTATGTCATAAACGTTTGATAAACTTGCTAAATTAATAAATGTTGAACGCTTCAGCCAGCAGCACACTAGGCTCCTGCATGTAATGAAATGGCAAGATGCAGGTCTGCAGGTAAGAGGTGAGCCACCCATGTAAGAGGTTCAGTCTTTGTATTTTCCACAGTCAATAACAGATATTTTATTGCAAAATCTCAGGGATATTAAAGTTCAAGTCGAGGTAATGACCAGTAATGTGCACTTCAGAAGTTTAGTCATCAAAACGCAATGATTAAACATTCAGTACAGCACAAAGCATTACATGATTTAGATGTTACAGCTCAGCGAGTCTGCTGTTATTTCCTCTGTAAAATGACTGATGGTTGACACGGTAACCAGATCACCTGGCAAGAGAAAACAAAATCATTAAAGCACTATTGTAAAGGCTAATCACAAGTACCCTGTTGCCGGATAATTATAACAGAAATTAGTTCTTTCTCTGTGCCTGGGTTTTCCATCTAATTTAAATTCATGATCCAGTTTTAACGTTTAGACAGTGTCTGGGTTAAAGACATATGAAATGCCATTTTAATCACACTTAGGACCAAGGGTATAACTTTGGTCCGAGAAGTGGGGGGGGGCACAAAATGGGGGAAATATTTTTTCCTGCAATTACATACATTAAGGTGATGATACAAAATAAGTTAACTGTAATGATAAATTCTGCCAAAAAAGAATAGTAGGCTATTAAACTATGTATAAAAAAAGATGTCTTACTCTATTGTTTAATAGAGGCCGATCAGCAAAAATCATTAAAATAAAAAATGTTCCCCATTAAAGTTTTTAATTTGAACAAAATTTGTATAATACAAGACAAGCTAAAAAAATATTTTAGCAAAAAATGACTTGTAAACCTGAATCTGTGGTCGGGAGGACTTTAGTTTTTTAAACGCTTTACGATGTTTAACAACGACCAGGGAAGCTTGCATTTCCACATTTCCAGCCTTCTCATAAACACTAGCTGCTGTTAAAAGAACGAGTCCTTATTAAACGGAAAAGTAATAAGTCACGCGTTTCTTCCCTATAGACGTCCATTACAAGAAAACAGCTTAACATACCCTACAGAAACAACGACCACGTAAAGACAAATTTTAATTCAATCTTTTAATAAACACATGGTACTGTTAAAAGAACAAGCACTTATTACAGGGATAACAATAGTCTCACGTTAAGCTGTTTATTTTAAAGAAACCACATAACGTGGCTGTAGGGAGAGACAAATTGGGAACATACAGTAAAACTTTTCTGTTATCATGTTTATGTTTGATATATCAGTGATAAACAAATGTATTTCAATTGGTTTTCCGTGATCATCATTTTGGTATGTTAGGTTTCCTTACTGGATTTTTATGGGGAAGAAATTTAGATTTTTCACTTTATCTCTTTAATAGGGGCTCAATCTTTTAACTGAAGCTAGTGTTCATTACAAGTAAGGTTTGACAGAAATTAGGACTTACCTAGTAGTTGTTCAGGTGGTTAAACATAAGAACTTTGAGAGTGTGATAGTAAATTCCTGTGGAGAAAATAGGCTTGTTTGAGATGCGCCTTGCCTCGCCTGAAATGTAGGCGAGAGTAGGCGGCTGCAGTAAAGTGAGGGGTCAAAAAAGACCTTTGAAGTCGGACTCTTCGTGAATCTCGCTGTTTTGTCGCTAGCAAACGTGAACAGTGGAGGAGATCGCGTTCGCGTTTTTTATCGCAGACGAAGTGGATGTAATCGAAATACCACTGTTTTTACACTAGGATGGTTACAATAATAATCACTGAATGTACTGTCAAATAATGTCCAAATAAACAGCTTACACAACAACATGTAAGACATTTTCAAGGATTGTATAAACAAATGGTAAATGAAGTAAAAAGCAAGTTGCTTTTGAGAGACAGAGGTCATAACAAATGTTTATCATATTTAATAACAAGCAGGTTTCTGCCACCATTTCACGTCCATAGTATTTTTCCATACCATGCAAGTCAAAGCTGTATTGTAACAAACATTCTTCAGAATTTCTTCCCTTGTTTTAAGACCCAGACACTTCTCAGATGAAACCACACAAAGATGAGGCATAATGACCAAACAGTCCATTTAGATATGTATGTGTGCATGTATATTTTTAATGGATTGATTTATTAATTCACACAAACATAAAATAGAATAAAGAGACGTCAGCATGACATCAGAGCAAGGCGGACGTAACTCGGACACTTTTCTAACCGGCATGCAGCTCGTGCTGATCACCGGTGCTCGGTTCTGCGCAGATTTAGCTCATCTCAAACAAGCCTAATCACCTGCTACCCTCCAGATGCATCTTGTGAGTCATCAAAACCACGTGATTGAAAACAACCTTTCAAGGAGTGAGCTATTTTTAGAGTGTGCACGTGTCGCGCATTGACACAAGCAGATGAACTTGATCTAAATGAGATTTATAAGTCAAAGTGGTATTTTACAAACAATAAGGAAACAAAGAACCATTGTGCAAGTACATAACAGTGGACGACAAACATAAGAAACACTGATGTATGGGTAGTTAACAAAAATAAATGCTAAATGTTTGTTTATTTATTATTATAAATAGTCACAGTTTTGGACCATCAGTCAATAAATCCTTGGGAAACACTACAGGTGTAATAGTGGTCAAAGATTATTTCATTACATTAGTTTTCATTTAAGCAAGCTGAGTGGGTGCTAAAAACAAGCTCACTCATAGATCATGACTTTACATGTAATCCTAAAGGGAGGTTCTCAAAGGCGAGGGAGAGGAAAGGGGAGAAGAGGTCACTCTGACGAATGAGATCGTGTTTTAAGACCAATTTTATTCAAACTTTGGTATGAGTCAGTATCAGTTTCAGGGGGATCCTGCCTGGGCATCGGCAGGAGCCAAACGACAAGAATCAATCAAGAATGTTATCAGCGTCATTGCCTGTTTGGCAGTTCATCAGCTAGAAAAAACTGCTCTGAAGGGATCCGAACAATATAATTAGTCTGTATCGTCATTGCTATGGTGGTCTGGACTCTTTTTTTATTAGAATAATTTTTAGAAACTCAATCTATATAAAGTTATCATTATCGTCAATAGTATTAACGCCCCATTATTCAAATAGCAGTGAACATGGTGCTGCTGTCCAGGAGAATGGATAGTTTCTGGTTTCACCATTGTTCATTTAGATAAATTATGTTCAAGATTTTATTGGCCATTTATATGTGTTGCAATCTGGGAAAACCCATTGGATGTCACGCTGGGACGTTTTCAGGACTATCAAAAAATAGCTTGAAAGAAAATTTCGTCAAAAGCAAAACAATTACCGGTTAGCCTATCATCCCTCAGCATGTAGTATAAAAGGATTGTACTTACCCTCTCTTTCGTTCACAGAAACTAACGCATGACTGAAACCTCTATCCTCCCCACCACTACCACCAGGTCTGGCCCCACCCCTGCCTTATCTTCAGGCAGGAACTCCAGAATAATTTTGCCATGATTCTGTCATCGGACAGGGCCTACGCCCAAACATCTTCAAATATACTATTTAAATATATTGTTAAATAAATAGAGTTGAAAGTGTTTTGGAGTGAGATGGAGTTCACCATGAACCTGAAGCACTGGGATTTTTCCCCAGTGGGCTGTTGCTCACGTGAGCTGCCTCCGGAATGCGATCACGACGCATACACAGGATGATAAAAAGTTCAGAGACTATGCTCATCATAAAAAACGGAAAACGTTGAAACTGACATAATGGAGTTTAACTTGAGAACCTATCATCGCCGATTATACTTTAAAAAGGCCAATAAACTTTTCACCCTTTTTGGGATGGGGAACTTGAGAGGCACCCTTGTTGCTGCAGCAGGCCGGCGCAACGCTCGTTGCATGATGGACACCGCATCTCGTTACCTCCATCAGGGAACCGAAGTTACATCCGGTACGACCCAAGGAGGGGAGGCACTACGTGTGGAGCACTAGCCCAGATACAATGGTTCACCTTGTGAGGGAAACTCACATATAGTGGGCTTGAATATGAGCTTCTCCGCTGGGCTCCTGCCTCCGAGGTGCTTAGGGATGGATGGAATGCCTATACTTCGTCCAATGGAGGAAATAGGGAAAAAGAAACGTCTTCATCATTAGAGAGAAAGATCAGGTTCTCCAGGGGCTTAACCATGTTAAGGTCCCAGAAGGGTACGGATAGCGGATGGGGGGGATTAGTCCCCCTCGCGCCCCTTAGGAATCTGTTGATCAGGTCATGCTGCCTAGCACGAAACAGATGTCGGCTGTCTGATCGAGATTGTCCTGGATGTGAATGACACTGCCTGCCGTTGCACACCACACCCCAGCCGAACAGGAATGCGTCTGCTGTACCAAGGCACGCCTCACCACCTGCTCTAACAGGACTTCATGCGGGACATGTCTGTCCAAGGGGCTTGGGTGCACCCCGGCAGACAGACGTGATGGGAACATGCCTTGTGCCGGTGTGCCACACTCTCCAGGGTGCTGAAGCGGTCTCATGCTGAATGCTGAAGCAGTCTCACATGAATCAACACGAGCAGCATGGCTGCCAACGAGGACGCCATATACCCCAGGAGCCTCTGAGTGTTTCGGGAGGACTGCTGACTGCTGCCTGACAAGGGCTAGGCAGCACAGCATCGACTGGGCACGCTCTCATGAGGCATGCTGCATGGTAACTGAGTCTAGTTCCATACCGGGATTAGAGGTGCTCCGACAGGGGAGAGCATGCTCTTGTGCTGGTTGACCTGTAGGCCCAATTGGTCAAGGTGCCAGGCACAAGGTCCCTGTGCGTAGGCCACATATCCCAAGAGTGAGCCAAGATACGTCTGCCAGGGGAGAATCGAGACACGAAGTACGTGTCCTTCGGGTCGATAACCACGAACCAATCCTGGTGTCGGACGGACTCCAGGATGCGCCCCCCACCTTACCCGGGGACGATGAATTAGGGGTTGTCACCCCTAGGACATCTTAGCCAGAGGGACGGGCTCGATTGCTCCCTTCTCTAGAAGGGTAGCGACCTTGGGCCAAAATACGGGTGTGATCTCGCCTCTGCTGAGGTTAGAGTATGTCTCGAGACTTGGTCGGGTGCCTGGCAAACTGGAACGCCTGGCCATCTCCCTTTTATATCTGTATGTATGGGCAGGGTCTGGCATGCCGTCCCATTTGCCAAGTTCATTGGCCTTTTCAAAGTATAATCGGAGATGATAGGTTCTCAAGTCAAACCCCATTCTGTCAGTCTCGACACAACGTTGAGAGACCGACAGAAAGGGAACTTGCTTTACACCTTACTAAAATGCTGTTGGGTGTTCCCACATCGCATCACATATTTGTTTTTACTATAAATATTTTTTTGGAGAAGACACTGCCTCATGTGGCAGCTCAAAACCACTGAATCAGGGCCATGCACATAGGGGTGGCCCGGACGTTAACACTCCACTAAAGAGCCACTGATTCCGTTAATCTGCTCCGTGTCTTTCTGCTTGCTCCCCCAGTATCACTCACAGATAGTCTCTGTCTAGAGTGAAGAGTTAAGACAACAGTTTTCCCATTACTGTAGGAAAAGTTTATTCTACAATAGAGACAGTGCCTGATCAGCAGATTTTATAATTTGATAGTTCATTTTTTTATTTTTGTTGGTAAACTTTTGCTCATGTTTTTTTATTGGTGACAACTGCTAACAATGTGTACGAAATATCCACATTCTCAAAGATAATTGAATTTTGTTGAATCAAAATGGTTGTACACGATCGGATATAACACCAAATGTGCTGTTATTTGCACACTTTGTAGTAAATGCCTACACAAAGCTGACAGTTTTTCACACTGTTATATTATACATTTTCTTAGTTAAAACCAGTAATCTATAATAACATATAATAATATGATATGACTCCACGCACTTCACACACACACAGTTTTGAACTGTTGCCCTCTGGCCGGAGCAGGACTTCAAGACACAGAAGCACCTTCTTCCCCAGGCACAAAATTCCTTGTGTGTGCAAGCACACTTGGCAATAAAGCTCTTCTGATTCTGATGCGGTGCGGTACGGCACAGTAATAAGACCATATTAACAGTAGCCCAGATAGCAAGGTAGTACGTGCAACATATTGAATCAATGTTAAAAATGTTGATGCATCTGTCTGGATACAGTCTGCTGGCTGCACTGTAGGTTCTCCTGTCAGGCGATACGACTTGATCTCTCTTTGTTCTGAGCACTGGATCTGACAGGTTCGCTTTACAGCCCGATGTTCTAATAAACACACCACAACTCTCCATTTCCGCCCCGTGATTGCTCTGCCAGAGCCAATGGAAACAACTGTCCGTCATAATGGAGATCAAAGGGAAAATAAGTGGGAAAAAAATAAATAAATCACAAAGGTTCTAGATATTACAGTATATTCAGTCCCCAAACAATACCATTTGTTCTACTGAACAGCATGAAGCAATGCTGTTTATGAATGTAGACTTTCATTAGGACAAATTTCCGGTGGACTTTGGCAGCTATTACACGGAAAATCAATTAGATTTTTCCTTGGCAACAAACCTTTGAATTGATTTCTACACCCACATTTGGAAGTCACAGACATTGAGCCTATACCTAGAGTTTACAGTAGCGGTGTTCATGATTCATAATATTACAGCACTGGATTGTGTAATGCTGACCATAAGCATTTTTGCTAAAGAATTTGCAAAATTTTCTGTCTAGAAAGGATGCACATTTATCTATCAGACCTAGCAGAGGCATGTTGCATGTCTCATTCATTTGCGACTATATGTAAACTGACTCTCATTACTGACTGTGTTAACGAGCGTCAGCTGTACGCGCACTGGTCTCGTATCACGGAGGAGATTGGGAGCATAAGAGGACGAGTGACCGGATCCGTCAGTGAGAGAGGACCGGGGCCGGACATATTTTAAGTTTATGTCTTATGGCCGGCAGTCTACCGTGAGGTGGCTGCCGGTCTTTTACTTCCGTGTTTATTGTTTATTTAATTTGATTAAAGTTTTGTTAAATGTTCGCCGGTTCCCGCCTCCTTCCTTCCCTTTTATGGAACTTTGTTTCAATTGCCTTACAATGAGATATTTCTATCAACATACACTGTGGATGCAGCTTGCATGGAATTCGTCATAATTTTGCATGGAATTTTGCCCTAAACAGACAAACGGCTCTACAGAGTACATAAACACGTTTTCTCCTTGCATGAAACAAATCAAAGTCCTGAGACTGTACTGTGTGGTATTTCAATATTTATAATTCACAACCTGACCCGTAGATGTCACAAAATTGTATCACTGGACCTTTAAGGTCAGAGTTATGAAATTGACATGTAGTTTCAAAGTTACTTGTAGTCGGTAGAACGTCCTTGGGGAGACCATAAAAGTTTTAACAGATACTTCTTATAATATAGTTAGTAGTAGTAAACAAGAAGTTGCAATGTTACTTATAGTTTGTAAAAATGAAATAAAAAAGTCTTAAGTGGACTTTCAAAATAAAATGTTATGGCATGAGTCTATCTAGATAACCGATGAAGGACGAGGAAATGTTGAATTAACTCCCCACAGCCATCCCCATATGACATTTACCCATCTGTGTGTCTTTCCATTTGATGAACCAGGCAGGGTTTTTTCCATACACATATCTTTTACATCAAAATTTACTGACCAGGCACATAATGTGTTCAGCAAAATTATACTAGAACCCAAGAGTCAATGCACACCATCTGTTATATCTGAGATGGCACTGCTGAAATTTGCAATAAATGTTGAAATAGAATTGTGTGACTCAAGTTCAAGAACCTAGCTGACTATTTTTCTTGTTTGCTAAAGCTGCACTTTAAAACAGCCCTTTTTCTGCCTCAGATATCTGTACATAATGAAATAGGTCTTCTAGTAATAATTTATTACGGAACAGGGGGGCATGATTTTTAGTTTGTCAACTGTAATTCTGAAGTGAGGGCTTATGACTGAAAGACCAACCATAACTGTCATGAATCTGCCTTCATGTCATGTCTATTCTTGGTTTTGAGGCAGATTCATGACGAAGTCTTATGTTTTATGTGAGAGAGAGATGTTGGTTCGATCGGCTTTCTATGCTCTCTCTCTGGTCTGTGTCTTTGTTCCCACCATCTCGTTTCCTCGTGTTCATTGTCCTGTGCTCGTTCGTTGTACTTGTTTCATGCGTTATGCATAATGCCATGTCTTGGATTCATTGTTAGTCTAGTCTAGTCTAGTCTAGTCTAGTCTAGTCTAGGTCTAGGTCTAGGTCTAGGTCTAGGTCTGTGTCTGTGTCTGTGTCTGTGTCTGTGTCTGTGTCTGTGTCTGTGTCTGTGTCTGTGTCTGTGTCTGGTGTCTGGTGTCTGGTGTAAAGATCTCGTTGCTTTCTGAATCCTTGGCTCTGATATCATACTTTCATTAGATGAAATGAATACTTGTAAGAAACTAACGCTTCAGAGCACGAAACTCGATAAGTGACATAAAGGTCATGTCACAATGAGGTGAATTACGCTTGCAATGATATTAAAAGTCATTATAACTGAAAAGCCTAAACTAATAATCATTTTCTAACCAATATTAATATATAAATGTAAACACTGTCAGTAAAGAACCATTTAAGATTTCGTGTCACAGGTCAAGTGCCATTTAAACCAAGCAATAATAGATTAATATTAGTTATTGTAAAGCTTCAAATGCTAGCCACTTCATAAATCTCATGAGCACAAAAATGTATGTGGCCAATAAAAGTTGAAAAAATCTGCTTTTATCACATCACCAAAAATGGCAGTATTATGCAGACTAGAATGCCGTTGAGTCTAGAAAATGAAAAGCTGCATATGAAGCTGTGCCTCTCCAACAGCACAGCAGGTGTAATGTCACAGACAACTGAATAATGATGCGTAGTTTATTTCGGTGTCCATTAGCTCAGAGAAGAGCAGAAGGTTCAGTCTCTCAGCGTGGGGTGCTTAGACGCTGTACCGCCAGAAAAAAGCGCTGCTGAATTAAAAGATCTCACATGGCATTTCATTGGCCTCTACAGCCGTAGGATATCTTCCTTCACTTCATCAAACACCTCTGGACCCCTGTGGATGACCAGTCAGGTGTTGTCAAATTGAAAAAAGAAAGCATAACAGTCCAAATCTTTGCCCACACAAAGATGAGAAAAGGATGCTCTTATACTGTTTTATAAATGCTGTGATTTGGACAGACAGTAATTTAAAGATCTAGGCTGCGTCTCCCGATAACACTGTCTTTTAGTGTGCTACGAAGATTCTAAAGGTACACCTTACACTGTAAAAAAATTTAGGCAATTTACATTTATCTAATTTATTGGCAACCGTTTGTTCAAAGATTTCTTTTAAAAAGAACTATAAAATAACAGCCTTATGCAAAGCATGAAAAGACTTGTTAATGTTTAACGTTCATTTATCTTTGAACAAACTGTTGACAAAATTTTTTATAAATATAAATCTACAGTAAGTTACTGGCAACTAGCTGCATCACTACAAGAACATTAATTTACAACTACGGGTAAACCTTTACTAGGTGTGTTTTTTTAACTATACCTAAAGAGGTAACTTTCTTGAGTGCCACCTTACCACGCTGTCCATTGTGTTGGTGTTGAATTGAAGGATAAAGATCGCTCGACAATCATTTATTCACTATGCATGTACTGCTTATCTGCTATATGTAAGTAAGCAGTGTTCTTTATTAAAGACGCACTTCAGAAATAGTTGAAATTGCATTTATGAGGATCTCTTAAAGCATATTTAAACAAAATGATATTCATCACCCACATCCATTTTCACACGTAGGGCCGTACCCACAATTTTGTCTGTGGTGTGTGTCAAAATTTTTGAAATTACTGACTAAACGCAACATTGCAATAGAGTGCGTGAGTTTACATTATGACGAATGAGGAATCCTTCTCACCCCCAACACTCTACATACAAGCCCACACATACAGTACGAAACATATCGAATTGCATCCTACAGAATCTATTTCAAGTCCAGTAATCAAACACAATTCTAAATCATGTTTGAACATAACAGCATACAGAAGTGATAGTTTAAGGACTGTGTTGCATATCACTCTGAACTCAAAAAGCATGTTTTTATCATCAACATATTGCTGTAATGCTTTCAAAACACCAATTCTTCAGAAACAAAGATTTTCTGCCTCCATGTATGGAATTACCGGGATTCAGAAGATGACACATAATCTTGTTTCTTTCTGGCCTGAGAATGAGTATGTAAATCAGAGAGTATCAGCGGCATCTTATCGCCTCCTGCCTATCTTCATTAAGGTCTACAAAAACCTGTTGGGCATTTAGAATAAAGCTCATTATGATTCAGCGAGTTCATTGGTACAAATCTGCGCTCATTTTACTTTTGCTAGCACATCTGTCACTCTGTCTCACGTACGCCTCCAGCATGCTATCCGCGGGCTCGCGAACAGCTGGAAACAACTGTGAATCAAAGTTAAGCAGATTCTGCTGCTCTGTTGTATATCCTTGAATTACAGTATGTGGCTTATTTAACTATAGCTTGAAGCAGGTAACCTGTGGCTTTGAATACAAATGTGACCAGATTTGCCAGTTCTATTAAAACATTCCAAGCAAACCATTTTTCAGATGAATAACTGTACAGATTTTCATGACTCTCTGTGTGCTGTATTCTGTGTGTGCGACTTGCATTTGTAGATTTTTAGGCCAAAAACATACTTTTTTAGCAGATGTGCAACACAAATCTTTGGTGGTTGCAAACATGCAGTCTTACTGTCAGTCAAAAAAACCTTCAGATCCAGCGAATTATGAGGTTTATGGTAAACTGTAAAAAAGGTAGGTTTAAATATACCCAATATCGATTGTTTTGCAACCCACTTTTGTGTCAAAGATGGACAAGCCCAACCATGGGTTACAGTATATTTGGGTTGATAGTTTATCCTTTAAATCAGTTTTATTATTTTAAGCAGTTTTTGTTTGGTGACTACATATACTATGATAACAATAATGACTCGCGTAAGTCAAGTCATATATTTTAGACAAAACCACTGAACTTTGAACAAATTAAAAGTTTTATTTGAAAGACAAACTTACACAATCCATTGATAGTTCACCCAAAAATGAAGAATTTGTCATCATTTACTGACCCTTTGTCACTTCAAAACTGTATGACTTACTTTCTTCAGCAGAACACAAAAGAAGATATTTTTAGCAAATATGCAAGGGCACCAATGGTTTTGAGTTTATACAATAGAAGTCAAGGGGTCCCGGCACCGTTTGGTTAAAAACTTTCTTCAAAATACTGTATCTTCTCTCTGCTGAAGATTGAAAGCCATGCAAGTTGGAAACAAAAGGAAGTGAATAAATGATGACAGAATTTTCATTTTAGGTTGAATTATTTGGGTCTTTTTTTAACAAGTTTTCTTAAATTCTACTCAAAGCTGAGCTTCATTACACACTTCAGTCACAATTATGCATGCATACAACATGCATACAAATTTCTTTATACAGCTTTAATAATATAAGTAAATATGTCAATTCTCCAAAGTTGGACTCGCTTTTGGCCACTATGTGCATTTAAAAAAAAATGGTGCCAATACAATGTGTGTACTTTTAATTTAGATGTGACACTTTGTCTAATTTCTAACCAGAAATTTCAGCAAATCCTCTTCGCTCTATTTAAATGAGGCTGTGGTGCAACACAAGAATACACAAAACGTGCTTAAAATATGTTCACGTATAAGTGTACTCAATGGCTTTGGGGTTTAATAGTGGTGCAAAAGCCCCAAAGAAACAATGACGCTCTGTACCTGAGTTTGGGGATCTGAATATTCTGATGAATGTGTTGAACGGTCCGTTCTCTGGCATTACTGCTCTCAGTATGCATAAAAGCCGAACACTTGTTCTATCTAGTTTTGGGAGAAGGGGAATCAATACCCCAGGGCTAGAACAAATCACTCTGGCCAAGCATCACTGCCGAGAACACTTTAACAATGTCGTGCAGGCATAGGCAGAGACCTGTGCATTTACCGTGGACCGTTTCTCAGCGTAGCTTACAGATGCTCCGTGTTGAAGAATGCAGGGATAGAAGCTATCTTTTAGGGGCTGTGAAAAGGCTGCTTCTCATAGCAGGATGAAACATGGGAATAGCCATGGCCTGGTGTTGGCTAGACTCAGATTTGGTCTGTGGTGGAGATTAATAGGTGCCGGAGAGGAGAGGGAGAGGGAGGAACATTACCAGCAGTCAGGGATAAATGGCTGAAGCATGAATGTGCTGTAAACTTTATTAATCTGCCTCGCCTGCACAAAAAAAGCTCCACAAAGAGCGGTTTGTCAAAGGAGCCTGTATCTCCACTCGGGAAGCAGAGCCAAAGGAATCAGCTATATGCGCAACAATGTTCCTCTTCTAAAGGGTCAAGTTATTACTTCCAGAGGGCGCGTAATGTGGAGGAGCACTTAACAGTCGATAGGGGGGAAGTGCTACCTGCGATGAGAACATGTTCAGGGCAGGCTGGATATGGCACAGCCCGTGTAATCCCCTGAAGGAGCGTAGAAACAGTAGGAAATTAAGATGAAGAGGTGGAATTATAATGGATGCAACACATTAGTGGTACACAAGAGCTCACTGAGTGGGTCATCAATGTAGGAAAATGGGGTAAATCCTCTGAAGAGCATTTAACACTTGAACCAGCTCCAGTTCTAAAGATGTTCGGCTCTCCAGTGAGAACAAATGGGACGGGAGGAGGGACAGGAAACTTTGAGGCAATCGCATTTGTCACAAAGCTGTGTTTCATTTAAGGGTGCACTGTGGAACCTTAGCCTCTCTATCACCATCTGTGGTTGAAACATGAAATTGCAAGTCGGTTGCAATGTTGTTTTGTCAGTTCTGAATCAGATGCTTTCCTGGATTAGGTTGGCTTCCACTTAATCACATCCTGTCTTAAAACTCATCATTCTTCTTTGTCTTTAAGTTAGTCATTTTGCTCATTCTATCCTTGTTTTAAACAGTTGTTGTTTATGTGTTAAGTGTGCTTATTTACGGAGTTCTCTTTTCTTTTATTGTACAGCACTTTGTTCAGCCTCTCAACATTTTTTAATGTGCTTTAGAAATAAACATGAACTATGATTGTCTGTGATTATCATATCAGAGCAAATCTGTCATTCCTTATACCGACATACGGACAAATGACGTAATCCTGATATTTTCCACCAAATACAACCATTCAAAATACGTTTATTTTATTGAAAATACATTTCATACACTCTGAAGTGAGAGATCAATTTGGTCCTGTTTCCTGCTAATGCAATTTAATTTAAAACTAAATAAACTTGGAATAATAAATCTTTGGATTGTCTGCAATCTACAAGCGCACCTGCACCTGGGTTTCATCCACCACTGCTCCAAACCTGAGCTCACAGCTGTGCATGCTACTTCAGTTAAATTAACTAAATCCTTTGTTAACAATCTTTGTAAAGAATATAAATGACACCCCACCATCAGACCGCGACCAGAATGAACACCGCAGAGCATTTTCTTAACAGATTTAACATTTAGCACTATAATGACAGAATTACAGCTTAGAAACGGCAATTATATTTACACTTAACCACAAGATGGCTAGCAGAAGGACATAATTACTGCCGGAACGAGACGGATCTAGCAGCTTTGGAAATGGATCCGGACTTTATTTTAGTGTATCCTCCACCTCACCTCACTCGTCCTCACTTACCTGTGCTTTCGTTCAGGATGCTGTTGTGCACTTCCTAAGATATTTTAATGGTGTCAAGTGCATGGTTGTGGTTGGTATAACATATTAATATTATCCATTTATGAGATATAACGGTAGGCCATATTAGTTCCCTATGACAAGATGTATCATTTGATATTCTATTCATTTCCGTGCAACAAACAGCATTTGACATTAAAGTTAGCACTGCAATTATTTGAACACGCACAACTAGTGTCCTGTATTGCAATGCTCTCGTTGAATGAACTCTTATTATGCACGTTTCATGACCTCCTGCGCCAACCTGCCATATCCATCACTGTTACTTGTTCAGGGACTTCATCATTTACAAATTAAGCACTAGCTAGCAGTCATTTTACCCTGCACTCATTTACACTGTTGCTGCAGAAGTGCTAAGACATGGCTGAATGACTCCGAAGAGCAGAACCACTACTGTTTCAAGAAAATACAATATCCATGATAACCTACATGTTTCAAGTGAGCATATTTATTGTGGTTGCATGTAACATGAAATGCAAGAAAAAGCTGATACATGTAATAGATTGAGCAGTTCAACACAGATTTATACACAATCTATTTATCCAACAATCTAAGCCTTTCCAAAATGCAAAGTGGATAGCAGGAGCAGACTCACAGTGGATAAAGACACGTTTTTTGATGCTCAATCACTAGAATTCGACAACAATATACGTTTTTTCGTGATCTGTTTCAAGATCCGCTCTTGAATGTTCACTGCTGTTACCCGGAACCTTGACGAAGTAATTCTCAATCTATGGATGCCTGAACACCGTCATATCAGACAACCAATGTACACAGCTGATAAGCCACACCATTTATGCTTCAAGGATTTTACTGCTCCATGGGTTTGTTTTTACATTGCCCAAAATGCTCACAGGCCAACAGACAAGATGAAAAGATGAAAAAAAAACGTTAAACAACCCATGGTGAAGATGATAGAAGATTCAAAGACTGACAGATGCATGTCAGACAAATACAGACGAAAGAAGATCCCAAATGTTACAACTTACCTGGCGGGTGAGGTTAATTGTAACATTTGCAGAAATGTAACAATTTATATTTGGACACAAATGATACAGAATTATTTTATCTAACTGAGCAGAAAATGGTTTCAAGTCTAGCAAAGAAGTTGCAGACAGGTTTCAAAATGGTGTGATGTTTCAAGCTTTGAATAGATTGGATTTGGTGACTTGCACACCCAACTCAGTTAAAAAACATATGATGAAGAAAATTACTTTCATGCCACCAAAACACTCTTTGTCCAATGTCTCCAGAACATAAGTACTTATGTTCACTGAACATGTTGACAAGTTATGTTTTGTAGCCAATAAATGATAAATATAAATGATATGTAGTATATTGCCTTTATTTGCGCTTTATTTGCAGAGTTGATCTATATAATAACTTTAAAATTAGGACTATCAAATAAAGACAGAAGTGTGTGTTTATATGATGTATATCTGTCTACTGTGCATATTCATTTTGTATCAATAAACACATGCACATACATGCAAATATGTAAGAACAATATAAAAAATAATAAACATTTATATATAATTTCAATTATTTGTAAATATAAATAAATACATGTAAATAATTCCTAAGTATGTATACATGTTTATGTTTTGTGTTTATAAATACAAAGTTAATATGCACAGTACAAAGACATTTACATGTAAATACAAACTTGTACACAATGGATTGTTTGACAGTCCTGTTTTAAATTATTTGTAATAACTATTTTTAAAAAGACTGCAATGTCAAGCAAAAGCTGCCTATAAGGGACTCTCTCAGGGATGGTTTATTGTAATTGAATTACAGTATGCTTCCATTATTTAAATTCGCATTCACTTTGTTAGACACTATTATTGTAGTATTATCGATTTAAGATTGACCTGCCCCTAAACACAGATTTGAATCAAGCGACAGCCAAAATGTAATATATTATCCTGTTTCCACTCATAAAGTGTGAAATATTGCTGCCTGGGTGAGAAACAGACTTGTTAATATCTCGTGGCACAGTTTACGAATACCTTTATTTTTAGTCAAACATTTGATGTGACTGTTACAACAAATTCCAGTCTCAAGGCAGTTGAAATTTGGAATCTATTTATTTGTGATCATGGACATGAATTTCCCAATTTTTTCATGTTTCTCAGCACAACTTTCAATACACAGAACGTGTGTGTGTGTGTACATTTATATATTGATAACCTGATATCAAAAGAAGTCGTAAATATTTTAGGAGTTGGCTGAGGCTAATTTAGCTAAAAACGCAAGTTTCTGTCATGATTCTGCTGCATCATGTCATGTTTCTCTTGGTTTAGTAGCAGGATCATGACCGAACCTCATGTTAAATGTGGAGAGAGACAATTATTGTTCTTATGGCCTTCCATACTCTCTCCGGTCTCGTCATTGTTCCCATCCTCTTGTTACCTCGTTATTGATTAATGCCTACACCTGTTTCCCTCTTGATTTGCTCCCTTATTTAATGCCCTTGTGTCTTCTGTCTTGTGCTGGTTCATTGTGGTTTGTGTGGTGAGTTCCTGTGTTATGTTAGTTTAGTCATGTGTAGTTTATGTCAAAGAGTTAATTTAAGTTTTGTTTCAGTGTAGTTAGTCTTAGTCCTGTCATGTTATGTATCCATGTTTTGTTCTGTTACCCCCTCGTGGGTCTTTGTTTTATTATTTATTAAATTATTTGTTAACCCCTTACCCGCTGTCTGCACCTGGGTCCTCTCTCCGTGTCTCACCACTCGAGAATCATGACAGTTTCACAAGGTGGCAAAGCAACGATAAACCTGACGTCACAGGGGAAAAGTCGAATCATGACAAAACATACGAATGAAATCGTAGGAAAAAATAATTCACACGAATGAGCAACCTTGTAAATATGTATAAATTCCCGGTCTGGGATTGCGTTGATATATATTTATACATATGAATGATATCACATGACATGAGAAAAGGGGGAAATGCGTGTCCATGAACACAAATAAATAGATATCGGTTTGTCACAATGTCACTTGTGTTGTATACGAAAAGAGTTTATCATGAAATGTTATCAAAATGTCCTGACAAAACATGCCCTCATAAAACCTGTTTGTTTTTCGTAGATAAAAAAAAATGAATTTGAGCCCGGCAAAATGCTTCAAATTATAGTGAATTGTGGTGCATAGTTTAGTTCCAAGTTTAATCAGACAATCCTGAACCAGGCATTCAAAGCCTTCAAAATTACTTGAATATGACTTCAGTAACGGAGTTGAATAACCCTGTGCTAAGGGCTCCTTTGGCAGCTACATAGTGACATGTTGGTCTCTTGCCCAGGCGAAGCATTTGACATCTTGGAGGTGAGAACCAGTTAATATAAATGATTGAAAAGCTTTACAAATTATTTTTATGTAGAAGGGGCATTAAAAAGCTTTTAGGACAAAAACACATTCCTACACACTTGTCAGTTAAGTTTTGCTTTAATGGTACATGGTACCTTGTCCATATTTACTCACAATGTTGTCAATCTGGAAATGAAAACAGGTTCATCGAAGCCAGTAACGATAATAATATTTTTAAGTTATGTACTCGAAAAACATATTTTTTGATTTGAACTTAAAATAAAACTAACTTTACATTACAGTATGTTGACTTATATAAAGCGTCATGAACTTTTATATCATGAACAGAGCATATCTACACTATCACGCAGGCTACAATACGAGGCAAGCTTGAAATTACAGTGTGAAAAATAAGCTTTCTTTCTTTTTGCCATTTCTGTAATCACGGCTGGTGTTTTAGTTGTATTGCAAGCATCTGTTACATTTTCATTTTTCAAGACCCTCTATTGGAAGATTTCGCAAAAGGAAGGGTGAGAATGTTTGCTTGTCTTAAATTGAAATGTGTGACATGGATCTTTACGAAGCTTTACTAGAAATGTAGTGTGGTCTGTGCATGGAGGTGCTGTTTATGGGGCCGTCAATTAATTGAGTTTTTTCAGTCAATTTAGGTTTATAAAATAACTTGTCAATAGATAATAATTAAAGAAATACATTCAATGCTGTTTGCATGACAACAGCAAACCATGTTCATGGTTTTCAAACCTTTTTACTGAGATCACTGTGACATTATCTTAAACGTTAGAATTTATGATAAATTCTACATTTCATAAAATGCCACAAAACCGTATCCCCCTGTGCTATCTTGCCCCCAGTTTGAGATCCACTTGTACAGGAAATTCTGTTTAAATGGCCTACATCATTGTGTAATGTTTTGCCACAATAAAGTATCGTCCATATTATATGGACAAGCCTGTCAGCTCTCCTAATACAGTATGCTGGACTACATATTTCCAACCTCGGAACACGAGGCCAACAATATTTAATTGTCAATTAAAAATGTTTCTCCATGACAGATGGTCCTAAAGCCTTGATGAAACCGAAATGGCTCAGAACCGCAAGAGTAAAAACGTGATAAATGTACAGCTGCGTTCATAAATTCCCTTGCAGGCAATGAACTGTTTCAAATACATTCCGAGGCATTCATTTCGAAAAGATTATATGCGCCTTATATCCTCTCTACTCCGCGAGCCGATGCATCTGCTTCCCGATGCAGCTCAGGTGCCGGGCGGCTCGATTCTCACTTAGCTTACTGCTTTCAAGCCGTTTTCCTTGGACCGTGGCAGGAACGCATCTGATGTTGAAATAATCCATTACATTTGATCCTTCATGCTGCGCCAATCACGGCGCATGAAAATTTTCCAGTACTTCCAGACTGTATGTTCAACCCAAAGGACATCAAAAAGCACGTCCGACCACCGAGCATATGTATCACTGTCAGGAAAACGTTTCTCGACTCCGCCGGGACCGTTTTTATGTCTACACTGCAGATGTGGCAGCCTCGCAACGTTTTATATTCAAATCAGGGTAGCTCTGGTTTTAACAGTGAAGTATGGGGGCATTATGCTGTGTGCGGAGGCATGTTTGCGGCATTAATACAGTGCCTACGTTAATCTCTCCACATCTGGCGCGCCATAAGGCGGCACGAACCCTGACAATGTGTTTACTTTGCTCAAGTGGCTGTGGGCCGTGATTAATTGAACCTCGGTGAGTGGATTTAAGCTCCGCTAATGTCGGCCTCATCAGCTCAGCAGCGCAGCTATAGGCCCCAATCTGAAATGTCAACGCCTGACCGGCCAGCCACACACAGTCTGATGTACACTGTAGCCATTAATAACCATTTTAATCCTGCCAACAGGTGAACGGCTATCAATCTTGTCACAAGAGAAGGAAATGTGAAAAGCCAAAGAAACATATTTGTGTTGCAGTGCATTTTTGGTTGTAGTCAGATCAAATCTTTTGTAGATTTCAGTATTCTCACTATGTTCTCTCACACACACTGTGTTAATTTTAAAAAACGATTTTAAGTTACACCCAAGTGCTTCTAAAAGCCAAGCCAAAATTTGTGTCAATATTTGAAGTTTATCACCTCCCAAACTGCATAATGCTGGGTTCCTACATATCCCCATACACACAATGGGCACTATCGTACACCCGGCGCAATGCGGCGCAAGACACAGCGCATGTGTTTTTGCTAGTTTCAGTCCGACGCAAACATCATTGTCCCGTCCTGCGTTGTTTAAATAGAAAATGCATTCGCGCTCATATGTGCGCCCATGGGCGTGTTGGTCTAAAAAAGAGGTGTGCTCAGGCGCATTGTTGGGGCGTTGCTATTTTGAGGAACTGAAAATAGACTGCAATTTCTTTTTTGTTATTTAAAGAGCGCGTTAGGAGTATGCTCCTATAGGCGGGTGCACAGCGCTTCTGCTTATTACACACAGAGGGACGCAATATACTGTAATGTATGAACACAAAGAACACAATAATGCCAAATATTTATAAAAATAAATTACAATGTAAAAGATTATTATTGTGGACATAAACATAAAAATGTCCTGTAGATGGTATTTATTGCACACTTTAACCTCTCGCACGAGTAGACACGTTTCTGGAGAAGTGTCTGCTCTTCCGAATCCGCCATGGCGCGAGCGCAACTAGCTCTTAAAGGGCATTGAAGATGACACTCTGATTGGTTTATTGCATGTTACGCCGAAAAAACACCCATTACTCATTAAGAGAACCCGTTTAGACCATGCGCGCCGGCCGTTTTCCCACCATTAAAGTAGCATAAGTGGATTTGGACACGCCCTGAGTGCACCTGCGCTGTGCGCTTTAAGTCATGCGCTTAGATCTTAAAAAATAGGGCCCAATATCTCAATCATCCCCTTGAAAAACATTTTAAAATTTCCTCACATGCAATGCATTTAATCTCGTGGTCATGGTGCTGATGGGAGGAAATTGGGAGAGTGCACAGTTTTCTCTGCCTTCATGTTTGTGCAGATGGTTTCATGCAAAACTTGAGAAAATCACTTCTTATGCCTGGAAGCAGGTCAAGTGAAAGTGGTGGTGATTAAAGATTTTGTGGCATGTGACTGACACGTTTGATTGACTGACCTGCACACTGACTAAAGCATGCTGGGAGACAAGTCAGCAGGTGGGTCAGCCCTGTCTAATCTCTGAACAAGACAGTGGGCTTACATTGACTGCTCAAAGTCGACCGCATAGTGCTCAAACTTATCTGAAAATTATTTTATTCACTACATAGGATTTGACACTCTATTGAGTTGTATTAGTTTGTTATGCCCACAGAACTATCTAGCATCTATCTTGCTAGCACACTATCAAACATCCAGGCAAATTTAGAAGCTTAGCAATTCCAGCACATTTTGATTTTACATTTTCAGTCAAAGCTTGAAAAATTAATTCTCAGAATGTATTTTTATTAATATATTGAACTATCTGTTTATGTTTTATTAAAACGCTGATGATAAAGTCCAGACATCGAAAAAATATCAGTCTATGCATAGGTTTTTTATTTTAAAAGATGGAAAAACTAATGTGTTACGGATGTGACAAAAAAACATCCACGTTTAAGAGACAACATACCTTAGGATTTCTGTGAATTTAAATGTGTAAACCAGAAGCAATAATACCAAACAAAAGGGATGACTCTTTATAGACCAAAATATGGTCAAACAGCCCCTAAACAAACAGAGGGTGCTGACCTAATGTTTATTATCTTGTTTATAATTTTCGTTATAATGTCTACAATTAAGGCTTTGTCTTTTTATTTTGTATTTTCATAAATCTGTGTGAGCTTGTGCGTGCACCGCTCTTGTGGGCAGGCTGCATGCTTTATGAGGTGGGAAATAAAGCAGAGAGACTTTGCAGCAGACAGTAAAAAGGGCCAGTGGCAGTGTCATAAGACCAGAACATGGAGGCGGTGATTATGGGCTCATTTGGCTGTTAGCAGGAATGGGCCAGCCATATTTAGAGAGCCATAAAACAGGGGCAGGCTGACAGCTTTACAGCATGTGGTAATGCTTAATGGAAGCTCTCCTCTGGCGGCTTACGGTAAAAACATACACCTCACAGGTGATGTAACTGAATAAACACTCTTTCAGCTTCTCGTTCGTGTTTTGTGAAATACAAGAAATGTTGCACCCATAAACCATGTGGAGCTGAATTTTTACCTGATTAAGGATTTGTTTCGTGTAATGCGAAATATCAAAAGAAGCATAGACCTACATAATTTCCACCAAGCATATAAACAATGTATTATTTATTATTATTACATATTTAAAGGGATAGTTCCCCTAAAACTGAAAATCCTGTCATCATTCACTCACCCTCTTTAAACCTGTATCACGTGACTTGTATTGGTTTTGTGTCATAATGATACAATGTATTCTTAACGTTAGTAGTCAGGAAGGAAGAGGACGAGGTTGGCTGGACTGTGACAGGCTTTATTCACTTTCTCAAACATAAAATATATCATTATACAATTTAGTGTTGTCGTCTGCCCTAAATAACCCGTCGTAGGATTACAATGCGGCGTATGAAAAAGCATTTCCCGAAGGCTCCATGGAACTAATAACTGGGTCGTATCTTCTTTTGTCTGAGCATCTTGGGCTACTCGATACATCCAGTCCTGTATGATGGCAAAATAAGGATAGGAAAGTGGTTGGGCAGGTTGGAGAGGCTGACCGTCAACATAACGGACCTGTTTGAATGCAAAACGTCCCGGGACTGTTTCAGGGGGAAGTCATCGCGTTCCAAGAGGATTAGCCTGTCGATTCCGCTCGGTTCCCCTGGTTCCACCTTGTTCCGCCCACATAAATACCCCAATAATTCACAGAAAGCGGGCCAATCAGTTTCCAGAATCAGAGGATGACGGAGGTCCCGGTTAACCGCCACTTCTACTCTGTGCTTTCCTGTAGCTCAGTGGTAAGAGCATTGCGTTAACAACTCAAGGTTGTGGGTTCAATGCCAGGGGATTGCAGATTCCTATGTATAAATCTATAGGATAATGCAATGTAAGTCATTTTGGATAAAAGCGTCTTCCAAATGTGTAAATGTAAATGTAAACATCACCACATCCCTGTGTACACACCATACCTGAACCAGGTGGCTAGTATCCAATGCCCCGGGGTGAACCAGGCTTTGATGGATAGAGGTTTGGTTACAACCTGAATCCACCAGAGCCTGGTATGTACCCCCCTTTATACTCACATGGTATTTGGTACCAGCCAGCCTCACCGGGGGCATCCTGCAGGGCATCCGGGACCTGGATCATTGTACCCACCTCCACCACAATATTGTTTTGTAACAGACCAAAATTCAAAAAATGTTCAATGGAAGCCACTTTGCTAAGCTTGCATGTGGCATTCATAGTTAAAGCGATAGTTCACCTAAAAATATAAATTCTGTCAAATTTTTTGTATATGAAAATCTGTATATGACTCTTTTTTCTGTAGAATACAAAAATAAAAGATATTTTGAGAAATGTCTCAGGGGTTTTGTGTCAGTCCAATGAAAGTGTTATTTTGGATACCAACAGTCTTCAAAGTAATTTGTGTTCTGCTGAAGAAATAAACTCAGGTTCAGAATGACATTAGGATAAATATATGATGAAGTAATTTATATTTTGCATTAACTATCCCTTTTTAACAGAACATTGCTTTAAATTCACTGTCTACACATGCTACAGTTGAAAAACCATCTACTGTTTCACTACTGGCAAGCCTACAATATATGCCTTGCATGTAACCTGAAAACATAATAACTGAATGCCTAGATACATTTGGCTACTGGTTAACATTAACCAATAGCCTGTAACATCAGATGAAATGGGAAGTAATTTCAGATGTGGAGCATGTTATACATATTTGATAGGAACATTACGAATGCAAACATGTTTTATATTTGGAACTTGCAGTGATAAATTGCATACAATTACACCAGAAACGTAAAAGAAATCAGCAGTGAGAAATGGGGCAAAGATGTTTAGATCTCTGTACGCAATGGAAGGACTTGAACTCCTGCTCGACGTTCCTCCCCTGGGCCGAATTATACAATTAAAGTGGGAGTTGGGGTGGAGAAGGAATGCCAGAGTTGAGCATGGAGCGGTAAGCAGCTGTTTATATATTCTCTTTGTGTTGTGACTGGTGGGATTACATACTCCTCCCCAACTTTCACTTGGAACTTGATTTAAGGGTTTATAAAGCTGACTCTTTCTAAACCCCAGACTGTCTGCCTCATTCCCGGCAGGGCTAGTCAGGGGCGAGAAGAGCTCAACCGGGTCATTACCCTTTGGCCCACAACAACAAACAGCAGACACGGATAAGTCTGAGGTGGTACAAGCGTGAGGTGCTGCTCAAATGCCAAGATGCAACCACACACCTCGCTCAGAGAGAAGGAAAAATTACATTTCATGAATTCACCTGATCATAGAGTCTCGGTAGTAAGTACAAAATAAATTATTTGGATAGAATTTGGTCTTGGCTATTAAAATAATAATATTTAAGGAAATCTGGACTTAACAAACATAATGATGGGAAAAATGTACTTCCATTGTTGTTTTTAAAAATATGTTTTTTATGTTTTAAAAAAGTGAACTGAAAAATAAATATATATTTTTATTTTTAAAGGATTCGTATGTTTTTTTTCTGTGTCTTTGGTAAGTTGCCCATGCATTATAAAAGCGAATGCTTACCCAGTTCTGCCTGAAACGCCTCATGTAACCACACCCCCAGAAATCTACATCAGTTCGTGGTATGATTTGACCCAGCCAAATGTTTACCCAAGTAAGGTGGGCGTACCTGTAATTATTTGCTTTGGAACCTGATGTACCAAATATACCAATCACTATGCACTGGTTAACTGGCCAACCGTAGCACACCTCTCTTTTCAGAGCGATAAGCTTGGCAAAACATCTGCGTGTTTCAGAGAGGCAGAGCTAAGAGGAGATATAACCATGCACGGTAAGCTGAAATAAATGCATCTTTGAAGCTAATATCTTTGATCTCTATTAGCTACATGGTGAGTAGATAGGTCACTTAATCCTTTATATGGGTAAATAAAGAAAACTGTCCAGTTATGAAAATCATTACTATTTTAGTATGTTTTAGTAGCGATATAGTGTGTATGCTGTAGGTTTTCTAATAGATATTTTCTGTCAGGTGTGTGTCTGCGTGTGTGCTACATAGTTAGTTATTTTTATTAACTTAAAATGTTGAAAGTCTGATTCAGCTGTGCAAATCAAATATTATTATCACAACTAAAACATTAACATCACTATCGAAAATGTGTGTCACGACCGAAACATGGGATGTTTGGTCAAAAATAAAGTATATTAAATTATCAACTAAGATGTTATGATAGTGTTTAGTTCAATGTATATACTTTTCCAAAACTTTCTGAAATCATAATATGAAAATTAACTGCACAATTACTAGAAATGTGTACCTTTGAAATTATACAATATGCATACATAAAAAAATCTGGGTAAAAAACACATTTCCTATTCAGATTTTTCAACAATTCTGTAGAATGGCCAACAAACAGTATATAAAAATAAGTAATTAAAGATTTTTCAGAAAATATTGACAAACTATTCATTTAATAATTTGATTCTTTCTGTGTACACAGAAGCAAAAGTCAATTATATCCAAAGTCAAAGCAAAGACGAGAAATACTCGCATCAGTCGCATCTTCCGAGCAAGTTGAAAAATGTTAGCTTGAACAGGATATTCGGGTGATAAACGTACATTTACACGTATGGTTTGAAACGTCCAGATTCGTATTATACGAGCGAGTGACGTGAACAACTAATAATCCCTCGAGTAAACTAGAGCGAGGATCGGCATACCATTTATTTTTTGTATCAATTGACAGTCATGGTTGAAATGTAAGTTATCATTTAATTATAGTTCCATTCTACCCACTCATGTCATTCCAAACCTTTTATGTCTTTCTTCTGATACACAGAATGAGACATTTCACCAAACATCCAAGCTATTGTCCACACAATGAAAATGATTGGTGATTTTTCCTGCCAAGCTCTAAAAACGGGATAAAAACGGCTGCTAATGCGTTGCATTTACATAAAACTCTGCAGTAATGGTTGGTGCCAGACCTCAATAACTACCCTTCAGAGTTTCATCTCAAAACCCTCCATACAGATTTTACGCTTGCAGAATTATTCAATAAACATCAAATGCTGCCAGATGCTGTACTGCATATTACAGCCATTGGTTCGCATTTGTCTCCTGAAGAATGGCTTAAGCCCTCGTCTTGAATTAGCCTTCATTGGAAATATTGGGCGACTGTCATTTTTGCAGGACATGTTGATCCTAAAACAATATTCTTGTCCGGCAAACATTTTCCCAATCACTCAACCCTTAACCTCTTCAAATATCTGGTCGGCCGAATGTAGCCCATGGGATTCAACTCTCTTTAGCAATGTGAACTCAGAGGAAGTCTTCTCTCTTTGTCTGTTTCATCACACACATTAACCTGTGAGATAGTGCCAGCGAGGTCAGCGCCACGGAGCTGAGGGGGAGATAGAGCTGGGCAAAAAACTGAGCTTCATTTGCCAGAATCAACTCAATCTTAGCTGCTAACATACTCGGAGGAAGTGATGCAGTATCTTTCTTACATGGCGGTGCTCCAGTGGTAATTAGCAGCGGTAAAGCTTCACATATCTTCCAAATAAACTGGCATCATTTGCAATTACAACTAAAAGCAATAAACAGCCAATGTAGAGGTAGACTTTCTCATTTTCCAAGGAAAATTTGAGCTTGTAAAAAAGTTGCTACCCAGTGCAGTGGTGTGCTTATATAATAATGTTAAGGAGAATAATGCAATATTGCTCGAGTAGGAGGGCGACATGTCTCTATATCAGCATGGACGTGATTAAGCCAAGGGCACAAGGCTGTATATGGCACAAGTGTGTAGACAAATCAGAAATAAATTCTGGGTTTTTTTTAAACCAGAAAGGACTGTTGCATTAAAACAACAAAACCCTCACAGTGTCCAAATAACATATCTCAACAAAACGTCATAAAATGTTATAAAACCTTGAGGAGGAGAACCACAATGGATAAACCTTAATAGGATTCTGAAATCAACACTTTTCACAATTTGTTTATCACAGCAGTTTTATTTAATTAACTGAAAAGTAGTACCCATGATAACATTTTGCCAAATGGCCTGTGAAAGTGACTCATGACCTTGGCACAGTGTAAAAGATAGATGTCGTAAGATGTGTCAATACAGTTCTTAGGATTGGCTTAGCTGCTGATGGGAGAGCATGAAATACCACATATATTCAAAGATCAAAGCTCTGTTCATGGCTTAAGGAGGCAGTCATAAATCAATCTTTAAGAACTTTCACACTAGACAGCCGACTTTGTTTTGATGTTGTTTCCCTTTGGGCAAAAACGCTGATTTAAAGCGTAATCTGACTTTTGGGAAAGAACTCATGAAAATGGAAAATACTCGATTCAGACAATTACGGAGCAGTTATTAATGGGTCAGTCAGGATAATTGCATTTGCTACCTGAATTGTGAACGCTCCATTCACAGATGTGCGATGAAGGTCGTTGCTGCACCACTGATTGAGCGGCTTCAAAAGATGCCTGATTTAATGAAGCACTTATCTGGTTAATCTAAATCCACTAAGACCAATTACTTGAGCTGCTGATTCACGTGGACCTTTAAGTCATCTGACTTCCACCAGGGAGAAACAGTCAGCAAGCTGGTCAGGACTTTTGTGTTTTCTTTAAGTTACAGGGAAAGGAGTGTAGGTGGGTGTACTTGCCATTGTTTCTGACCAATTATAGTGAATGGGCTCTAGCGCTTTTAAAGCACCACATTAGTCCATAAGATGTGCCATTCATGTTTTGTGAAAAGCTTTGTGCAAACTGCCTAGAATTTAAGTCAGCTACTCTACTGTAGCTCTTCTTAGTGTATTCATATATATTTCTTTTTAGAGATGGATTTTTTTAATGAATCGCTTGCTCTGGTTCATTACATCAATCTAAATTATTTGTTTGTAAATCAGACCGATCCATTTCAACACACTCCATTATCCAGTTGCGTTTTACGAGTTAACAGATCACTACCAGAAAGACTATTAACCCTTATGTGGTGTTTGAGTTTGTTTCGTGCTTACTAAAAAATTGCCGATGACAAGTGAGAATCGAGACATGAAAGTATGCGTCCTTCAGGTCGATGGCCACGAACCAAGTACGGGCTGTAAAACCCGCTGGACATCTCGATCGCGGGGACGGGCTTGATCGCTTCCTTCGCCAGAAGGGTGGCAACCTTGGCCCGCAGCACGGGAGCATCCATGCCTCTGACTGAGGTGAAGAGGATGCCCCAAAACTTGGGCGGAGGTCTGGCGAATTGGATCGTGTAGCCCAGAGGGATCGTACTCTCCAGCCACCGTCAAGGTTTGGTCAGTGCAACCCAAGCACAAAGGGACCGAGACAGGGGGACTAGAGGCACGGTCTGCTTAACCGACCCCACAAGGGGTGGATGCAGCTTGGCCCGCCACGTTGTAAGCCTTCAACACCAGAGATGCCGAAAACCTACATGCGGGCAGGATGTATCCACGAAGGCTGCCTCAGCGTGTCGGACCCCCAAACACCTGAGTCAGACATTGTGTCCGTCCCCCTCCTCAATGAGAGTATTGCACCCACGAGAGTAGTGGGCCATGCCACGCTGAGGAAATTAGCTCTTTTAGAACACCTCTGGAACTGCCGAGACGCCCAGGGGAAGTCGCTGACAGGGGACACTCCGCTGCACCACGTCGTAGAATCAGCAATTTTTCAGTCGTCATCAGATGTGCAAGGCTCCGAAGAACAAAAGGTGAATGAATGCAGCATGCCCAATAAAATTTCTATTCAAGAAAACATTTTAGTGCTTCAAAAACTTTATTAAATTGTAGTATTTATAAAATGCCCAAATTATATGAAAAGCTTGGTTTAGTATTTCAGTGCTCATTTTGTCTAATTGTAAAATAATAGTAATCTTGGGGCCCCCTTGGAAGTCTGCTGTGGCCCCCTGATGAGAATCACTGCTTTAAATGTTGCTTAAAATTGGGATAAAGTAAACATCTTTAATGCATTTTTACAAAAATGTTCATGGCTGTACTGAAAACTGAAAAATGCAAAAAAGATGAACACCACAAAATGGTTTATAAATATCTATGCAATTCTTCTTCCAGTACATTCTTAAAAATATATCATTTTGCATTGGAGTTTGGAACAACATTGTTTTGTGCATTTTTTTATAAACTATCCCTTTAAGACATTGGCAACTAGTTCAAAAGCTCAGTTTCTTTGTGGTTTGATCCTTAGTCAACCCAATATCAAACTCCAAAGACGGTGTTTTTGTGACTGTTTGTCTGAAACCATTTACTGATAAACAGGCTGTCAGATTCAAGCATACATATTTATGAGTGTATAGCCTGAATATCTGTACACACACAGGGTTTAATTCCTCGTGCTATCGTGGTGGTCACAGTAACGTCCATTCAGAAGTGCTGTGGGCGATGTGAGCTCTGTCTCTTATGAGGCCAGCCCACTGTAATGAGCTCATTAAAGTCATGAAATCTGGTTATGAGGCATGACCATCTCTCTCTCAGATTCTTGGCGAGCTCTGAGAAATGCAAGCAGAATCAGATTTGTTTTTTTCAGAGTGACCCAGTCAAAACTTTTGAGGTGATGTTTGCCCTAAAGCTGTTATAATGTGAAACTTGAGAAGCCGCATGCATAAACAGTTCTGATGAGCCCTTGCGTTTTCCAGCCATCGGGGCTGGTAAATCCTCTGCTCGCCTCAGATACATTAGAGAATATAACTTTGTGACTAGAAATGTGTAAGGGCACGCTGTGCATTAAAGAGGGGAAAACAACAAAGGATTTGTATGCATTATACATTTTGGCTTTAAAGGGCACATAGTAAACAGGATTTTTTTGGTCTTTTACTTTAAAATGTATTCATTTAGAATATGCTTTTATCCTAAGTGACTTACAAATGAGGAATCCTGCACCATAAGAGCTTTATTCTTAGGCAAGAGATTAACATTAGATATAACCATAATACAAAGTTCTAAAGTAAACTGAAACAACAAAAGGAAGACAACTCTAAAAACAGATTGTTCTTTTATAGTTTTGCATTATTAAACGATATACCCCCCCATTATACTTCCTCAGAATGCCCCCCAAGTGGCCTCTGAGAACGTCCACTGAACATGTGTAGGGTCCTCTTAATGTCCTGTGGATGTCCCGGACATTTAAGAAATTTGGAAAGCAACTAGTTCAGGGCACCTTTGACTATCATTTTAATTTTTCCTTCTTTGTGTTTATCTTTCTCAAAAGAACAGAGCAATTTATACAGGTTTTGAAAATCCTGTCATATCACTTTAACCGATGCTTTGTTGAAAATAACCCAGTATTATTTTAAATGTGAGTACATGTCAGCAAACATGCTAAGACAATTGTGTGTGCATGTCTTAACAAGAGCCAACGTGATAAGGTTATAACCTGGGTAGGTCCACCCACTCTGATATATGATTGGTCCTTTCGGTAACAGTACATTAAGCATCAAATAATATTTTTTTCTCTGTACGTGGACTCTAATTAGCATATCTGGTGGATATTTTTTGTTAAGTAGGCTTATGCAATTAAATCTTTGGTATATGGTTGAGTCGTTTGGCATTAGAGATGAGGAAATGCGGAGTTGCGGGGACGAACTGGATGGGCTATCTGAGAAGTGTACCTATACAGTTTTTGCCACTCCTCGTTGGTGTGGATTGGCACTGCCCTTACATAGTTTGTTTAAGTAAGGGGAGGGAATGGGATCTCAAGGAATAAGGGGATTTGTTCTAATTGGTTCATTTGATTTTTATTTTTTAAATTGTTTTTATTTTATGTCACACTCAATGTGGATATTTCTTTGGATATCAATAACAATCAGAATTTTCTTCTTATCGACTTTGGCCTTCTGCAGGCCAGGAGGATGGTTGCTCTGAGTTCGAAAGAGATTGAAATATCTTCTGCACAATCTTGGATCAAGGAGATGGCAATGTGTGTTACTTTTGAGAAGTTGACGTACATTACAAGGGGCGAAGCACAGCAGTTTGAAGAGATGTGGGCACCTTTAATTGATTTCCTTAAGAAATAGGAGAATGTATGTATTGTTTTGTTTTATTTTAATTACTGCTGCTTTGATCAACATATTTAGAAGGTTTTTGTAACCTTATTTCCTTTTGGTGAAATAATATTTAAAAAAAACAATAAAAAAGCATTTAAAAATGATTTTAAAATAGCAAAGACAGTTTGTTTACTGTGAATTAGAGAGGGTGGGAATGATAACTGATTTTGGTATAAAAACCCTTTTTAGCAAAGTGTGTAAATATCAAAGCTACATTGATTTGAATACTTGTCCAAGGTTAACTGGCTGGGCTGTCAATGTAGAAGGTGTTGTTTGGTTATTAAGTTTTCTGACAGTCTGTGCTACTAGAAATCCAAGATAAAATATGAGATGTATCGACTCACTGCAGAATTACAATCAATGGTTATTAAATTTAGTTATATTACGGTCCAGTTACAGTGGAGTTATAACCCTACATGACCCCCAAATACAGAAATCTGACTGCAATAACTCCATGATTCAAACAACTTAAACAATTGGTTGTGTCCAACCGTGTTAGAAATACAGTCTCACAAGTCTCATTTCCACAGTCTGCCCGCAGAACTAGATAGCACAAATCAAGGTCCCAAAGGTTTCCACTTATCAAGCCACGGCTCTAAGCTCAATTATTAACCCCATTTGCATTGGTCGAATATCATCATACTCATCACTAGATCCGGTAATGTTAGTCATTAAGCAACCAGGGCCTTTTGTAAACACCACAATTAAAGTCTGCATTTTCCACAGGTCTAATAGCAGAACCCACATTCTGTAAATATCCACCCTGGTCTGGTTATTCATATCTGGCCCTTTCAGGCCCCTTTGGCTTTTTAACATTTTGAGCCTTGATGTTGATCTATTAGATGTGAACTTCAGCATTGAGAGGTTTTCCTGGAGTTTAGCCAGAGGTAAAGTGAGCTCTTCGGTGAAAAAAGCCTGCCTGCAAAAGCATTCAAGAGGCAATCGCATCAAACAAACGCAATGAGTAATATTAATCAGATCCAATCAGAGACGCCAATTATCGCATGGCCTTAAACCATTTCTTCCACTCGTCAGACAAGGGCCCTTTTTACAGAAGCACAAGGCTCTAGTCAGGGTTGCTAGGGCCCATTAGTTGAGACTCGGTAGTGCTTATGTTAATGTCACTAATTAAAGTAACAATAGGGCTCATACTGTATTCTAGCACTACATTCAAACATTAGAATTAATAAAGCAGAGAGTTTGCAGGAAGAAACCCAACCATGAGTGCTCTGAATATTGCCCTTTAGGCTGCACAAATAAACAGTTTGAAAAACAAAACATTCTAAACAAACTCATGCATATCTGAGAGTAAGAGTGCTTTAACCTTATCTAAAGCATCGATGAAACAATTATGTTGCTTTACTATTACAAACCTTTGCATTTTACATCATCACGAGTGGTTCTCAAACATTTTTGGTCACTTTTTGGTTAAACCATCAAAATGTATTTGTTGTATATGCTCGCTGTTCACTGGTGAATAACACTTTCTCTTGTTTTGATGATCACCCATGCCCCCACAGTACCTCTTCGCCCCCCCCCACTTTGCTCAACACTGTCCCCATTACAATACATGTGTTAACTTCACATTAAAGTTATTTATAAAAATCTGATTATAAAAAAATATTTTATGAGTTTGCAAGCAAATTACACAGAAGTCTGTGTTACAAATTTATCAGGTTTTTTGCAGGTAGTGACGCAAGCAAAATTAACCTGTTCTTACAGAATATTTTTTAAGCTGTTTATGTTACCAGCGTTTATATTAACATGATATGTTATCATGTTATCAGCGTATTAAGCATAATCAGGATAAAACACGCCAACACACTTTTTTAAATCTGTGCAAGAAAACATTTTTTAGAATATATATACTTATATTTATAATATTTTCCATGCATTATATTTTCCATACAGTCCACAGTGACAAGGTCGATATGATCCTCAAAAAAAATAAAGAAATACTACAAGTTATTAAATTATGCATCTGCATTATATTCCAAATCTTTTAAACCAATACTTATTTGCACTATTAACACAAACAATACTATTAACATCATAGAATGACACTTTTTGTGTTTTAAAAGCTCAAAAAACTCCTGAAACACATGAAACAACATATGGACAAGTTAACATTTATAACTATCCCTTAAACAAATAAGGGTGGTCTACCCTTTAATAAACAAACAATAACCGCATTCATATTTTATGGTCTTAGAATGGTTTAAACTGTCGTCAAGTTGATGGTCTGATGTCTTCTGTAAAATTCCTCTGATCCCAGGCTTTTGCTTTGTATTGAGTGGTTGCGTTTGAGTGGTTCTTCTCACAAAAAAAATCACCTTTCAGGACACGACTCGGCAACAGATTGCAGATACCCGCAATAACACCTGCAAACCTGGTTTTCTCTAGAGCAGAGTTTAGTAAAGAATATTATCCAAAAGAAATGAAATCACTTTATATAGTGTAGACCAATTTAATAAAAAATGAATTTGGACAATAACATATTTGAGAAAGAATTTTCTGGGAAAACCACAACATATTTTCTCCATGTTTTGAACGATTATTTGTCAAGGTTCTTCTTTAAGTATGTGGATTATTTAGGTCAAAGAGATTTTTAAAGTTTCTGAAGAAAACGTCAATGATAAATCTTCTTAGCATTATTAACTCATCTCTGACACTAGGACATGTGCCTAAAGCATATAAGGTCGCTGTTATAAGGCCTATGGTAAAAAAAAAACACCTCGACCCTGGAGAACCAGTTAACTACAGAACTATTTAGAATCAACCTTTCATATCTAAAGTTCTGGAAAAAGCAGTCTCAACTCAATTATCTTCCTTCCTCCAAAGCAGGGACGTGCACAGGAATTTTGAGGGGCAGTTGCTCTGACCTGAAAAAAGGGCAACCCCCCCCCAAAAAAAACTCACAGGCTATATGAAGGACTGAGAATAACAGGATCTTTATTCATCTATATATATATAAAGAAGTAAAACACTGAAATACAGCACTCAATCACCTTAACTAGTACTAATAATAACACAGAAAAACATAACTCCCTGAAATATCTCTCCCTCTCCTGAATCAGCCTCTTTTCAGTGGGCATCTTGGCTTCAAACAATACCCAAAATAGTGAAAGGATTTAGGCATTTAACCATTTAGAATAAAATAATTAATGTGATGCATAGCTTCCATCATTAATTCTTCTTGCTCAAACGAATTGTGAGAAACTAACTATCGGCAGAGACGTAGCTTAGTTTGCCTAATGCCTACCAACCAAAAAAAAAATAGTAGCCTAGGCTGCTTGTCTGCAAGCTATCTGTCTTATCATTTAGGCTAAACGTGGCAAACTCAGCCTGGATTTTTGAAGATTTTAATTCATTTCATAAAACTTGATGATGATGATCGTTCGTTTGTTATACATCACAAACTCACCTTTTCTGACAACGTTATGGTGGCTATTTCCATAACACAAAAAAGGAGGACACTTTGAAGCATTTAGTGAGGCAAGAATAATTGCATAGGAATAATTGGTGTACTTGCAACTACAATACAATTTTGTACATCATATCGATGGTCTCATGATACAGTCTACTCGGTTTTTTTTTAAATTGTCTGGCAATGAATATTTGACCTAAGCTTAAGGGAAGATGTACCTGCAGCTTTTCGATTACTTTTGTTTTTCTGTGCTGGCATGTCGCAGGTCCCTTGAATACAAGCGTCCACTTCACAGCGACATCCATGAAAAGTGTCTCTACTGTTTTTTTATATAAAGTTGTGCTCTTTTGTCCATTCCGGACTAAATGATGTCTGACGTTTCAGCAAGTTACCGTTATGATGTGACGAAGCCAGCATGTGGACTCCACTTCCACGTCGTGGAGGCTTGTTTACGTTATTAACCAATGATATATCAGATATTTATTTGACACCTCTTTCAGCCAATCATTTGTTTGACCGGAGATCTTACGGCGTCAGACGCTATGCTGCTGCGTCCCAATAAATGTTCTAAAGCAGGTTTTGTTTAGGCCGATTCAGGACAACTCCAAAAACGAGTACAAATGAGTGTCTGGTTTGAGGCTGCCCCGGACGGCGGACAGGGGGCTTAAAATCCTGACTGTCCGGACGAAATCCAGAAGTATGGCCACCCTAGACAACGTTGAGTCGTATCACCCGATAACCGCGACAATCTCCTTCTAGGGCCGCTCATACAGGCTCAGCTCAGGTGCCGGTCGCGTGCAGCGCTGCACCCACGTAAACAGAGTTTGCCCTTCCTTCCCCTTCTGACTTTTACTTTAGTTGCCCGAATACGGAAGTGAATGAGGCTTTTCGCGTTTTTTTTTCTCTAGACGTATGTGAAATTCTGCATCCATTGTATGATTTATTTATTTTCCACCTCGGAAGGGCAACGTGAGTCGAGAAGGGCATATGGGCAGTTGCCCGGGCAACCTGAGCAACCCCCCTGTGCACGTCCCTGCTCCAAAGGAATGACATCAATGAAGATTTCCAGTCTGGATTTAGAGCACATCACAGTACAGAGACTGCTCTGATCAGAGTTACAAATGATCTGCTTTTAGCGTCTGACCGAGGTTGTATCTCCTTATTGGTGCTGCTAGATCTTAGTGCTGCATTCGACACCATTGACCACAGCACGCTCCCACATAGACTCGAAAATGATGTCGGCATTAAGGGAATAGCTTTGAAATGGCTTAGATCTTATTTATCCAACCGTTTTCAATATGTAGCAATAAACAATGAGGTGTCACGCAAAGTCCAGTACGGTTACCTATAAAGCATTGCTTTCACTTAAACATCTTGCTTATTGCCTATATAGCTCTGCATGGTTTAGCTCCTCACTACTTGAGTGAACTTCCCTTGTATTACAGACCTTCACGTGCACTACGCTCTCAGGCGTCCGGTCAGTTGGTTATACCTAGGAATTTCAAAATCAAGTGCAGGCAGCAGATCCTTTCCCTATCTAGCGCCTAAACTTTGGAACAGTCTTACCCACACTGTCCAGGAGGAAGACACACTGTGTCATTTAAAATCTAGACTAAAGACTCATCTTTTTAATCTGTCATACACTACACTATCATAATATAAATATTCAGAAGGTTAAGGCTGTACTAGTTAGATCAGCCGGAACAAGGAATACTTCCAATAACAACTGATGCATTTGTTGCATCAAAGATTGTAGAATGGTACTCTACTCTCAGCCAGTCTTGTCTCATTGTTCCAAAGTTTCCAGAACGGGCAGGACACAGTCCATGCCCAGACCTGACAAAAGCTGTGATGATAGAGCTGGACAAAGGACGTGGCGACTCTACAAAATTTCAGCCGCTATTAGATTATTAATGATACTTTTAAATCTAATTTGTTATTTAAATTTGCCTTGTTATGCAAGCACTGTCGAGTGCCCCTCAAGCTGTTTTTTAGCTTGTGAAACGGCAAAACTGCATTGCAGTTTGTTAAGATGAAATGTAAGGAGATTGAAAATACATTAATTTGCATACGCTTTCAGCTTAAGAGAGGCAGAGAGTGATGGATGCCATTGAGAGACAATGCAATGTTCCCGTGGCAAACACCGGCATCAGGCCCCCTTTGCGCCCATAGCCTCCTATTACATAGAAAATGGCATTAAAGACAACACAAGTGGAACGAAAAGGGGAAGAAAGGAAAACGAGTTGAATAACACAATGACAGTAACCAAGGGGAGCACATTTCCTGCTGAAGAGAGTGTGCTTGTTTCACAGCAGATGATGAGAGTTCGTTTGGAGGACTCAGGGGGCAATTAGAACCTCATAAAGAGTGTAATTACTCCACAGTTTCTGAAGTGTATGATGTCAGATAGCAGCATTCAACGTGTGAAACCGTTCATAGTGAGAATAAAAGGAGGTCATTCACCAAAAATGGTGAAACATAGACAAAGCAAAGATTTTCTGCTTCAGATAAACATCATCCACTCACTGACAGTGCTTGAGGTACAGAGTACGGGCAATTGCACTATTCACAGTTCTGGGAATCTCTCATAAACTGCATTCTGCTCGGAGTAAACAAATAAATAGTCTCACAAGCCAAAAATGTTGGCTGTCTGCATCAAATCTGGTGCAAATTGTAGATTATTCTGGCCGAGAAACCCTCCATTCAAATATGTAGGGGCTTTTCGATCAACCTGAAACCATCAATCAAAGTTCACCTGATTATACGTAAGCCCCAAGAAATGAAATATGTTTCAATAGTTTGGCACACGTGCGTGGGTGTCGCATATGCAAATATACACCGGCAACAGGCCCCCTTTGCGCCGCTCACAGCTTCACCTGCTGGGGCACTGCACCCTGTCCTTTCTCCGTCCATCATGGCTTCACACACACGTTCCCTCAGGGCAGCACCACCAGCGCTCTCTGTCAGGGTTCATTGCATCCCTCTGACTGCACCGTCTGTCTGGACCTCCTGGAGATATACACATACGAGCGCACACACCCTTATACACTTCAGTGCACTTCTTTAAAATACATCATGCAGAGAGCTTTGAGCAACATACGCTCTCTTATGACCTCACTCAGCAGGAGGGAACCGACACAGGGGGAGTGAACATGGCCTGCAACCTCTCTCTCTCTCTCTTTCAGGGGTGTGACTAGACTCTGCCAACATAAGCATTTAGACCATGTCAAAAAGCTTTGGTTTGATCACCTGTGGGGACAACAATCCAGAGGAAAACGTTATTCCTCAGAGGTTGCTCTTTCATAGCTCAGGATATTTGATGGAGTTCTCAGCTTATGCCCCATTTACACTGCGTGGGGCACAATCCTATAAAATTAAATTAGAGATACGAGTGACCATTGGCTACTAGATGGGGTGTGTCCAATGACACAAGAAAGTTGAGAAATATTTAACTAAATGCAAATGAAGAGCAATGCTTGGGAGCGACAGGCACAAGACAATAGGGTATTATATAGGGAGACTAACAAAGGAGATAACGATGGGCAGGTGTGGGTAATGAGACACAGGAGGAAAGCTATACTAGAAATGAGAGGGGCGGGGCCAAATGACGAGACAGGAGAGAACGCATATTATGTCCTGATTGACAATAATATGTTTCTCTCCACATAAAACACGTGGGTCTGTCATGATTCTGCCCCTAGACCAGAAAATCAAGACAAGAGAAGGCAGAATCATGACATACTGTTGTCTCTCTTCTTTTATACTTCCGGAGCTCCTCCATGAAAGATGCGAGACCGGTGCACAAACCCTCACGGCTCTCATCCTGCCCTGCTGTCACAGAGAGCCATGTGATCCTTCTCCTCTAAGCTTCTGCATTGATGGAAACCAATAGTGGGAATGCCCAATTGCAACCTAACCACCAGCGCCTTGCAACATGCAGCGCGTCACTGGTAATGTGAACTCCGCATTAGAGATGTTTCTCTAAAATTGCTTAGGATAAATAAAACAGAAACAAATGAGTCAGTTGTTAAAATACATGACTATACAGAGTATCAAGGTGTAAAAATGAATGTGCTGTACAGGTAAAATAATCTGGATTTGTGTAAATTTTCTAAGAAATGTTTCCCTTTATATTGAGATGTCCAGAAATATTGATGTATGATCTGTAGACTTGACAAATCTGATCTCAGTTTGTGACATTGTTTAGATGTCTTCTGAAACTCTAATGGAGACATTTGTGAGATTTCTGGCTTTTTTCTCAGGCGAAATAATGGAGATGAAACCTTAAATTCTGTTTGCTCTCCATTTACCCCGCTGCATAACAATAGTAACCCAATTGAAATCTGAAATTCAAATGGTTTCCGTTAAATCCATAAAAAAAAAACATTACAAAAATTCATTTTGTAGTGTGTTTCGGGCATTATTCCAGTGAGATTTTATAGTGTTCTATAGGTTCCCATCTGCCATTTAACATCCCACCAATAACATCCTATCATATATCAATAGACACCTAGTTTTTTAGCAAGGTAAATAAAAAAAGATAGAACATGCTGTAACATAAAAGAAAGGTTAAATACTCAATACTAGGGATAAGAAATGCATGAACAAGATCCAGTTAAGAAACATTTGGGGTTGAAGCAAAGAAGCCACGGCCTAGTCACACCCTTGCTTTCCTTTTATTCTCTTATTTTTCCTGCCGTTAAATCGTCCCATCAGTGCAGGGGTATCCTCACACAGCTGGCTGTCAGACTTGTCATGTGGTTGCAAGCCGAAAGCTAAAACTTAAAAGAGAGCGAAAAGATCAAGCACTTCATGATATCTTACATTTCCCAGGGTGAAAATCGGTGCATCCGTGAGGAGAGAAGCAAAAATCGGATATATTCAGATCTGTACATTCAGTCCCTTCATCGATGACAAGTCTTTTCTTAACTATCTAGCATTACCATAGCGTTTGTCTGTGTCACTTACCAAATGTGAAATGTGAATATCCTTTTTACATCTCACTTAGTGGGCCTTGTCAGGAAACACAGCTCTCCGAACCAATGTCATTGCTCTGAAGCACCGCAACAGTGCATGTTAACCTCCACCACAACCAAACAAGATTATTTCAGGTATGGTGTCGGTTTAGTAAAGCCTCGCCCGATGTGGCATTAAACATTTTCACGGGTAAGCCGAGCGTGTGCTCTCTGAATAAAAAGCACTTTGTGGAACATTTTGAAGGAAAACACTTTTTAAAAAGATTACAGGTGGGCAATCCGTTATTCCGAGGACAGGACACGTTTTCCAAATTACCTTACAGGAAACTACGTGTAATGCGAGACTGAGAGAGGATGATTAAGGAAAGAATGCAGTGAAATTGCTCGAACGCGAGTTAAAGCTTCATTCGCTCATGTAAAGCAAAGCAGTATTGATCCGCCTGCCCAGCCGAGATTTATGGTACCGAAACCTTTCTGTAAAGTCAATAATCATACATCAAACATGAACTAGCTGTATTACACACTCATAAAGCCTATTTCCACTAAACTTAACACTAAACACGTAAAAATGTGCTAGACCGCGGGTTACTCTTTTGCCAAGGCAAAAAAGTTACAGACACTTTGTACCTATCAGTTTTTAGTTTAAAACAATATAAAACTATGTGATTCTAAGCCAGTATAAATTGCAAAGAAGATCAGACTGCTGAATGTCCAGATCGTTTTTGTACCGAACCCTTGGCTTGATAAACTCATAAGGAGGGGGATTACAGTTGAGGTCGTTTGGGACAACAAAAACTAGCGCTTTCCAAAAAATGGTCATCAAGTGTTTTGAGATTTATCAGGCTTGGGGTCCTAGATGCTGAAAGCTTATTCTCCTTGTGTCTCCATATACTGAACTAACCAGTCGGCACGGAAAGTTGTTTTCATACTCAGTCATGTGTTCTACAGTACCTAAAAAAATCTGAATCCATGCAGTCCCACTCTCGTGTCTAGAGCAGATCCCTGAACAGGATATCTCAAATACATTTTCCACTTCCATAGACCGACTTGGGCACAGGCAATTCATAAAAGCACTCCAGTGGTTAAGACTTGTCTCTGTCTTTTCACAGTGCTAACATTGATTCTGCTGTCAGCACATCTATATTAAAAGATAAAGACTGCACTTAACCCCATTAAGCCAGGCACTCAATCAGTTGTGTGTCAAAAATCCCTCTTTGATAAAATTGCATTAAATGAAATAATGGTCTACAGACTCCTCTCTAGGAAAAAGAGAAGAGACGCCTGTCTGTCTCATGCGAGTCTACTGAAAGTTAAACTCAATTTATCTGGTTAAATCCAGGGCAGTTCTAGGATCAGTGGACATTTAAGGGCTTAGCCCAAAGGGCCATTCTTGAAATATTGGTTATACTCTTGATACACTTTATAATAAATGTTAAAATATTACTGCACATCTGTAATGTGTCATTTACATTAAGTACATTTTTAATATTACTGAAACAGAACTACAAACATCTTAATAACCTCAATTTATAGCTCGGGACATTTGATGCAATCTATGTTTCATTTACAGTTTGCATCACCTCTTTTCTAAGGAAAAGCGAGGTGGTTCAGCAGAAAATTAACTGCGTTGCACATTACGCAATACTGTCTCCAGACGTGGTCATCTAGTCACATAATCAAATTATTACAGCGCATTATTACATGAGTTCCCACCGTTGGCGTAAGAGACATGTTGCGTGTGTTTAACCTAGCTAACACAATCAAATGTGTGGGCTCACTTTACAAAAAGATAATGATGTAGCTTTATGTAACACTTTTGAGAAAGCATTAACATGCAAAGGAGACTGCACACGCTATTTAAGCCATTGCAAGATGAGCACACTAGAGGAGTGATACATACTGTAAACCAAAGATAAGCCAACTGTTTCAATTTGCTTTCTGTTTAATCACATTGCTCTATAGGATAAATACTAGAGATATTTCTTCCATCTGTGATTTTTCTATAGTTACAAGTCACTGTTACAATAAGAGATTTTGAAAAATAAAACGGATTTGCCAAAGGCCAATCTTGACATGAGCTTTGCAAAAACAAAAAATGGCCCAGTTTGTGTGTTGTGACCTTTTTGAATCTAAATTATGTCTATGTCGGTCCAGTCTAGACCGTTAGTAATTTTGTGTCCATACAATAAGTGTTAATGGAATCCAGTGTTGTTTGGTAATCAATGTTCTTCAAAATGTATTTTGCGGTCTGAAGAAAAAAAGAAAGTCATACAGGTTTGAAACGACATGGGGGTGAATAAAAGTTTTTTGGGGTAAACGAGGCTATCACTTTAAAGGTGGGGTGCCACAATCTTTCATGCATTCTGACGTCTTACCAATGTTAAACGTGCTTGCTTCTCATGCTTGACATGGTCAACTTGTCAAATTTGTTGGACACATGACTTAGTATTTCTGTGCTAGATAAACTCCCACAGCGTTCGTGTAGGTTTCGGAAAGTTTTTTCGAACACGCAAACAGTTTTGTAACATCTTTTTTATGTCACTTATTTGACAATTCTCCTAGAAAAGCATGACGGGAGTGCGGGAGAGCTGGAGCAATAGAGAGAGAGCACTGCGTTCGCGAGGTTTAGCTGTGTTTGTTCACTGTATTTCGGTGAGGAGTGTTATATAAACGGTGGATATAACACTGGATTTGTAGATCATTTGAAACTGATGTATGGAACGGTACAAGCGCTAAAAGATGCCAGGCATGAACTGCACACGGAGTCATATACTGTATCTGTGTTTTGTTGGCAATGGGTGTGCACATACGTTAGTTCTATTACCAGTTGGAAACTGCTCATAAATGTCATAAACCTGGAACCAATCTCATTAACTCATCTGACCCCTGTCGATCAGCAGTTTGAGGCATACATATGCAAAGATGGTGCATAAATTCTGGATGAATCGATCACTGCACTGCTGTTTCAGCTCTCAGTTTCAGTTTCAGTTTTAGAAGCGTCTGGAACTGCCAAGTGCGATTGAGTGGAGGTGGGGCTTATTTGCATATCCATGTGCGTATCTGTGTACACTCAATGATTCTGATGTGTTAAATTAAGTTAAATTAAGGAAGGAAAATAATTTCACAGGAAAAAAACATTTAAATATGTAATTTTGATGGTAAAACATTCCTTTTAAGGGATAAAAATATTGACCACAGCGAGACTTGATAAACATTAGATGCTTCACTTAAAAGATTTGGTACTGAAGCTGCCGCGGGCCACATGGTAAAAAAAACTAGCTCCTTTCAAAAACAGTAAGAAAGCTTTCAAATGGAAAAAAGAAATGAAATGAGAATCTTACTGAATAACTCAAAGCTTTGACAGGGATAGTTTAAGGCATTTTGCATGGGATCCTGGATGGGATGGTCCAGCTCGATGATCACAGCCAATTTCAACCTACAACGACACGTCTGCCTTTCTATACAGGCACCCTTCCTTCAGCATTCTCACAGACGATGAGACAAGTGGCCGGTGAAATTAAGCTCTTTACTTAAAGTCTTTAGGCTCTGAGAAATGAAGGGCTCTGTGAGAATGGGCCGTCCCCAAATGTGCAAGACGGATATGGTAAAACCCTTGAAAATGTACGGATGTGAGATGTTGGATTGACGCTGGCTGGTCTGGAATGAGTTCGGCTGGTTTGGAATGAGTTCAGCTGGTCACACGGATCTGGTCACTGGGAAATGTGCAAGGCCGTCCAAACATGACAGTGAAGAAAGTTACTTCTGACACTAAGCTCTTTGCTTCCCATGCAAAGTAAAGTGTGGCCCGTTTCCCGCAGCTCAAGAAATTTACAGTTTGTCAGTCTAATCTGACCCCTGCTACGCAGATTTCACTGCCTGCGAATTTAAGCAGAGCTTGTCACGAACTGTATGTGTCCCTATCAGTGTTCTGTCAGCAAAACTTCATTATATTATTTATGAGACACCCAAAAAAGCATCAGGACATTTAAGCCAGACTTAAAAATGTATGAATTTGTAGCATTAAATAAAATATTAATGCATGTGGCAATGTTTTTAAAGAGAGACAGCACAACCGCACTTAAAAAAGCCATTGTTAGTGTTTAAATTATAAAAAACCATGTGAAATTTAGAGGGTGGTATTTTTAACACTTTATGATGTCAGACTTGGACGTGTCCAAAAACATTTGGGTTCTATGAAATGCTTACTATATAATGCTATATTTCTGAATGTTTGGAACTTTTGCACACCGTACACACATAATCTCTTCAAATCACACACAGACAAGCACATTCAGTCACTCTCTTCCATCTGAATCATCTGCTCAGTCTTCCTTGATTTTTAGACAGAGCTTTTAGATGGTCTCAGAGGGAATGACACGCTTCCTCAGCCAACTTGATATTAAAAGCTCAACCATCCCTGCAGGCATGTACCCAGAGAGAAACCCCACTGTGGCTAAGCTGTTTGCTATCCCTGCAATGTGCTTTTCCTATCACGACACACATCCAGAAAACCTCCCTCGGTCATTTACTGAAACAGACCTTCTCTTGCTGGGAAATGTTTGTCTCTTGCTCTTATGATTGTCACACAAATGACAAACAATGTTTGCACAGATTTAGGATAATTGCAACCTTTCTATCATATAAACCTTTGCTTATCAGCTGGATTACGTAGAAAATCACCACCTGTGTAATGTCAAAGTGCTTTTCCCACAAGAATAAATTGCGCTCTTAATAAATTACTAGTGCTTCTGCTAAATGCTTAAGCTCATATTCACACAGATGAAGACATAAATAATAATGTTAAAATCATATATAAGGGGACTTATATATATATATACTAGACTCAAACTGAACATTTTATTAATTTGGGGGGTTTCCTGTAAATCAAATGCCTGAGAATAAATGTAACGCCTATCATTTTTAATTCATGAGATTTTCTATTTTTAAAGTTGGGTGTTATTGAAAGAAAAAAATAGTTTTAACTTAATCAAATGCAGTTTTATTGTGCATGGAGGGAACTGGTGGCCTCACGGGTGGCCGTGTCGACCTTTTTATCTTGTTAACGGCCGGCCCATCATAATACACTTTTGCTTTCAGATTACACGTTTCATGGATTACCGCCAATAGTGTATTTCTGTAACAAAATAAATAACAGAGCATTGTGTGCACGTTTTGGACAGCACCGCATAAAAACACTTAGTGCACCTTTAAGTAAGCAATAGCAAAGAGACCTGATACTTGTAAGTCAAAATGGAAGCCCACTTACAATCGTTTACTCTTTCCGACTCGTGAAGGGTGGTCGTTCATGGAAATTTTTTCACATTTCTCTTTTTCACATAAATGTCGAAAATGAATACATTACAGAGAGGTTGTTACACCTCTGTTTTTGTGTTGGTTGCATTTCTTAAGTATAAAACAGTCAGGCTGCCAGTCCTTTGTGATAAATGCGTTCCAGCCCAACGCTCAACCTCCGCTCCTCAGCGCCTCTGCATGTGAGCCCTCCAGACACTACTTTGATCTTTTTGTGTACTGGCTTGCTACACAGGGGAGCATACCTGTATTTCACTGCAGTAAACTGAGTGCCGATGACTGAATCTCTTCCGTGAGCAATGACAGAATGAAAATAGGGTACCTGCGATACAAAGGAATGTGAACCTGACCATGACTCTCTATGAATGCAATGTAACGAAGCACTTTGTTTAAGGAAGAAAGGTGATACTTCATAGAGGCACCATAGGGACCTTTCCTGGTGGGCTGGCTGACTTGTGGGCTGGCTGTCGAAACCGATTTAACGGCTGCGTTAGCACAGATGTAATTTGGCCATGGGCATGAGGCCACAGCAATGCTGATATGTGGCCATAGCACTCTCTAACTTCTGTGTTGTTGCTTTTTAACACTTCACTGGAAAAGACAAATTATGCAAATAAGAAAACGGTTGTGTGGAACTACTTTCTTAAGCCACATATTTAACATCTGCCATTGCTACATCAGAAGACAGATCCAAATCACGATTCATTGCAATTAAAGGTTGACAAAGACCACAGGCCATCAACTTTTTAGGACAGCATGGAAAACCTTCCCACAAACCGCTCTTAGAAACTCATTCCATTTCTATATAGCAATTTTACAGAACAGTGCTTGCTCTGAGTTCCACACCATCATTGCCATTCAAAATGAGTTTCATGACAGGTAACTTTTTTGAACAGTTTCCTTCCTTGGGGCTCATCTCATATCAGCACATGAGTCTACACTAGTGTTAGAAGCCAAATTTGACTGGAGATAATGTTTTATTAAAGCAAACAGTTCAAAAGACAACATCCTAGGTTCTAAAGCTAGCAGCTCATCAGACCTATAGTTACGTTTAGAAGATAAGTGCCCTCTAGCTGTCGTAAAGAGACAAAACAAACAATCTTGTGTTGTGCGTGAAGTCATGATATGACATTTGACTGTCATCACCAATCAGAAAGGGGGTTTATTTATATGTTATGTGTAAACATTATGCATAGTCCTCTACCCACCATTTCTACAATATTAATACAATATTTTACAATAAGTGCTAAATCTGCTTATACATTTACTATATGTATTGTGCATGTAAAGTATACATTTTATTAGTATGGGTGTTCCCTGGGATTAAATCATGCACTGCTAGAACAAGGGTTTACCAACAGATATAAGGGAACTTCCGATTAGCACACACATTAAACCCAAAAAACTGTAACGACATGTCCATACCGCAAACATCTGGCAGCAACAGAACGAAATGATCTCATTTATTTCACTGGTAGTTTTTCGACTTCCAGTGACTCCTACGACTAGCCTGACGAGCGATGCAACAAAGTGGAGAATTGACAAAATCTGTTTACAGAAGTCGAACAGGTTGTTAACCACATGATAGAAATTAGAGTTTCATTACGCAGGATAATTAAAATAATCTGATGAGTAAGTCATAAATCAACATTGGAAAAAAAACTGTAGAGAAACCATTCTTCTTCCTACCTCATCTTTCTTTTGTCTGAAATGATTGACAGCAGGTGGGGTGGGGGGTTACTGATTATTTGGGTTGAGCTGGTACAATGGAGAATAACTGCAAATGTCAGTAAAACTGTCCACTTCATGTAGCCAGGACAAAAAAAGTGGCCTATTACAAAAGATTGATCCACCATAGAGCGCTCAGCAGACTATAAGGATCTGGTATGAAGGCAATATAACTTTATATAGCAGAGCCAAGCATCTTATTGGAACAAATTATCTTAGATTGTAAGAGGGTTTTATACTGCTATTGACCGTAGTATAGGGCAGGAAATTAAAGGGGCAGTTTACTTCAAAAAAGGTCACTCTAATATAATTCGAAACATGTTCATATGACTTTCTTTCTTCGAGAAGAAAGTTTACACTACCACAAATTCCAGAGCTCCATGACTTTAATGATATATCATGGGTTTTCTCAGCTATTTTCGATTAATTCAAGTTATTCACATTTTATGCATTGGTGTGTTCCTTCCCTGGAAATCAAATTAGGATTTCAGAGAAAGACGAAAGCCACGGCCACTGTTATTGTCATTTGAAATTCATCCCATTTCACTCGGAAATGTGTAAAATCCGGAAAAAGAAACAACCGCAAATTTCGGATCATGGGGACTTTAACAACTTTACTGTAGGTGTGTTTATTTTTGTCAGTGAACCTCATGTTTACTTGCCATGGAACCTCGACCTCCAACTAACATTTCTATTTGCAAAAACTTTGTTCATATTTATTGATTAAATGATGTCTTATTTTTGCGATTTTAGCTACAACTCTTTAACCTCTGTTCTTTCATGAAGTTGTCACCTGTTTTGAGGCTCACATACACCACTAATTGGGAGCTATATGAGTTTTCTTAGCAAGGTTAGTAGAATCAAGACTTAAGAATCTCCTGATTGCTTGGATTTTCCGTTACACCTGCCCATTTGACTGAAGGTGGTAGCCCGACGACAGGCTTACCGTCACACCAAGGAGGGAGAAGAACATATGGGACAAGAGCGTCTGCACGGGAGCTCTTGGAACCAGGGCGATATGAAATTTGTCATCACTGCTCACAAGGTGGAGTTGTGGACTTAACCCGTGGCGGAAGGTGGTCAAAAGAGCTGGTTCATTCCACCCACTCACGGCTGCCAGTGTACGGAACCTAATGGCATACTCAGATACAGGTAGATTCCTACTATGGTAGTCAATGATGGCCAAGAACTGTTTGATTACAAGCATTCTTCTAAATATCTTTCTCTGTATAAATATCTCTATAGTTCGGTAGGCGGGACGAGAGCCGGGATTCGAACACCGGTCTCGTATCAGGGAGGAGATTGGGAGCATAAGAGGACGAGCGACCGGATCGTCAGTGAGAGAGGACAAGGCCTGGACTTTATGTTGTGTTTTATTTTTTGTTTATTTAATTTAAAGTATTTTACATTCGCCGGTTACTGCCTCCTTCCTTCCTTTTATTGAACTTGTCACAGTGCTGCTGAAACCCAGTAGGAAGGAGAGACATGCTGACATCCTCGCCGGCGAGTGGCCTTGAGGTGCCGGAGAGTTCGGGCAGTGCGGACGAGAGACGACCGCCAGGGGCTGCCCAAAGCGATGGTTCTGGAGCAGAGGAGACTTTGGTGCCGAGCACCTGGGTAGGGGCGGGATGGCTGCCTCTCTAGAGGGAGCGGGTCACCGACAGAGGCCTGGAGCATGTCTCGTCGGCCCAAGAGGGGACGAGCGGGGGGCGGGAGAGCCAAGAGCGTCCACCGCTTGCCAGAGACCGGAGCCTGAGTCCCTCCGCCCAAGGGGGAGCACCAGGGGACGGGGGGCCCGCTACTGTCTCCCTACTAGAGGAGCCACCGCCGGCCACCAGGGGGGCGCGAGGTCTAGCGCTCAGAGCCACCGCAAGGCACCGCGAAGGAGAGTACCCTGGCTGGTTGAGGACAGAGCGGCAGCATGTCGGGGAACCGGACTAGAATTTGTTTTCTTTTTTCATCTCTCCCCTCTCGTCACCGTTCTCTCGTCTTGTCGGTGCATACCCCCAGGGGATAGTCCGCCGAGGCTGGCACAGATTCGAAGGTGAGAAAATGATGACAGAATGTTTATTTTTGGGTGAACTGTCCCTTAAATGGTCAAATATCTGCCTCTCCAAGCAGATGTGTATGCTCACTAACAGTATGGACTGCTAATGGGTTTATGCTTCTTAGAAAGTAACAGGAGTCTAATGATGGTGTGCTAACTGTTCTGGGCTTAGAGCTTCAACAAAAAGGTTATAAATTCTGTCCTAAATTGGTGTGAGAGAGGGACTGAAGTTAATGAGATCACACTCTTTTTCTATCACCACTGTGCCCTTCAGAGCTCACTTAACCTCTGAAAACTGGCGTCATAATCAGTGTACAGTCATTTTCATATAATTAAAAATCTACTTGGATGGGTTGGAGAAAATAAATTTATTTGCCTATAACTGCGTGACAATGTAGTAAAAACATACAAACTTTGTCAAATGTCATGTATATTCGTTAATGTTTATAATAAGTGACAAGAATGAATACAAAAAGGTTTTAAGCATCATCTACCGATGAAATTCAGTTGGATGACAAAGCTGACAGTGTTAACAAACCATACATTGTTAGTGCTAAATACTATTTTCTGCTTCTGTTGTAGGAACTGCTTTAATAAGCCCAAACTTAAATGTGCTGTGTGTATTTTTTTAGGATCTATAGACAGAAATGCATGGGAAATAGGAAAGCATTATTCTATAAAAAACTCATTAAAACACATTATCAGATTATGGCCTTAATAAATCAGAATATGGTAGATATTTATATTACTACTGTAAATGTGTTCACTGTGAAAATAAAAAATGTCTAGTTGCGAATCTGTTACTATTTTGGCTGAGAAATATGCACCCAAACACCATAAATGGGGAGAATTATGTGTGTCAACAGCCAAGTCATTTAATGAGTTTTATAGCAGCATCACATCACAGAGCATTTGAAAATAAGACTCCGGAGAGCTGTTTATATTTATGGATACCTTGTCTGATCATCACAGACGAACGCAGATTCCATAAACCAAAAATACTTGTGACATTATCCAGCACATCATCTGAAGAATCATGAGGATTTAGATCAATACTATGAGTGCGACTTAATTGCGTTGTATTTCTCAGAGTCACAACAGAGACAGTCAAAAAGAAGTCGATCTATCTTGCATATACAGGTCATTAGAAAGTTGGCAAGGGTAAGAAATGTTTTGTCAAGGCTAATGTTAGCAATATATTGTTTGGATTCTTTCAAAACACACAGTAGAAAACATTATGAAAATAAATCATCCAGTGCAGCTTAGCCTTTAGGTTCACATGTGTTCAAATACAAACAAGGACAATAAAGTGCTCTTCCATCTACCTAGTACAACCTGTCAAGGGGTCTTAATTTAAAATAACAGTGATCGCTTCAGGTGAAGTGTTTGAATGACACATATCTGGTTTAAGGCTGGTGGACATAAGTATCGTTCAGCCTCTTTGAATAGCTCCATATGCATCCATTGTTTCAATTTTAAGTCTTGTTTGCAATGAATCCACAAGCTTGATAAGAGAAGTCCTTAAAGGGATAGAAAATGGGATAGAAGGGAAAGAAAATTCTGTCATCTCAGATTGTTCAAAACCTGTATAAATGTATTTGTTCTGCTAAACACAAAGAAAGATATTTGGAAGAATGTCAGTAGCCAAACATAGTATAAAATGTTTCTACTACTATAACAATAAATGGGGAGTGAGATTTGTTTGGTTATTGACATTCTTCCAAATATGATTTTCGAGAAAATCCATTCTCAAACATCAGTTGGCACAATGTAGGATGTAGGAGAATGTGTCGGTGATCACCAGTTATATGTTCCTGTCAGTGGAGAAATCTTTTATCATGCTTATGTAATTGTTTGGGTGTCTGTGACATAAATACATGCATAAAACACTTCTAGCAACTGGAATCGTCTTCTTTTGTGTTCGGCAGAAGAAAAGTCATACAAGTTTGGACTGACAAGAGATGGTAAAACAGCAGTGAGTGTAAAATCAAAATCAAAGCTATGTTTATAATAACAGGTAGAACATGAGAAAAGTCTGTCCCTGTGCCAAATAAATGGCATTGAACTCAACCTGTCAATTCTGAAATCCAGGGTTTATGTGATACGGCCGTGCTGGAGATGCATTTTTGTGTTAAACCCTGCTGTAGGCAACTGTGTCCTACATGCAAAGAAAACTCAATGTGGCTCTGTAACAGATTGCTAACAGTACAAATGTAGTTTTCAACATAGTTTCCTAGCCAAATTAGGGTTGTGTGTTTGGAAAAATCTGTTTGAGTGTGGTTAAAAATGAAGAAGGTCAGTCACTGTCATACAGGTCAAAATGAGCCGCAGTGAGAATAGCTTTAAATAATTTCTCTGTCATTGGAGTGCTGATTTGTTCTTTTGTTTCTTCATTAGGATGCTACAAAAACAGGATTTGATTTGAATTTTTCTTATATTTTATTTACTTTAACTTACACTTCCAGCCTGGAAACTAGTTAAGCCTGCCATTAAGCAACCCTATAAAACATTGTTCAGTCACACACCGCCATCTGCTGGCCAAATGGGGGTATTTAAAGATGTTACAACAACCTGAAACCAAGTGCTCAGTCCTTCTACTGTAAAAAATCCTAAAACCGAACAAGTGCATTAAAGCCCTGGAGTGACTCTATTATTTCCAGATCACAAAATGACAAAGTGTAGCTGACAAAGCAATTTCTCTCTCTTCTCACACAGACCTCCCATCTGAATGAGATGACAAGACAATTATGGGCCTAAGATTGATCTTTCAAAAGACTCTTCATTTCTCTGGTAATTACATACTTGATACGAGGTCAAATGAAGATATTGGGATGGAGAAAGAAAGAGAAAAGGAAAGAGAGAAAGAAAGAAATGTCTGTCTCTCTTTTACGTGGTTTCTTCTCTGCTTCTGTCTTAAGACTGTCTTGAAGCCATTAGTTTCACATTCATTACACAGCTGTCTAGCATCATTCAGAGGGGATTTTTTCCTCTCTACCGCTTCTGTGATTTCACATATGGAATAGTTCTGAAGATTAATAAGCTTACACTGGCTTTATGTGTGAAAATGTCAGCAGCAGCAACCGCAGACCTCGCTGAGCAAACAAGTCACATTTCCATATTTCATCAGTCTGTGATGTACCTGCCGTGGCATCAGGCATTATTGGGTTTTATGTCTCTGCCTTTTGAAAAGATTAATTTGATGCAGCATTTCACTGCCAGAGTCTCATTAGGAGTGAATGCTAATGTACTTTCAAACCTGTTAGGGAGCAGAGCATGTATGAGCTCTAATGAAGTACAGCGGCAGAGGAGACTCTGCCGGCGATATAATGCGGCCTTGCCCACTCACATGAAGAGGTACTTTATGTCTTTATCTCATTATTCTGTAATCTTAAACAAACACATGGGAAAATTACAATTTACCACATAAATCCTTGGTGAAGTCTGTCACGAAAGAGGCACCACAGGAGGGCTACGGGAACTGGTCCAAGGAGTTATTGCACTGTCAGGTAGATTAATGACCGCTGAAGAAAACAAATGATGTAGCTGGTATTAGCTGCATAGCTTTGAAGATCAACATCATTAATGCTTCAGGCTGTCGGCTATCGTAACAGAAACTAGGCTTAGGTCATTACGTCATTGTTTGATTTTTGTTGAATGTGTCACTGATTTTGTGTTGATAGCAAAAATGTTATTTCCTAATAAATCAATACATCAGGTATTGTCTTTAGATATCAATTCTCTCATCATTAAATCATTCACATCTGTACAGCACAAACAAAGATATTTGGAAGAATGTTTGTAACAGTTCTGGGGAATAATTGACTGCCATGAAAAACACTACGTAGTAGTACTATGAAAGTTAATGGCGGCCTTTGTCTAGGAGTCATTTACTGCCATAGGGAAAATAAATACTGTCGAGTCAAAGGGGGGTGAGATTTGACAATCTTCCGGATATTTTCATGCATGTTCGGCAAAACAAAGACATTTATACAGGTTTGGAACCATTTGAGGGTGAGTTTGACATAAGTGCAAATTCATGGTAACCTCGGATGTCTTACCATCAAAATATCTTGCTGTCAGCAACCTCTGCTCCTTAGGCCTATCTGAGACGATCGTTTGTGTTGTGTATAACAGCAAATAATCAAATTCATAAAACTTTGTTCTCGTGTCATGTAAACATTACTGCCATATGACGTCTCTGATTATTGAGATAATCGCATTATTGGTGCACATGTAAACTTAGTCATTGTTAAGAATGATCATCATTTTTACTATTTTGACAGATATAACGAGGAAAAATATTCCATTCTTTATCACAAATAATTTACAGTAATTTATTAGTTTTTGCTGTAATCCAGTTACATAACGCACTACTAATAAAATGTGGGTAATATTAATTTTACGCGTTGCAACAACGTAATAATCCCTGAAATTAATTTTTCATAATCATATATATTCATAATTTACCAACACATTCCATTCCCAGACAAAATGCAACGGACAATGACAGCGATTGTTAGTTAATTGTGTCTGAGCTTTCTCTGTTTCTCGTATATTACTGGAGGCTCCATATATTTCAGTCGAGTATTTAAACGCGTCTGAAAACGCAGACTGTGGGCATTGATGCACATTTGGCTTGATACAGAATGTCCGCCTAAGTATTGTCAAACCAATATAAGTTTCGCATATAGTTTGGTTTGTTTAATTAACATTTTTTATATTGTGGTAGTCCAGGGATATTACCTGATACAGACATTGACACTCGAATCCTAAATAGTTTTTAGGCATTGTAGACATACTATTGCCTATTGTTGCCTATTGGTTGATGCGGTCTTTGTCCCGCCCCTCCTCCGCTGTGATTGGATGGCAGAGTAAAAGTGACATTGATGAGCAAAATCATTATTAACCCTTTAGATTTAGAACCTTAAGGAAAAATATGTTGTTTTCACACATTTTGTTCTTTTGACTGTCAAATTCTAACACAATGTCCCATCATCATTTGCAAGGTTCGTCTTTCAATAAAAAAGATTTTTTACTGATTACTGCGTGTTGTGAGTTTGTAAATAGAATTGATATAGACCAAAATAAACAAATTTTACTTTTTTTCAGACATTCTCAAAAAACTAAAAGAAAGAATTTAGCACTTCAGACATGAAGAATAGTAGTATGTAGAACATGCGTTCTTTTGCACGTTTTGCATATACATACACTTGCATACACACAAATACACACGCTTCAACTAATGCATATATACATGTGCACTGCGTATGTCCACACAGAAAGTTTCCAGCGGGCAACTTGATGTCAATTTGACGTCAAATATTAGACAAGATTTGATCAAGATGCTGCAAAGCATCATTTAAAATTCAGATCATACATCAAGTTCTTCTGGTGGTTAATTGGGTGGAAATATGAGGTTTATCTCATACTGAAATTGATTAATGTAAGTATAGCCCAATATGTTTGACATTGAGTTGACGTCAAATCATCGTCGTGTTTTAGGCGTTCAGCTGATTTCATATTGACATCACATTGATATCAACGTAAATTTAAAATAAGTTAAGTTTAAATAGCATTTTTTTCATAACTTGGGCCTCAAAATGCATCCATTTGGCACATCATTTGAATCATATGTAGTGGTTGGATTTGGTCATTAAAGTGGACTTCTGTCATGATTCTGCCTTCTCTTGTCTTGATTTTCTAGTCTAGTGGCAGAATCATGACAGAGGATGTCATTATTCCACAACTTTGTAAATATATGTAAATGTTTTAGAGATGCATATGGACTACTCCTATTTTGCAGCTACTTGTGACGCTAAATGATGGTATACCACAGAAACTGGAGGAAACGTCATGCTGAAGTGATGTCTCTTGCAGCTGATGATTCAAATAGCAGTGATACAGATGGGTTACTGAGAGCTCAGTTCAGTGAGGATGAAATGGCCTCTTTGTCACCTTCAGCGGATGGCAACATTTCAGATTATGAAACTGATGCGTTAGTGTCTTGTGACACTGACGCTGAGGTTGTTGACAATTTGTGGGGTGATTCTGCAGAGGAAACTGCTCCTGATCTGGGTGTGGAAATTGCCCCTTGGGCAGCTAACAACAAATGCAAGCGGTTTGCACTAAATTAACTACTAGATATTCAAAGGCGCCAAGGACATCGCCTCCCCAATGTTTTCAGAACCCTGCTGAAAACCCCTAAAAGAGTGGAAGTAGTTGAACTGTGTGGTGGACAATATGCCTACTTTGGTATTGCATCTGGAGTTCTGAAGGTTTAATCCTGTTTTCCCTGAAGACCGAATAGACATGTGTTTCAACATTGACGGTATTCCACTGTTTAAATCATCAAGTCTGCAAATGTGGCCAATCCTGTGCAGTTTCCATGATTTTGCACCCTTCATTGTGGCACTCTATTGTGGAAAAGCAAAACCCAACCCAGTTCAAGATTACCTTTCTGATTTTCTACAGGAGTTGGAGCAACTTATGCAAGATGGCATAGTCAATGAAGGGAAAGCACTGCAAGTGACTGTAAAAGCCTTTGTTTGTGATGTATACAGTTAAAGGCACCTATGTGGGACGAGTTGTTCTTGGTGCTGGAATTCCATGTGTTCAGCCATTTGCATTGGAATACATGCACTTGGTGTGTTTGGGTGTAGTTAGGAGAATGCTTCACTACATGCAGAGAGGACCCCACACATGCAGACTGTCATTTCAGCAAAGGAGTAACATTTCAGATAAACCAAAGGCATTGAATGGAGAACTACCTAGTGAGTTTGCACGGCAACCTAGACTTTACTGGAATTGGACAGCAGTAAGGCTAACTGAACTTAGACAGTTTCTCCTTTATACTGGACCAGTGGTTCTTAGAAAAGTTGTTTCAAATGTAGACTATGCCCGAGAGGTACTCATGTACTATTTGAAGAAGTGTGAGGCTATACACTCGCCTAAAGGATTATTAGGAACACCTGTTCAATTTCTAATTAATGCAATTATCTATTCAAACAATCACATGGCAGTTGCTTCAATGCATTTAGGGTGTGGTCCTGGTCAAGACAATCTCCTGAACTCCAAACTGAATGTCAGAATGGGAAAGAAAGGTGATTTAAGCAATTTTGAGCGTGGCATGGTTGTTGGTGCCAGACGGGCCGGTCTGAGTATTCCACAATCTGCTCAGTTACTGGGATTTTCACGCACAACCATTTCTAGGGTTTACAAAGAATGGTGTGAAAAGGGAAAAACATCCAGTATGCGGCAGTCCTGTGGGCGAAAATGCCTTGTTGATGCTAGAGGTCAGAGGAGAATGGGCCGACTGATTCAAGCTGATAGAAGAGCAACTTTGACTGAAATATCCACTCGTTACAACCGAGGTATGCAGGAAAGCATTTGTGAAGCCACAACACGCACAATCTTGAGGCGGATTGGCTAAAACAGCAGAAGACCCCACCAGGTACCACTCATCTCCACTACAAATAGAAAAAAAGAGGCTACAATTTGCACGAGCTCACCAAAATTGGACAGTTGAAGACTGGAAAAATGTTGCCTGGTCTGATGAGTCTCGATTTCTGTTGAGACATTCAGATGGTAGAGTCAGAATGTGACATAAACAGAATGAGAACATGGATCCATCATGCCTTGTTTCCACTGTGCATGCTGGTGGTGTAATGGTGTGGGGGATGTTTTCTTGGCTAACTTTAGGCCCCTTAGTGCCAATTGGGCATCGTTTAAATGCCACGGCCTACCTGAGCATTGTTTCTGACCATGTCCATGCCTTTATGACCAAAATGTACCCATCCTCTGATGGCTACTTCCAGCAGGATAATGCACCATATCACAAAGCTCAAATCATTTCAAATTGGTTTCTTGAACATAACAATGAGTTCACTGTACTAAAATGGCAGTCACAAGATCTCAACCCAATAGAGCATCTTTGCGATGTGTCCGGGAGCTTCGTGCCCTGGATGTGCATCCCACAAATCTCCATCAACTGCAAGATGCTATCCTATCAATATGGGCCAACATTTCTAAAGAATGCTTTCAGCACCTTGTTGAATCAATGCTACGTAGAATTAAGGCAGTTCTGAAGGCGAAAGGTCAAACACAGCATTAGTATGGTGTTCCTAATAATCCTTTAGGTGAGTGTATATGGAAACACCTTCACTGTACACTATTCTCATTCACTAATTCACTTATCAGATGAAGTGGAACACCTCAACTGTTCACTGAATGGGATTTCATGCTTTCCATTTGAGAACAACCTGCAGACACTAAAGAAAATGGTCAGACAATCTCGCAATTCTATAGCCCAAGTTGCCTGGACAAAATCCAAGCCTTTTACTAAAGAGAGCTTTACTCGCATATCCACTGGCCTGGTGGTTAAAGAGTTGGGCTTGTGATGAGAAGGTTGCCGGTTTGAATCTCAGTGCCAGCAGGTCTTGCTCTGCAGTAGGGTGCCACTGAAAAAAAAAACTACTTGCAAGTCGCTTTGGATAAAAGCGTCTGCCAAATGAATAAATGTAAATGTAAGAAGGCGACTTGCTTTGCGAGGTGCTACGCCAATGCAACACAGAGCGTTTCTTCACTGATCCGTTGATTCCAAACTGCTCAACTTTGTCCATGTTATGATGTCAGTTGAACTACACGTAGACTGATCAGCAATCAGAAGTTGATTTGTAAAGTTGTCTGTCTGCCAGCCAACCCTGGTGAAGCTGACACATGATTCATTTTGTTCCCCGTATTGCATGAAATAGAACGTAACTGAACTGTAAGTATATCACTGGTGTCAACTAATGGTTCTAACTGCTCTTCCATTATCTTTGTGAGGGTGTGGAGGTTGTATATGATGCTTGATCTGAGAGGGGAGGGGAAAATGCTGCCCTTATATAGATTACATGCAGCATGTTCAGAGAATGATTGAGCTGCCTAGTTGTTACAACTGCAATAAGAAAACTTCTCAATTACTACTGATTTGTTTAGATTTTTGTATAGGTCTCATGATGTGGGTCAGGGCGGTTTGGAAAGAGCCAAATGGAGAGGTGGAGGGAGTCATCCCAGAGGTTTGGGTGAAGGACAACATGGTACACAGGCCACCAGAGGCTAGAGTAACTAAAGCAGCTAAAGAGATGCGAACGCCAGGAAGTAGCTGGAAAATGTTTCCAAATTCAAGTCAAGTGAGTTAACATCCATTTTAAATGTTTTTTCTACCAATCAAATCAATGAAGGTATTAAAAGCTTTTTTGTTGTCTATTTACTTCAGATAATTAGTAAGTGTGTGAGGTATTCGACCAAACAAGTACTGCAGAGCTCATTGAGGAAGAATGTGGTCCTGTCAAGAGGGTATCAAAGAAAGCAAATTACCCAGGGTTTATCTTAGGTACAGAATAATTGCCCATTTTGACAGGTCCCTGGTTTCTGGAGGATAATATATGTTGTGATACTATTTATGTTAATTATGCTGTTGTTTCTCCTCTTACACAGATGAGAATGAAAGCAGGATGAAGCAGATTGGTGGGTTTTTGTAAGAAAAATATTCATATTTCAAGAGTTACAAACTCAAATCAGCAGCTTCCAGTGATAGTGAGTCTATAGTGACCTCCATTGTAGAAAAGGAAACCACTATGCAAGTCAATCTAGACTCGCTGGAAGCTGCACTTGTTCCAGCCAATTAGAATAGAGTTTTCAGAGAGACCACGGTATAAGTAGGAATAATTGATGACGGGGCGTTCAATTATACACATATAGCCTACGTAATGCACACTCTAGGTGGTTTTGCGACCACGATGCACATCGAGTGTGCATTTTATGAGTCAATTATTCCTCTAATACCACGGTTAACACACCACAGGACATTGTTCAAGTGTTTAATTTTAGCGTTTGTACGGTTATCGTCTTTAAAATGCTCTTGGCGGTAGGACTACTTTCTTGCGCGTCTCATCTGAAGCTTCCGTAAGAGTGTAACAGAGTCTGCTTGAGGCATTTAAACGTGTGAGTGAGCGCGAGAATGCCACTTCTGCCTGGTCAGGTCTGTAAGGGGGCTGGTTATCGAAGAGAAGTGGGGAATAAAACAGCGATAGTAGCCTGCCAACCCTAGGAATGCAGGCACCTGAGTCTTGGTGGTCGGACGGGACGCCGACTGCACGGCCTCTACCTTTTATTCGTGGGGCCTGATGAGTCCCCGACCAATCTGGTACCCCAGGTACTTGGCTTCCATCAGACCCAGGTGGCACTTGTTCAGGGTACCGAGTGGCGTATTCTACGTTAACCAAGATGTGTTCATGGCCCCGGGCAGACTTCGGCAACGGCCTTACCAAATCTATGCCATTTCGACCGAAGGGTCCCTCGATGATGAGCATCGTTATCAGCCGGCTGGGGGGCGGGCGCCTGCTGGCAGGTGGGGCAACACTGGCAGAAGCTCCTCACTTCTGCATCAATCCCTGGCCATTGGAACAAATTGGATTCTCTGTAGGGTGTTCTGGGCCCCCAGGTGTCCTGCCATCGGGTGGGAGTGGGCCATTTCGAGGACCGCTTCTGTCTTGGTCCTCGGCACCAGCAAGAGCTGTTTGACTTCCCCCGCCGCTGCGCGACAGAGTAGAGTAGGCCGTTCTTGACCCCAAAGTGGGGGAGAGGGTGAGGCGCAGGGAGTTGCTCCTGTCCCTCTAAAACTTGGACTTGGTCAGTAATCCAACAAATCCATATAAACATTAGGTAGGGGATTTTGGCACTCACCCTCTCTCGCTGCCGGTGCCCATGAAAGACGGCCGCTTGTCTCTGGCCCGTGGCAGCTGGCGTCTTTGTCTGGCCCCTTCAGCCTGCTTCTCCGTGTTGGCCAAAAGTCGCTCGTATCCAGGCCAGTCCCGGCCCAGTACCACCGGTACCGGGAGGTCCTGGACAATGCCCACCTTGATCTGCCATGTCCCTGGTTCGGCTGTAATGGTCACCCGGCTTGTTGGCACATGCTGGGTGTCGCCGTGGACGCATTTGATGGGAATGTTGGCTTTTCTCTCATGCAGCGGCTGGGCTACGTTGGGCTGGACCAGGGTGATGGCACTGGTACTTCTTCCCCATACGCATAGCCCTTATGGGTGCTCCCTGGGAACGGTGAGGTGCATGGTGCAACCCGTCATCCATGCACGGACGCTGGGGGATGGGGATTCGGCGGGCATGGGCTCGTCCATGGGTTCGGGGGCCACCGGCCTACTCACTGGTTGGAAAGTACCCTCCGGGGTGCCGTCCTCTCACTCCAGCGTCTCGGTTGGACGAGGCTTCCGCCAAATTCACAAACTCGATCAACTCCTTCGTTGTCCTTGGGTTCATCACGCTCACCGGCCGCTGGAGGTGTTGGGGTAGGGCCCGTAGGAGACGGTCGATCATCACCCCTTCTGCGACCTGCAGCCCAATGGAATCGTCCGCCAGCAGCCAGAGGTGAACCAAGCGGGTCAGTTGAGCAACCTGCTGCTGTACCGGCACTCGTTCGTCATAGCTCCACCCGTGAAATTGTTGAGCTGCACAGGGAGGCGACAGTCCCCCTCGTGCCAGGATCTCGCTTTTCAAGGCCCATCTGGGGTGTGGTTCATCAGAGTGTCAATGTCAATGTGCTGTCTTTTTGTGCACAATGGATGCCAAATACAACAGATCTTTTACTGGTGATAGGCCAGCCAATAGAGCGTCAGTGGGCAAATGGATAAGACACTGGCTTCCTAAGCCAGGGATTGTGGCTTCAAGTCCCAGCAGCAGAGTGGCGCAGCGGAAGCGTGCTGGGCCCATAACCCAGAGGTCGATGGATCGAAACCATCCTCTGCCACTACCCACTGAATGTGAAGCGCGCAATGCTCTCTCTCTCGCAGCAAGTCTGCTCAAGGTGTCTGGCTCAGTTTAACAATGATTCAAAAAACATGCTTGGTAAAGCAGGTGCCTGATTGCAAACTTAAGGCGCTTGATAGCTGGGCTCAAGAAACACGAGGATATGGATAAAAGCTGTCTGTATTTCTCAGCAAATATTACCAGCCTTTATTTGCAGCACTCTCGCTTCAGACTCAGAAACGCAGTGACAACATAATAAGAAGCTTTGTAAATTAGTTCAACTGTGTCCAAAATACCAGTGTGTTGTTGCTTGTTGTTGATGGTCTAGGCAACGGAGCCCCAGTGGCCTGATGGATAAGGCACTAGCCTCCTAAGCTAAGGATTGTGGTTTCGGCTGAGCAGAGTGGCGCAGCGGAAGCGTGCTGGGGTAATTAAAACAATGCAAAGGTAATTAATGTTTCTCTGTGAATATTCCTAGAATTAATGAGCCTTACTCTCCGTTCAGGCTCAGGAACAATGCTGACATGAATGTTTACGCTTTGTAAAAAGTATGTACTATGGACAAATGTCAATGTGCTGTCTTTTTGTGCACAATGCAAGCCAAATACAACAGATCTTTTACTGGTGATAGGCCAGCCAATAGAGCGTCAGAGGGCAAATGGATAAGGCACTGGCCTCCTAAGCCAGGGATCGTGGCTGCAAGTCCCGGTTGTGGCTGCAAGCCCATAACCCAGAGGTCGATGGATCGAAACCATCCTCTGCTACTACCCACTGAATGTGAAGCGCGCAATGCTCTCTCTCTCGCAGCAAGTCTGCTCAAGGTGTCCGGCTCAATTTTACAATGACTAAAAATACATGCTTGGAAAAGCAGCTGCCTGATTGCAAACTTAAGGCACTTGATAGCTGGGCTCAAGAAACACGAGCATGTGCTGTCTTTTTGTGCACAATGCATGCCAAATACAACAGATCTTTTACTGGTGATAGGCCTGCCAATAGAGCGTCAGTGGCCTAATGGATAAGGCACTAGCCTCCTAAGCTAGGGATTGTGGGTTCGAGTCCCATCTGAGGTGTGGCTCAGCAGATTGGCGCAGCGGAAGCGTGCTGGGCCCATAACCCAGAGGTCGATGGATCGAAACCATCCTCTGCTAACCCGTTTTTAATGAACAACTGTACCACAGGAAACTGTGCTAAAATGTGCCCCTCCACAATGACTAAAGAAAGGAGCATATGAAAAAGCAGCTGGATTTGTCTTTCTCACAGTAAATTAAAGGCACCTAAGCGCTGTGCCCATTAAACAAACGTTGCTGGGTCAAAACAATTCAAAAGTAATTAATGTTTCTCTGTGAATATTCCTAGAATTAATGAGCCTTACTCTCCGTTCTGGCTCAGTTTAACAATGATTAAAAAAACATGCTTGGAAAAGCAGCTGCCTGATTGCAAACTTAAGGCACTTGATAGCTGGGCTCAAGAAACACGAGCATGTGCTGTCTTTTTGTGCACAATGCATGCCAAATACAACAGATCTTTTACTGGTGATAGGCCAGCCAATAGAGCGTCAGTGGGCAAATGGATAAGGCACTGGCCTCCTAAGCCAGGGATTGTGGCTTCAAGTCCCGGCAGCAGAGTGGCGCAGCGGAAGCGTGCTGGGCCCATAACCCAAAGGTCGATGGATCAAAACCATCCTCTGCTACAACCCACTGAAGGTGAAGTGCGCAATGCTCTCTCTCTCGCAGCAAGTCTGCTCAAGGTGTCTGGCTCAATTTAACAATGACTAAAAATACATGCTTGGAAAAGCAGCTGCCTGATTGCAAACTTAAGGCACTTGATAGCGGGGGCTCAAGAAACACGAGCATATGGATAAAAGCTGTCTGTATTTCTCAGCAAATATAACCAGCCTTTATTTGCAGCACTCTCGCTTCAGACTCAGAAACGCAGTGACAACATAATAAGAAGCTTTGTAAATTTGTTCAACTGTGTCCAAATACCAGTGTGTTGTCGCTTGTTGTTGATGGTCTAGGCAACGGTGCCACAGTGGCCTAATGGCTAAGGCACTAGCCTCCTGAGCCAGGGATTGTGGGTTCGAGTCCCATCTGGGGTGTGGCTCAGCAGGGTGGCGCAGTGGAAGCGTGCTGGGCCCATAACCCAGAGGTCGATGGATCGAAACTATCCTCTGCTAACCCGTTTTTAATGAACAACTGTACCACAGTGTGTTGTTGCTTGTTGTTGATGGTCTAGGCAACTGAGCCCCACTGGCCTAATGGATAAGGCACTAGCCTCCTAAGCTAGGGATTGTGGGTTCGAGTCCCATCTGGGGTGTGGCTCAGCAGAGTGGCGCAGCGGAAGCGTGCTGGGCCCAGAACCCAGAGGTCGATGGATCGAAACCATCCTCTGCTAACCCGTTTTTAATGAACAACTGTACCACAGGAAACTGTGCTAAAATGTGCCCCTCCAAAATGACTAAAGAAAGGAGCATATAAAAAATGCTTGAAAAAGCAGCAGGATTTGTCTTTCTCACAGTAATTTAAAGGCACCTAAGCGCTGTGCCCATTAAACAAACGTTGCTGGGTCAAAACAATGCAAAGGTAATTAATGTTTCTCTGTGAATATTCCTAGAATTAATGAGCCTTACTCCCCTTTCTGGCTCAGTTTAACAATGATTAAAAAAACATGCTTGGAAAAGCAGCTGCCTGATTGCAAACTTAAGGCACTTGATAGCTGGGCTCAAGAAACACGAGCATGTGCTGTCTTTTTGTGCACAATGCATGCCAAATACAACAGATCTTTTACTGGTGATAGGCCAGCCAATAGAATGTGCCCCTCCACAATGACTAAAGAAAGGAGCTTATCAAAAATGCTTGAAAAAGCAGCAGAATTTGTCTTTCTCACAGTAAATTAAAGGCACCTAAGCGCTGTGCCCATTAAACAAACGTTGCTGGGTCAAAACAATTCAAAAGTAATTAATGTTTCTCTGTGAATATTCCTAGAATTAATGAGCCTTACTCTCCGTTCAGGCTCAGGAACAATGCTGACATGAATGTTTACGCTTTGTAAAAAGGTTGTACTATGGACAAATGGCAATGTGCTGTCTTTTTGTGCACAATGCAAGCCAAATACAACAGATCTTTTACTCGTGATAGGCCAGCCAATAGAGCGTCAGAGGGCAAATGGATAAGGCACTGGCCTCCTAAGCCAGGGATCGTGGCTGCAAGTCCCAGTCGATGGATCGAAACCATCCTCTGCTAATACCCACTGAATGTGAAGCGCGCAATGCTCTCTCTCTCGCAGCAAGTCTGCTCAAGGTGTCTGGCTCAATTTAACAATGACTAAAAATACATGCTTGGAAAAGCAGCTGCCTGATTGCAAACTTAAGGCACTTGATAGCGGGGGCTCAAGAAACACGAGCATATGGATAAAAGCTGTCTGTATTTCTCAGCAAATATAACCAGCCTTTATTTGCAGCACTCTCGCTTCAGACTCAGAAACGCAGTGACAACATAATAAGAAGCTTTGTAAATTTGTTCAACTGTGTCCAAATACCAGTGTGTTGTCGCTTGTTGTTGATGGTCTAGGCAACGGTGCCACAGTGGCCTAATGGCTAAGGCACTAGCCTCCTAAGCCAGGGATTGTGGGTTCGAGTCCCATCTGGGGTGTGGCTCAGCAGAGTGGCGCAGTGGAAGCGTGTTGTGCCCTTAACCCAGAGGTTGATGGATCGAAACTATCCTCTGCTAACCCGTTTTTAATGAACAACTGTACCACAGTGTGTTGTTGCTAGTTGTTGATTGTCTACGCAAAGGAGCCCCAGTGGCCTAATGGATAAGGCACTAGCCTCCTAAGCTAGGGATTGTGGGTTCCAGTCTTATCTCGGGTGTGGCTCAGCAGAGTGGCGAATCGGAAGGGTGCTGGGCCCAGAACCCAGAGGTCGATGGATTGAAACCATCCTCTGCTAACCCGTTTTTAATGAACAACTGTACCACAGGAAACTGTGCTAAAATGTGCCCCTCCACAATGACTAAAGAAAGGAGCATATGAAAAAGCAGCAGGATTTGTCTTTCTCACAGTAAATTAAAGGCACCTAAGCGCTGTGCCCATTAAACAAACGTTGCTGGGTCAAAACAATTCAAAAGTAATTAATGTTTCTCTGTGAATATTCCTAGAATTAATGAGCCTTACTCTCCGTTCTGGCTCAGTTTAACAATGATTAAAAAAACATGCTTGGAAAAGCAGCTGCCTGATTGCAAACAAACTTAAGGCACTTGATAGCTGGGCTCAAGAAACACGAGCATGTGCTGTCTTTTTGTGCACAATGCATGCCAAATACAACAGATCTTTTACTGGTGATAGGCCAGCCAATAGAGCGTCAGTGGCCTAATGGATAAGGCACTAGCCTCCTAAGCTAGGGATTCTGGGTTCGAGTTCCATCTGGGGTGTGGCTCAGCAGATTGGCGCAGCTGAAAAGTGCTGGGCCCATAACCCAGAGGTCGATGGATCGAAACCATCCTCTGCTAACCCGTTTTTAATGAACAACTGTACCACAGGAAACTGTGCTAAAATGTGCCCCTCCACAATGACTAAAGAAAGGAGCATATGAAAAAGCAGCTGGATTTGTCTTTCTCACAGTAAATTAAAGGCACCTAAGCGCTGTGCCCATTAAACAAACGTTGCTGGGTCAAAAAAATTCAAAAGTAATTAATGTTTCTCTGTGAATATTCCTAGAATTAATGAGCCTTACTCTCCGCTCTGGCTCAGTTTAACAATGATTAAAAAAACATGCTTGGAAAAGCAGCTGCCTGATTGCAAACTTAAGGCACTTGATAGCTGGGCTCAAGAAACACGAGCATGTGCTGTCTTTTTGTGCACAATGCATGCCAAATACAACAAATCTTTTACTGGTGATAGGCCAGCCAATAGAGCGTCAGTGGGCAAATGGATAAGGCACTGGCCTCCTAAGCCAGGGATTGTGGCTTCAAGTCCCGGCAGCAGAGTGGCGCAGCGGAAGCGTGCTGGGCCCATAACCCAGAGGTCGATGGATCAAAACCATCCTCTGCTACTACCCACTGAAGGTGAAGCGCGCAATGCTCAAGGTGTCTGGCTCAATTTAACAATGACTAAAAATACATGCTTGGAAAAGCAGTTGCCTGATTGCAAACTTAAGGCACTTGATAGCGGGGGCTCAAGAAACACGAGCATATGGATAAAAGCTGTCTGTATTTCTCAGCAAAAATGACCAGCCTTTATTTGCAGCACTCTCGCTTCAGACTCAGAAACGCAGTGACAACATAATAAGAAGCTTTGTAAATTTGTCCAACTGTGTCCAAATACCAGTGTGTTGTCGCTTGTTGTTGATGGTCTAGGCAACGGTGCCACAGTGGCCTAATGGCTAAAGCACTAGCCTCCTAAGCCAGGGATTGTGGGTTCGAGTCCCATCTGGGATGTGGCTCAGCAGAGTGGCGCAGTGGAAGCGTGCTGGGCCCATAACTTAAGGCACTTGATAGCTGGGCTCAAGAAACACGAGCATGTGCTGTCTTTTTATGCACAATGCAAGTCAAATACAGCAGATCCTTTACTGGTGATAGGCCAGCCAATAGAGCGTCAGAGGGCAAATGGATTAGGCACTGGCCTCCTAAGCCAGGGATCGTGGCTGCAAGTCCCGGTTGTGGCTGCAAGCCCATAACCCAGAGGTCGATGGATCGAAACCATCCTCTGCTACTACCCACTGAATGTGAAGCGCGCAATGCTCTCTCTCTCGCAGCAAGTCTGCTCAAGGTGTCTGGCTCAGTTTAACAATGATTAGAAAAACATGCTTGGAAAAGCAGCTGCCTGATTGGAAACTTAAGGCACTTGATAGCTGGGCTCAAGAAACACGAGCAGGTGCTGTCTTTTTGTGCACAATGCATGCCAAATACAACAGATCTTTTACTGGTGATAGGCCAGCCAATAGAGCGTCAGTGGGCAAATGGATAAGGCACTGGCCTCCTAAGCCAGGGATTGTGGCTTCAAGTCCCGGCAGCAGAGTGGCGCAGTGGAAGCGTGCTGGGCCCATAACCCAGAGGTCGATGGATCAAAACCATCCTCTGCTACTACCCACTGAAGGTGAAGCGCGCAATGCTCTCTCTCTCGCAGCAAGTCTGCTAAAGGTGTCTGGCTCAATTTAACAATGACTAAAAATACATGCTTGGAAAAGCAGCTGCCTGATTGCAAACTTAAGGCACTTGATAGCTGGGCTCAAGAAACACGAGCATATGGATAAAAGCTGTCTGTATTTCTCAGCAAATATTACCAGCCTTTATTTGCAGCACTCTCGCTTCAGACTCAGAAACGCAGTGACAACATAATAAGAAGCTTTGTAAATTTGTTCAACTGTGTCCAAAATACCAGTGTGTTGTTGCTTGTTGTTGATGGTCTAGGCAATGGAGCCCCAGTGGCCTAATGGATAAGGCACTAGCCTCCTAAGCTAAGGATTGTGTTTTCGGCTGAGCAGAGTGGCGCAGCGGAAGCGTGCTGGGCCCATAACCCAGAGGTCGATGGATCGAAACCATCCTCTGCTAACCCGTTTTTAATGAACAACTGTACCACAGGAAACTGTGCTAAAATGTGCCCCTCCACAATGACTAAAGAAAGGAGCATATCAAAAATGCTTGAAAAAGCAGCAGGATTTGTCTTTCTCACAGTAAATTAAAGGCACCTAAGCGCTGTGCCCATTAAACAAACGTTGCTGGGTCAAAACAATTCAAAAGTAATTAATGTTTCTCAGTGAATATTCCTAGAATTAATGAGCCTTACTCTCCGTTCAGGCTCAGGAACAATGCTGACATGAATGTTTACGCTTTGTAAAAAGGTTGTACTATGGACAAATGTCAATGTGCTGTCTTTTTGTGCACAATGCAAGCCAAATACAACAGATCTTTTACTGGTGATAGGCCAGCCAATAGAGCGTCAGAGGGCAAATGGATAAGGCACTGGCCTCCTAAGCCAGGGATTGTGGCTGCAAGTCCCGGTTGTGGCTGCAAGCCCATAACCCAGAGGTCGATGGATCGAAACCATCCTCTGCTAATACCCCCTGAATGTGAAGCGCGCAATGCTCTCTCTCTCGCAGCAAGTCTGCTCAAGGTGTCTGGCTCAATTTAACAATGACTAAAAATACATGCTTGGAAAAGCAGCTGCCTGATTGCAAACTTAAGGCACTTGATAGCGGGGGCTCAAGAAACACGAGCATATGGATAAAAGCTGTCTGCACTTCTCAGCAAATATAACCAGCCTTTATTTGCAGCACTCTCGCTTCAGACTCAGAAACGCAGTGACAACATAATAAGAAGCTTTGTAAATTTGTTCAACTGTGTCCAAATACCAGTGTGTTGTTGCTTGTTGTTGATGGTCTAGGCAACGGTGCCACAGTGGCCTAATGGCTAAGGCACTAGCCTCCTAAGCCAGGGATTGTGGGTTCGAGTCCCATCTGGGGTGTGGCTCAGCAGAGTGGCCTAGTGGAAGCGTGCTGTGCCCTTAACCCAGAGGTTGATGGATCGAAACTATCCTCTGCTAATTGTTGATGGTCTACGCAAAGGAGCCCCAGTGGCCTAATGGATAAGGCACTAGCCTCCTAAGCCAGGGATTGTGAGTTCGAGTCCCATCTGGGGTGTGGCGCAGTGGAAGCGTACTGTGCCCTTAACCCAGAGGTTGATGGATCGAAACTATCCTCTGCTAACCCGTTTTTAATGAACAACTGTACCACAGTGTGTTGTTGCTAGTTGTTGATGGTCTAGGCAATGGAGCCCCAGTGGCCTAATGGATAAGGCACTAGCCTCCTAAGCTAGGGATTATGGGTTCGAGTCCCATCTCGGGTGTGGCTCAGCAGAGTGGCGAATCGGAAGCGTGCTGGGACCAGAACCCAGAGGTCGATGGATTGAAACCATCCTCTGCTAACCCGTTTTTAATGAACAACTGTACCACAGGAAACTGTGCTAAAATGTGCCCCTCCACAATGACTAAAGAAAGGAGCATTTGAAAAAGCAGCAGGATTTGTCTTTCTCACAGTAAATTAAAGGCACCTAAGCGCTGTGCCCATTAAACAAACGTTGCTGGGTCAAAAAAATTCAAAAGTAATTAATGTTTCTCTGTGAATATTCCTAGAATTAATGAGCCTTACTCTCCGTTCTGGCTCAGTTTAACAATGATTAAAAAAACATGCTTGGAAAAGCAGCTGCCTGATTGCAAACAAACTTAAGGCACTTGATAGCTGGGCTCAAGAAACACGAGCATGTGCTGTCTTTTTGTGCACAATGCATGCCAAATACAACAGATCTTTTACTGGTGATAGGCCAGCCAATAGAGCGTCAGTGGCCTAATGGATAAGGCACTAGCCTCCTAAGCTAGGGATTCTGGGTTCGAGTTCCATCTGGGGTGTGGCTCAGCAGATTGGCGCAGCTGAAAAGTGCTGGGCCCATAACCCAGAGGTCGATGGATCGAAACCATCCTCTGCTAACCCGTTTTTAATGAACAACTGTACCACAGGAAACTGTGCTAAAATGTGCCCCTCCACAATGACTAAAGAAAGGAGCATATGAAAAAGCAGCTGGATTTGTCTTTCTCACAGTAAATTAAAGGCACCTAAGCGCTGTGCCCATTAAACAAACGTTGCTGGGTCAAAAAAATTCAAAAGTAATTAATGTTTCTCTGTGAATATTCCTAGAATTAATGAGCCTTACTCTCCGTTCTGGCTCAGTTTAACAATGATTAAAAAAACATGCTTGGAAAAGCAGCTGCCTGATTGCAAACTTAAGGCACTTGATAGCTGGGCTCAAGAAACACGAGCATGTGCTGTCTTTTTGTGCACAATGCATGCCAAATACAACAAATCTTTTACTGGTGATAGGCCAGCCAATAGAGCGTCAGTGGGCAAATGGATAAGGCACTGGCCTCCTAAGCCAGGGATTGTGGCTTCAAGTCCCGGCAGCAGAGTGGCG